>NC_133768.1:40471428-40778184 GCF_036562045.2 Rhinolophus sinicus
CTGTCCACGTTGTGTGTGTTAATAGTTCATTCCTTTTGATTGCTGAGTAATATTCCATTGTAGGGATACCATGGTTTGTTTAACCATTCACTCATTGGAGGACATTTGGGTTGTTTCTAGTTTTTGAGACCCTGAAAAAAATTGCTGTAAACATTCATGTACAGGTTTTTATGTGAATATAAGTTTTCATTTTTAACATCAATACTCAGGAGTGGAATTGCTGGGTCATACGATAAATGTACATTTAACTTAATGAGAAACTGTCACAGAATGATTGTACCATCTTATGTTCTCACCTGCAATATATGAGTGAGTTCTAGGTGCTTTGCATCCTTGCTGGCACTTGGTATTGTTAGTATTTTTTGTTTTTAATTTTAGCCATCTAATCGTTGTATAGAGGAATGTCACCGTATTTTTAATTCACGTTTGCTCAAGGGCTAATAATGAACATCATCCTTATTTGTCATCCATATATTCTCTCTGGTGAAGTGTCTAAGTCTTTTGCCCAGTTTTAAATTGGGTAGTTTATTTCCCTCGTGTCAAGTTATGAGAGTTCATTACATATTCTTGATACAGATTCTTTCTTGGATACGTGATTTACAAATATATCCTACCGTTCTATAGGCATTTGATTCTCTTACCTATGTCTTTCACAGAGCAAAAGTTTTTACTTTTGATAAAGTCCTGTTTTTCAATGTTTTCTTTCTGGATTGTGCCATTTGTGTCATGTCTAAGAACACTGCCTAAAAGTAGGTCATGAACATTTTCTCCTATATTTTATCTAAAAGTTTTATGGTTTTAACATTAATTCTGTAATACATTTTGAGTTTGTTTTTGTAGAAGGTGTGAAGTTTTTGAGGTTCTTTTTTTTTCTTTGCGTATGGATGTCCAATTGTTCTAGCACCATTTGTGGAAAAATATACTTTCTCCACTAAATTGCTTTTGCACCTTTGCCAAAAATCAATTGGCCTTATTTGTGTAGGTCTATTTCTATACTTATTTCTATATTCTATTTCACTGAGCTCTGTGTCTGTCCTTTTGTCAATACCAAACTGCCTTTATTTCTGTAGCTTTATAGTAAGTCTTAAAAGTAGGTAACATGATTCTTTCAACTCTATTCTGTCTTTTTTTCCCCAAAATTGTTTTAGCTATTGTAATTCCTTTGCCTTTCTACATAAATTTTAGATTCAGTTTGTCTATATGTACAAAATATCCTGCTGAGAGTTTGATTGGAGTTGAGTTATGTTTTGTGCAGAAAAAAGTTACCATAATGGGCCTAATACTGCTATCCTTAGAAGGTCTGTTTGCAAAGTGGCCCTTGGCTGGCATCTGGGAACTTGACTGGTAAACAGTTCCCTACACTGCTATAAAACCCTCCCTTAATGGTAATTGTGCCTAAAGTCTTTGTGCAAACAATGGTTTATTCTGAACACCTGCTTCCCTTCTGGGAGTCTGGAATTTAGGTACATGCTAAGCAGAGAGTGTTTACGTGACCAGCTCTCAATAAAATCTTAGGCACCGAGTCATTAATGAGCTTCCCTGGTAGACAACACTTTACGCACGTGGTCATATCTCATCACTGGAGGAATTAAGTGCATCCTGAGTGACTCTACTGGGACTGGACTCTTGGAAGCTCGCTTCTGGTTTTCACCAAACTTTGCCGATGCTTCTTTTCTCTGTGCTGATTTTGTTTTGTATCTTTTGCTATAATAAATCACAGCCATGACCATGACTGTATGCCGAGTCCTGTGAGTCCTCCTAGGAATATGGTCTTGGGGACCCACAACACGCATCAATAAGTAGAGTTGAATAGAATTGACATCTTTTTTATGTTGAATCTCCCAACCCATGAATGTGGTATGTTTCTCATTTCTTTAGGGTTTCTATGGTTTTGGTTTTTCTGGTGTTTTTCTTCTTTTTTTTTTTTTGTAATTTCCTTTATTCTGTGAAATATTTTTGTTTTTTTTAAAGTTTATTGGGGTGACAATTGTTAGTAAAGGTACATAGATTTCAGGTGTACAGTTCTGTATTACTTCATCTATAAATCCCATTGTGTGTTCACCACCCAGAGTCAGTTCTCCTTCCATCACCATATATTGGATCCCCTTTACCCTCATCTCCCACCCCCCTCCCCCCTTACCCTCTGGTAACCACTAAACTATTGTCTGTGTCTATGAGTTTTTGTTTCTCATTTGTTTGTCTTGTTCTTTTGTTGTTTTTGGTTTATATACCACATATCAGTGAAATCATATGGTTCTCTGCTTTTTGTGTCTTACTTATTTCACTTAGCATGATAATCTCAAGATCCATCCATGTTGTCACAAATGGTGCTATTTCATCTTTTCTTACCGCTGAATAGTATTCCATTGTGTATATATACCACAACTTCTTTATCCATTCATCTATCAAAGGACATTTTGGTTGTTTCCATGTCTTGGCCACCGTAAACAGAGCTGCAATGAACATTGGAGCACACGTGTCTTTATGTATAAACGTTTTCAGATTTTTTGGGTAGATACCCAGGAGAGGGATTGCTGGATCATATGGTAATTCTGTTCGTAATTTTTTGAGGAACCTCCACTCTGCCTTCCATAACGGCTGCACCAGTCTGCATTCCCATCAACAGTGCATGAGGGTTCCTTTTTCTCCATAGCCTCTCCTACACTTGTTATTATTTGTCTTGTTGATGATAGCCATTCTGACTGGGGTGAGGTGATATCTCATTATGGTTTTTATTTGCATTTCTCTGATGATTAGTGATGTTGAGCATTTTTTGATATGTCTATTTGCCATTTGTATGTCCTCTTGGAGAAATGTCTCTTCAGGTTGTCTGCCCATTTTTCAATTGGGTTGTTTGTTTTTTTGGTGTTGAGTTGCATGAGTTCCTTGTATATTTTGGATATTAGCCTCTTATCGGAGGCACCATTTGCAAAAATCTTCTCCCATTCAGTTGGTTGCCTCTTTATTTGGTTGATGGTTTCTTTTGTTGTGCAGAAGCTTTTAAGTTTCATATAGCCCCATTCGTTTATTTTAGCTTTTACTTCCTTTGCCTTTGGAGCCAAATTCATAAAATGCTCTTTGAACCCAAGGTTCATAAGTTTAGTACCTATGTTTACTTCTATGCAGTTTTTTGTGTCAGGTCTTACGCTTAAGTCTTTGATCCATTTTGAATTAATTTTGTACATGGTGACAGATAGCAGTCCAGTTTCATTCTTTTGCACGTGGCTTTCCAATTCTCCCAGCACCATTTATTGAAGAGGCTATCTTTTCTCCACTGTATGTTTTTTGCTTCTTTGTCAAAAATTATCTGTCCCTGTTTATGTGGTTTTATTTCTGGGTTCTCAATTCTATTCCATTGGTCTATGTGTCTGTTTTTCTGCCAATACCATGCTGTTTTGATTATTGTTGCCCTGTAGTACAAGCCAAAGTCAGGGAGTTTGATACCTCCAGTATTGTTCTTTTTTCTTAAGATTGCTTTGGCTATTCGGGGTCTTTTGTGGTTCCAAACAAATCTGATGATTTTTTGTTCTATTTCTTTAAAAAATGCCTTTGGGTTTTTGATGGGTATTGCATTAAATCTGTATATTGCTTTGGGTAATATGGCCATTTTAACTATGTTGATTCTTCCAATTCATGAGCATGGAGGTTCCCCCCCCCATACAGGTTCTGTACATATTTTGTTAGATTTGCAGCAAAGTATTTTATTTTCCTGGAGCTCTTATAAATGGCATTTTTAAAAATTTAGATTTCCATTTTTAGTGCCAGTATGAAATATTTGTATTCATGCTTTGACCTTTTATTTTATAACCTTGCTAAAAACTCACTTATTAATTTTTAGGGTTTTTTGTAGGTTTATTGAATTTATCTATATAAACAGTTATGTCATTTGTAAATGGAGACAGTTTTATTTCTTCCAGCAGTTTTATTTTTCTGTTACCTTAGAGAGTTGTGAGTTGGCAGGTCCCAGAGGCTGAACCTGTGTTTGACTAGCTTATGCATGGCATCCTGCATCAAAGACCCAAGTGCTTATTAATCTGAGTTTGGACATGATTTTCGTACTCACATTGGAATTTTACATTGTATTGTTGTTTCCTTTGAGTGCTAGGGGAAGAGTCACGTTAACTTTTCATATTAAAAAATTGTCATCCATTTCATGACCTTGCAAAACTCTTGTTTTTAATCTTCTCTTTTATGACATAAACATTTCTGGTACATAGCCCTTTCCTTTGAATATGCTGTAGTAAATGCAACTAAAAATCACAAAGACTGATCCTTTTCAATATTTCGGCAAAATGTTTAAAATGTATTACCAGTTTCATTGCTTTTTATACCATTGATATTTGTCTCCATTAAATAATTCGTAATAAATTATAATATTTGCCTAAATTTCTGCAGGAAAATGCACAGCAGAATATATTCAAAGCTCTCTATGGTCATGCTTTATTGCCCTTGTTTCTAATTTTTGCTATTTAGCTCTTGCTCTAGTAAAATAGAGAAATAAAATGACTTCTACCAAAGTATTTCTTTCACAATGTTCCAATCTGCAAATTAGAATAGTTTGGTTATAATACCTTAGATTATAATCTGTAGTATCTTGGTTTAATTTAGTAGAAATCAAGAGATACCTGTGTTAGTCATTATTAATTAGAAGTTAAGAAAATGCATACCACAGTGAAGAAAAATTTAAAGTGGCAATCTATGCTGAAATAATCTAAACTATCAGTTCACACACTTCTTGAGATGGACCCCAAAGAACTTTGGATTATATGGGTTATACCTATCAATAATTGCTGTATTAGAAATTAAATCTGAAAAATTTTAAACATTAATATATGAATTCGGACAGTAGTATTTCCTTAAAGATTACTAGAAAATTGGAATTTGAAATTCTCAGTGTAATTTTTGTAATCTGTTACTATCTTGCACTTGGGATGGACTTTTGCTCCTGCATGATTTTGTACATCACACATTGGTCATTTGCAAAAAAATGTTCACAGAATTAGGCAGAACCCCCAAATTTGATAAATTTCATTATGTAATGTAAAAAAATGTTAATATCCCCACTGATCTCATTGGAAAAGCCTTTATGTAGGGGAAGCTATCACATGTATGGTGACATGTACAAGTTTTCGAAAATTACAATTTTTCTTGAAAGCTTAAATTTTATCAATGGCTAAAAATATTCTCAATTGTTTCCCTTTGAAATGAAGGTTCACTGTTAATGTTTGAGAATATATCTGCCACATAACCACATGTGAATAATTATAGCCTCATGGTTAGTCATTCCCTGAAGTAAAAATTGTGTTTCATGAAAAAAAAGTGGATAGTGCAGCTAGAAATTCAAATAATTGCAAAAAGATTTCTCCTCAAGACAACGAACGTGCTTCAGTATATGTTCCCTTTAGATTCTGAAAGAAAATAATATGCATTGTATTTGACAGCTTGGTAAAATTGGTAATGAGATTAAATTTTAGGAGGTAGTTTTTTGATACATTGTCTAGGTATGAAGTCTCATTCTTTTTTGTGTGTTTCTTAAATATAATTTATTTAACTAAGTTTATAATTTAGTGTTTAACCGCAGCTCACAAAGTTTCCTAAAGTTTTGTTTTAATAATTTTTTGATTTGCAAAGTACTTTTTTTAACCACATTCATATCTGAAAATTAAAAGAAAAAATAAGCACATTTTCCATGGGACAGCTAAGAAATTTAATTAGTACAGAAGATTTCTTTGTTGAGCAAGGAAGCCCGGTAAGGGCTGACGTGATCTCAGGAGATGTTTCTTTTCTTTCGTATTCTTACTGTTGAAGATCCCTGCTCTTGTCTTTTTTAAAAATAATTTTTATTAAATTCATTGAGATGACATTGGTTAGTAAAATTATATAGGTTTCAAGTGTACAATTTTGTAATACATCATCTGTATATCACATTGTGTGCTCACCACCCAGAGTCAGTTCTCCTTCCATCACATCTATTTGACCCCCTTTACCCTCATCTCCCACCCCCCGCCCCCCGCCCCCCTTACTCTCTGGTAACCACTAACCTGTTGTCTGTGTCTATGAGTTTTTGTTCATTTGTTTGTCATTTTCATTTGTTGCTTTCAGTTTTATATCCCACTTATGAGTGAAATCATATGGTTCTGTTTTTCAAATACAGTTGACGTACAATATACTGCATTAGTTTCAGGTGTATAACATAGTAATTAGACATATAACGTAACAAAATGATCACCTTGATAAATCTAGTACTCATCTGACACCCTACATAGTTATTACAATATTATTGACCAAGTTCCCTATGCTGTACTTTACATCTCCATGATAACCATATTGTCTAAGAAGAATGAAAATAGCCATATCTATTTCATTTGCAACATTTTCACATGTACTTATTTTATCTCTACAGAGTGAATCAAATGGGACTTAATGATAGTTCCCAGGAAAATATAATGTCTTTATAACATCATGGTTTTTTAGAAAATGCTATAAATAAATTTTTCTATACTTGATTCTTTCCAAGTTTATATATACTCGATTCCCTCCCAATTTACAAGTGTTTTACGGTATCTGTCCTAAAAGGTCCAGCTACAATGTGCTTTCTTTACAAAGTATTCCCTATGTCTACAACCAGCAGTAATTCCTCCTTCCTCTTAATTCACATAGCTCCATGTTCATGACCTCTATTTTGGCGCTTTTCAGTCTATTTTTTAGAATAATTAATATTATAAAGGAAGAATTTTCTGTTGAAACTATTCACAGAGAGATTGGGCTGTATCAGCAGGTTCTGTGGCAGGAACTGACCACCTTTCTTGGTGGAGATATTAAAGAAAGGATTCAAGCATTGGTTGAGGTGTTGGACTAACACAGATTTTATTGTTCTCCAATCCTAAGAGCCTAAGGGGTTGTGAGGAAGAAGCATCACTGAGGATTGGGTAGGAGCCCTGTGTACAGTGCACATAGTGCCTGCACACGGCCTCCAGCCAAAGCCAAAGTGGGCAACGGAATCCAGCTCATACTCTGTTTGTCAAGCTGTGCATTCTGACCGTGGGGCTGCCATGCCCTGAGGCAGGGGCACCTTTTGTTGATTCATATAAAGGTACTGTCTACTTGATAAGGTGTGTGCCTGCAGGGTGGCGTTCACCCACAGAAGGTACCTTCTCTCTAATGTTCACAAAAATGCCATATAGGCGAGCACTAACTCTGGGGATGCTGCTATAGGAGATGGTTTCTTGGAATTGGTGAAGGCAAGACAAGAATAAATAAAAGGGAAGGAGGGTTATACTACTACCATATTTCCTGAAAATAAGACCTAGCCGGACCATCAGCTCTGATGCATCTTTTGGAGCAAAAATTAATATAAGACCCAGTATTATATTGTATATATTATAGTGTATTAAAGACCCGGGCTTACAGTAAAATAAGACCGGGTCTCATATTAATTTTTGCTCCAAAAGACACATTAGAGCTGATGGTCCGGCTAGGTCTTATTTTCAGGGAAACAGTAATGCTTCATCTCATTCTGGCTTCTCCAGCCCCTCAGCTCACTTCCAAAGGGTACTATTGGTGCTTGTTCCCAGTCCATACATTCTAACAGCATAGCTAGTTGGGATGATAAATTAATGGATGAATAAACTGGTAAATAAGTGTCTATTTCAGAGGTAGATAGACATGCTCTCGTTTGGGAGTTCAGTGTATAAGGTAATAGCAAATGGGGAAAGGAAGAATCTAAGTACGTATTGGAGATCAAGGGGGGAGGGCGTTCACTCCAGGCGTTCATAGACAAGGCAGAGTCTTTCTCTCTGATTTGTATGACTGGTCACCTACCCAGATGTGTAGGGATAGATACTGCCAGTCCTCAAAGGCACTGGAGATACCCTCAGGCACCTACCTGAAGTAGTTCCCACATTTATAGCAGAGTCGCACCTGGCCAGGTCTGGTAGCTCTGCTTTTCTCAGTGCTGCAGATCAGGTAGTCGCATTTATCTGGATGTGATTTTGGAGCTGGACAATATGCAGATTTTTGCTCTGTTTGTGTATTCCTCCAGATGACCTTTGAGGTGAGTCACGAGACCCTCTATTTGGCAGTGAAGCTGGTGGATCACTACCTTATGGAGGTAATATGCAAGAGGGACAAGCTACAACTCATTGGTTCCACTGCTTTTCTGATTGCAGCAAAATTTGAGGTGAGCCTGAGTCCACAGAACCTGGAAAGAACTAATCAATCAGATTTGCTCAACCCAGATACATATATATATGTCTATGTATATGTGTGTATATGTAGGCATGTGTATGTATATATGCATGTGTACCGTGTATGTATGTGTGTATGTGTATATGTGTATACATATATACACATGTGTGTATACGTTTGCATATATTTGTACCTGTGTGTGTGTTTACAATTATACACACACACAAATAATTTTTTCTACCAATTTTTTGTCTGTTCTCCCCAGCAGGGCAGCCGGTGTTGGGTGTTGATGGTGGTATGTTTGTTTCTTGGCATCAACAAGGTTCTTCCATTTCCTCTAAGATGTGTATATGTGGGCATGTGCCTAATTAAATGGGTCATTCTTTTTCAAGCTTCCTTTTGGTCCATGATTCTCTGTCCTCCACCCTTTCCTTTTTCCACCAATCCATCTCCATCTCGTGGAATGTTGTACTGCACGTATAAGAAAGCATTTCCAAACTTGGGTGCTGGAGACATTTAAGAGAAATGGCCTGGGATACATGATAACGAGTCGGGTGAAAGAGTTATTTTTCAAGTGGCAGTATAAGAACAAGTAGCTGGTCACTCCTTCATAACCACAATCCATCTAACTCATTTCTCTGATTCTTTCCTCTTCTTTCGATGCTAAATGATCTTGTTTAACTCTCATTTTATAGGCTGGTTGTGTGAAATCGTAGGGTTTAGGAGCAGAGAGGTAGCCAGTTTTACTGAGTTCAAAGAGCTTTAGAACTGTGGGTTTGTATTTGTGCTCCCTCCCGTACTTCCTCCCTCCCCAGCTCTATCCCTAACTGGCTTCTTGCCTTCCTCCCTCCTTTGCTCATTCACTCCCTACCTTGGTCAGTATCTCCCTCCCTAACTCTAACCCTCCCTCCTTTGCTCCTTACTTGCCTCCTCCTCTCCCTCTCTTGCCACCCTTGCCCTTGCTTCACTTCCGCCCCCACTTCACTCCTGCCCTCCCTTCACTTACACCCTCATTCCCTAGGAACCTTCCTCCCTCCAACCCTCTTTCAATCCATCCGTTGATCCCTCCATCCCTGCTTTGTGTACTGGCTCACTCCATACTGGGCTCCTTCCCTCTGTGGCTCTTTCCCTCCCTCCCTTTCTGGGTCCCTCTCTTGCTCACTGCCTTACTTCCTCACTTGCTCCCTCATTTTATCCCTTGCTCCATCCCTCCCTCGCTCACTGGTTCCCTCCCTCTCTCCCTCCCTCTGTTCCTTCCACCTTTGTTCATCCCTCACTCCTGTGTCTCCCTCCCTTCCTCCATCCCACCTACCGTCCCCTCCATCCCATCCTCCCACTTTCCCTTCTTGCCTCCCTCCCTTCCTTTCTCTCCCCTTCCCTTGCTGACTCTCTTCTGTCCTCCCCTTGCTAAGTCTCTCCCCTCCATCCCACCCTCTCTCCCTTGCTTGTCTTTCCCTCCCCCACCTTGTTTCTCTTATGCCTTGCTCCCTCCCCCCTCTGATCTCCCCTTCTCTCCCTCCTCCCCACTTTTCTGCTAATTCCTTCTCTCCTTTCCTCTCTTTCCCCTTCCCTCCCTACTTCCCACCCTTGATCCCTAGTCTTCGCTTGCTCCCTGTCCCTTTTCTCTCTCCTTCCCTCCCTCCCGCCCTCGCTCTCTCCCTCACTGTTTCCCTCTCTGGCTCACTTCCTTCCCTATTTACTCCCCTGGTTCCCTTCCCCCCCTCCCTGCTTCCTCTCTGCTTCCTCCCTGCTAGCTCCCTGTCTTGCTTACTTCCTTATTCATTCCCTCCCAGCCACTCTTGCTTACTTTACTCCCTTCTATCCTCCTTTCATCCCTTGCTTCCTAGCCTCCTCCTTCCTGTTCTCCCTCTCTCCCCTCGTCTTGCCTCATTCCCTCCCTTGCTTCCTCCTTACTGCTTCCCTCTCTGGCTCATTTCCTCCCTGCTCACTCACTCCCTGGTTCTTTCCCTTGTTTCCCCTCCCTGTCTCCCTCCCTCCTTCTCTCCCTCCTTTTCTTCCTCCTCCCTTTCCCTACCGAGGACCCTTCTTATGGCTTGAGCAAATACTTCATGCCTCAGCCTCAAGGGGGTTAAAAAAAGCAGCTGGGGTCCCTAGAGTGCAGGAGGGAGGAGGAGAGTACCGGGGGCACTTCTTAGCAAATCTTGAAACCGGGAACACCACTCTTTTGGTTGCCAGGACAAAGGGCCCCTACTAAGTTTTTTGGAGAAGGGGTGTTTTCCCCTCACAAGATTGAGAAGTACAGAAAGACTTTTGCAGGGGGAGGTGTGGAGGTAGTATGAAAATAAAAGGAAGGAAGGAGCCTGTAATGAATAGAGCAATGGAAAGGAGAGTTTCTTGCCCTGGTCCTAACTACTAGGTTGCTGTGTGAACTTGAACAAGTCACTTCCTCTCTCTCGGCCTCAAGTTCCTTGTCTGAAAAACCAGAAGGTTGGTCTAGTTTGTGATCTGAAAACAGAAACAGAGAAAGGTGTGGGAGAATGCTGGGGTGGCCATGCAGATGTAGTAAGAGAAACACTCCAGGGCTCTTCCTGCCTCCTACTCCTCTCCCCAGAACCAGTTTTCAGCCTTCAGAGGGCCTGGCATAGTAAGGTGACCTGGGCGAGTTCTGCTGACCCTTGGCCTGGCCAGGATCTTCCCAGTCTAGCCCCCATGCACGGCCTCCCACCCCCTGCAGGCCTCAGTCTCCACTTAGGCTCCCTCTGTGCCTGGCTGCCTCTCTCTCACTGCCTGTTTCCCCCGGCAGTGCTCCCTCCCAAACTTTGTTTATTCTTTAGACTAGGACACAAGTGAGGGCCTCTTTCCCATCTGTACTTCCCCTTTTTTGGTCTCCTTCCGCCCTTCCCCCCAGAACAGGCCTTACATTTCCTTTTCCTGTCTCTCACTTACTAGAAGTGTGATCACTGATCCCAGTCCTGGTGCCATTGTTTGCTTTTCTATGGCTGTAAGAATCCATCCTAAGAGGCTGCAGCCTTTCTCCAGTGGTGCAGTTTTTAGGCAGATCTCTCCTGTCTCTCAGATTGTTTTTTGCAGATGGGTCACTGAAATCAACCAGAAGCTGGCTCTCAGGGCTGAGCAGAAGGTTTATGGCAGGAAATGTTATTGCCTCCTGTCCTTCACCCCTCTCCTCCTCTTCATTTCATCTCCAAGCAGATAGGAGTGGACGGTCTTTGCCTGGTTGTGACTGCCTCTCCTCTCCACCTGTAGGAACCCTACCCACCTTGTGTGGATGACTTCCTGTATATCTGTGATGACATTTATCAGCGAAAGGAGATGCTCGCCATTGAAATTAGCATCCTGCAAACCCTCAAATTCGATATCAACATTCCTGTAGCCTATCATTTTCTGCGCAGATATGCTGTGGTAAGATAAAGGCGGCACATGTCCATTCTCCCACTGCTGGGTTAGTCCCCTCCATACCCAGAGTGACTGTGTGAATGGCAGGGAAAGGGAAAGGCAAAGGGATAACTGGGGGCAGGGGAATTGCTTCTACAGTCCACCCCCTAGAAGGGCAATCTTTATGAAGTGTGGGAGGAAGAAATTGCAGGTTTCCACAGTGTGCTTAAAGTTTTGAGGTGAGGGCAGAGTAGGGGAGGGAGAGAAGATTCTTTTATCAGGAAGGGACACATGGGAAGTTTGAGGGAGATGCTGGAAAAGTTTTCCTTCACCTGATTATTGGTTAAGGGGTGGGGGAGATGTCACTTTATAATTACTCGTTGTATTCTACAAGTGGGTGTTGTGTACTTTTCCTCTATGTGTGTGCTAGAGGTTATAATTGTTAAAAAAGACAAACAAGAAAGGGGAAGGAGTGCTTTTGGAGCATGGAACACCCCCTAGGCTGGACCCAGGTGCAAAGTTGCGTGGCATCAGGCAGAAAGCCATTTAGGCGTGAGGTGGTATAAGTGGAGAGAGTGGGTCCAGGGGTCTGCTGCTTGGTGCTGGCGTTCTAAATTGTTTGCTGAGCTAGTCTTCTTGTGACTTTAGTGTCTCCGTGCTGACATGAACATACTGACCCTGTCCCGCTTCGTCTGCGAGATGACCCTGCAGGAATACGACTATATCCATGAGAGGGCTTCCAAGCTAGCTGCTGGCTGCTTTCTCTTGGCCCTCTACATGAAGAAGCTCGGACACTGGGTAAACATTTGCTCTGGGGCAAGGGGTAGGGATTCCGAAGCACAGGGTCAGCTCCGGAGGCAGGAGGAAGGTGTACATTAGGGC
Organism: Rhinolophus sinicus; assembly: GCF_036562045.2. Taxonomy (NCBI): domain Eukaryota; kingdom Metazoa; phylum Chordata; class Mammalia; order Chiroptera; family Rhinolophidae; genus Rhinolophus; species Rhinolophus sinicus. The sequence goes on from NC_133768.1 coordinate 40,483,852, forward strand.
TGTGGGGGATTCAGTGACATCACTGCCATATACCCACAGTGACGGATTCTTTGACATCTCGACATAATAGGAGCCCAGCTGCCTAAAGGGTCTCTACAGCAATTGTTTTAAAGAATTGCATTTCATTTTTCTTAGTCATGGTACCCTTCATTCCAAAGAACGCTTACCTGAAAGCCTGATATTGCAAAACAGACTAATGTGAAATGACTCTGATTGCAGCAGGGGGTAGGTAGGGTGGGCCCAATTCTTACCTGACCCCATTTCTCCTCTGCCCCTCACAGTCCCCTCGGCGAGGTTGTCCCCTGAGGGAGCTTGTTGGAACAGGGTTTGAAAGGCACTGACCCAGAGAACAGAAGAGTGAAAGCAACTACCCATGTGTATAACAGGGGACCCACATGTACACTGTAGTGCTCTTCTCTGAAGAGGAAGGTCCCTGAGCCTCCTTCCCCAAAACAAATAAAACCCATATTTGATGGTTTCTCTGTTTTATGAAAAATTGAATGAAAGCAACTGCAGAGAACTGTGAATTTTTACTGATGTGTAACATGCAATCCAAGTACAAAGAGTATGCTTGCAAGTGACCATACTCTTCCCAGCCACTCCTGAGCACCCCCAACCTACAAATCCTAGAGCAACTACTGATGGGAAAGCCTCTGTGTACTGAGAAAGAACCCTGTAAACAGTTATGTTTCTATAGGTTGAGTGCTTAAATAGTGATCTCAGCACTTTGTTTAATCTTCACAAGAACACTGTAAGATCAGTATTATCCCTACTTTAGAGATAAGAAATAACTACCCATGTTTTGCTAATGAGTGGCACAGCCTTGGGTGGTGCACGGTCAGTACTGTATAATCAGAATGGATGTGGCCATAGCTCTGGAGCCACGTTCTGGGAGGCCCCACGCTGAGCCAGGCTTTGACCCTTGGATCCTGGGGAAGTCTGGTAGGTCCTGAGGAGCTCAGGGCAGCAACATGCTTGCCAACCAGTATAGAAATATTTCAGTGTTTTAACCCTTGGCATGGCTGTACCAGTGAGTATTAGGTAAATGTCAGCCCTGATCTGAACCCTGGTAGTACAGCTCCATAGTCCTCTATGCTATATACCCTGCTTCTATAGATAAGAAGGCTTCATAGAGGAGGTGACTTTTGAGTTGGATCTTGAAAGGAACGTGTGAGAGGAGACAATCTAGGTAGACAGATAATTGAAAAGGGATGAAGCTCAATAATTGAAAAGGTGTGAAGGAAGTGAGAAAAGAGTGTGATGTATTTGGGGCAGAAGAAGATATTTCCTGTGGATAGAGCAGAGGCTATGTGAATAGAGAATGGTGAGAGATGAGGCCAGAATGGTAGGCTGCGGTCAGATTGTAAGAGCCCTTTGATGCCATGCTGAGAGACCCATTTTATGCTGAGGCATTGGAAGTTTTCTAGGCAGGGGAGTGACATACTCACATTAGTGTGTTTTGGAAACAGTATTGGTATAGCAGTATAGAAGGTGTATACTACCGTGTTTCTCCGAAAATAAGACCTAGCTGGACCATCAGGTTTAATGCGTCTTTTGGAGCAAAAATTAATATAAGACCCTGTCTTATTTTCCTATAGGACGGGGTCTTATATAATATAATATTATATAATATAATATGATATAATATAATATAATATAATACTGGGTATAATATAATATAATATGTAATATAATAATACCAGGTCTTATATTAATTTTTGCTCCAAAAGAAGCATTAGATTGTCTGGCTAGGTCTTATTTTTGGAAAACACGGTAGATGAGAGTGTAAAAGTGGCAACACCAGCGAGTAAGTTTTGGTAATAGTCAAGGTAAAGCACTGGGGTCCCAACCAATGCAGTGACAGTGGGGCCATGATCTTATTTAGTACACCGAATATAATGTGTGAGTCCCCTGCTCACTATGCCAATGACTGCCCTTTGCTTGTGACAGTGGTTTCCAAACATTATTCAGTAGAGCCCTGGGATTCCTGCAGTAGGGTCTCAGGGCCCATGTAAAAGGTAAAGGGATCCAAATTGGTGGGCTTGTTTGCCCTCACCCCCAATTCCAGGTAAGATATTTGGGCTTCCAGGTAAGCTGTTTAAAAAAAAAAAAAAAAAAAAGGAGTTCAGGTAAAATAATTAAAGATATTTTTAGAAAAACCACTGCCTTATAGAATAAATCTTCCTTTCTCTACCTGTGGAGCTGCCACTTGACTTTCGACACTCATTGCAGATGTGCCCTCCTCTGTGACGCTTTCTGTGACTCTGCTGGCCAAAGATCATGGGTCCTGCCCTGCTCCTCCAGTGTCCCAGGCTCACTTCCATCGTAGCACTTCCCACACATTTTGTAATTCTCTGTGTGCACATCTCTGCTCCACTACACTACAGACTCCTGAAGGGCTTTAGTCATGCATATATTCCCAGCATCCTATACAGGGCTGGGTAATATCCTTAGCCCTAGCCATCACTTTTTAGGCACTTACTATGCACTGGACTCTGTTTCATGTGTTTTGCATATAGTAACTCATTTAATACTATCATTTAATTACTGTAATGATCCCTGTTTGGCAGATTGAGAAACTGAGGCACCAAAAGGTTAATAAAGAACTGGTTTAAGGCCATGCTGTTAGTGAAACTAGAATTTGAACCCAAGCAGTTTGCCTCCAGAATTTTTGCTCGTAAATACTCTGCTATTTTACTTGCCACAGAACCGGCATCCTTGAACTTGAATGAGAAAATGAATGCATGGAATGATAGCTGTTAGAGCCAGAGCAGAGGAACAGCCTTAAGTTCCTGTTGGCTGTTGAGTTGGGCCCTCAATTTTAATCAGAGGTTTGCCTGGCCATTGGCTCTTGACCTGAGAGTGAGTAAATTACAAAGTCAGTCCTGTTCCTTAGGTGGATTTCAGCATGCCTGAATACCTATGGGCAGGGCTAGCACCCAACTGGTCCCTATGGATATAGCCATACCACTTGTTTGTGGCTGGACCCTGTTCTTCTAGGTAGTACCCTATAATTATCAGTCAGTGTTTGTGTCATGTGAGTCTGAAATGTTTTTGACTGGCTTCCCTTTCTATATCAAGGATAGGAAGTTTGGATTTGGGATAGCAGGGACAGAGGAAGGGTCTGCTTCCTGTCGTAAAAGTCACTATTCATTGCTTCTCCCAGGCTCCCACCCTGGAGTGTTACAGTGGCTACAAGACCTCTGATCTTCACCCCTTGGTCAAGCAGCTGAACAACATGCTGACTTCACGTTCTTCCAATAAGCTCAAGACTGTGCATTCCAAGTATTCTCACCAGTAAGTGCCAAGCTCCAGGTAAAGTTGGGTTTGTGCTCAGTCATGGGGAGGCCCAGACTAGCTTCACTTAAGGGAAAAGAAAGGTTCACGTACTGTTTTCCCTTACTGTCTGCTCCAGGGTTAAAGCAAGATAAGGAACCAAGGGCCTTAGGTCCCACTTATTCCATGGAGCCCGCTTCCTTGGCCTATTTTACACTGAGCACACACCTCTTCCTTTTGCAGGGTCTTCTTTGAAGTCACCAAAATCCCCCCCTTGGACATGTTGGAGCTGGAGGAGATTATGAACTCCTGCTAATTCTGAGACTGAGGGCCTGGACCTCTGGCAGCAGTCACCAAGGCCAGGCGTGCATTTAAATAGGCTATATTTATTCTGTCCTTTAATTTGTCTTTTTATCACTTTTCTTCATTTTTAGTCTTTGTTTGACTTTTCCCAAACTGTTAATGTTATAAATATTTAAGTTTTTTTATGAAAGAAAAAAAATGTTGTATTTGTTTTGAGAATTAATAAAAAAATATTTGTTGTTCAAAGTGGCTCACCTCCCCTCTTACTGCTCAGGAACCCCATGCACAGCCCAAGGATTTTTTTCCCCCTGCCTGCTAAAGACTGCCTCAGGGTGTAGCTTATCTGGTTCCCTTTTCAGTTTGGAAGCTTTCTCTTCACCGGAAGAGGAATTGAGCTACGTATGAATTGATGGATGTGTCTGTAGAAAGAGGTTTCTTGGGAGGGCGCGCGGTTTGGGGGATGTCCAGTTCAGGGAGAGCAACCTCTACCTGACAGGCAGGCCTCAGGGTTCAGATTTGAACCAGTACCCTTTGGTCCCTGTCTCAGGTTTGCTGTCTTTATTTCTTCCTAGATGACGAAAAGATGGAGATCACAATTTTCACCCAAATGTAGCACTAGTTTCATAGTTAGGCAGCTTTCTGGAGTCTAAATTTGAAAAAACTGCTTGGAGTGGCGTGCTGAAATCACTTTTAGTCTTTATCTTCTGTCAAGAGGAGAAATTTCCACCTGTAAAATCAGTGTGGTGTGCCATGAATGCAAGTATCAACCATTTGCTCAATCTTTCATGCATAAAGCCTTAAGGAGATTTTACATATATATAGTCTTTGGGGTGATGTGTCTGGGACAGCTGTCTCCATTGTTCCCACAAGAGTTGAACATCCTTTGCTAGTTGATGAGGAGCCACTGCCTTAATCTTGCCTTTAGGACCTCTGGGTCCTCCCCATAATCTAACCACTGAAGCAAGTAATGTCTGTCATAGCAGTATGCCTCTGGGGCTCTGTTCTGGTACTGTGGCTGGCAACTGTTCTGATTGGTCTGTGGCCATTTGTTCCCACTTGCCAAGTGTTTTGAATATCAGTCTTCGGGGTAGATATCTGGTGGAGGGGGCAGTCAATGGAGATGTTACGGGGAAAATACCTCCCCGATTCTTGGCCCAGACTCCCCATGCTAGTTTGGTCATATCACCTTTTCTGATGGGTTTGGGATAGGAGGGAGAGCATGCCATGTCTCTACTTAGATGTCTTAGTGCTTTCTTACCCTTTCTGTCAATATCCCATTTTCCCTCCCAACTTGGCTTTGTCTTGGTGACCAGATATCATTAAGTTTCTTCCTGCCACATTCCACTGCTTTGCAAGATGACTAAAAGGGACAGCCAGAGAGGTTCAAGCTGCTTGGTCATGACTGAGCGGGCACAGCCAACATTACATAAATCTGCTAAAAGCACTGGGCTGGAATCCATCTCGCAAATCTCCAGCCTCATTAAAAAGTGTCTGGTACCTGCTTTTTTGATTCTGGAGCTTCATCAGATTAAATTATTTCCCCCCTTTATTCCAATTCTGTTGTTCTTTAGAGGTGCTAATGGGACCATAAATCATTTTTGTTGTCGTTGCATATGTCTCAGATTTATTTTACATTGATCACTGCTTCAAAATCAAGAGAGCTATTAGGCCTGTATTTTATTATTTAATGCCTTGTTAAAGAAGCACATTTATTCCATTATCAAGAATTTGTTTTTATATTTTGATGACTCTAGTTCAATATCACTGATTTTCTTTGTAACCTTATATATTTTAACAGTTTTAGTGGGATATAACTCACATATCATACAATTTATCCATTTAAAGTGTACAATTCAATCGTTTTTAGTGTAGCCAGTTATATATCTATTGCCACAATCTAATTTTGAAACATCTTTATCACCCCCAAAAGAAACCCCATACCCGTTAGCAGTCAATCCCCATTCCACCCTATCCCCCACCCCTCAGCCCAAAGCAAACACTAATTTACTTTCTGTCTCTATAGCTTTGTCCTAGACATTTTATAGAAATGGAATCATTAAGTGTGTGGCCTTTTGTGTTTGGTTTCTTTGGCTTAGCATAATGTTTTCCAGCTTTTTCCGTGTTATAGCACGTGTCGGACTTCATTTTCTTTTATTGCTGAATAATATTCCATTGGATGGCTATGCCACATTTTGTTTATTCAGTCATCAGTTGATGGAAATTTGGACTGTTTCTACTTTTTGGCCATTATTAATAATATTGCTATGAACACTCGCATACAAGTTTTGTGTGTACATGTTTCATTTGTGTATATACTTATGAGTGGAATTGCTGGATCATGCACTATTTTACATTCCCACCAGCTACATATGAGGGTTCCAATTTCTCCACATCTCCTCTAACATTTGTTATTATTTATCATTTAATTATAGCCATCGACATGAGTGTGAAGTGGTATCTTATTGTGATTTTGATTTGCATTTCCCTGATGGTTAATAATGTTGAGCGTTGTTGTTTTTTTCCACATGTTTATTTGCCATTTGTGTATCCTCTTTGGAGAAATGTCTATTCAAACTCTGCCAATTTTTAATTGGGTCATTTGTTTCTTTATTGCTGAGTGGTAAGAGTTCTTTATATATTCTGGATCATATATGATTGCAAATATTTTCTTTGATTCTATGGAGTGTCTTTTCACTTTCTTATTAAGTGTTATTTGAAGCATAAAAGTTTTTAATTTGAAGTCCAATTTATCTATTTTTTGGATATTTTTGCTTTTGTGTCATAGCTAAGAAACCAATGCCTAATCCAAGATCAGGACGACTTACCTCCATGTTTTATTCTGGTATTTTTATAGTTTTAGCTCTTACATGTATGCCTTAAATCTATTTTGAATTCATTTTTATATGTGGTACATGTAGATACCCTGCTGCCCCAGCACCATTTGTTGAAAAAATCTTGGTGCCCTTCTTGAAAATTAATTGAGTGTAAATGTGATAGCTCATTTCTGTACTCTCAGTTTTATTCCATTTACCTATATGTGTATCCTTATGCTAGTAACACACCACTTTGATTACTGTAGGTTTGTAGTCAGGTTTGAAATCAGGAAATGTAAGTTCTCCAACTTTTTTCCTCCTTTTCAAGATGGTTTGAATATTCTGGGTCCCTCACATTTCTATATGATTTTTAGCATCAGTTTGTCAATTTCTGAAAAAATAGAAAGCTGGATTTTGTTAGAGATTGCATTGAATTTGTAGGTCAATTTGGGGAGTATTGACATCTTAACCATATTAAATCTTCTAATCGTGTTTTGTGCTTGTCTCAGCCTGCTGATTACTAGTGTTGTGGCTGGACCGGCCCTTATGTTTCTTAGTATGATTGCAAGACACCTTTGGCAATAACCATCAGGAAACTCTGAAAGAGACAAGGTGTAGTACTTTGAAAGAGTCAATGTCTAGAGGTCCTAGACATTACACAGCACATCTGATTGCAGGCTAACCACTTAGTGACATACACACACATACTCCAGACAGATCTGAATAACATTACAAAGGCTTTGAAAACTGAACTGACATTGGACCATCAGCCCATGGAATGAAGACTGGTGGCCTGAAAATCAGATTGACCACTAAAGCAAAACTATAAATGCTTTCCATACACATTAAGCAACCAGTTTTATAATGTCATATGAAGGTCAGACAATGAAGTTTGTGAACTCATCCTAGAAAAAGTGCTACATACCTCATTGCTGAATATCACTATGGTCACCTTCGAAGTACTCCCCTTGGGAAGCTATGCACCGACACCAGTGCCTAGTCCACCCTTCAGAGCAATTTTGGAACTCTTTTTCTGGAATGGCCATCAGAGCTGTCCTCATGGTACCCTCGATGCCCTAAATGTCATCAAAATGTCTTCCTTTCACTATTTCCTTTATCTTTGGGTAAAGAAAGAAGTCATTGGGGGCCAGATCAGGTGAATAGGGAGGGTGTTCCAATACAGTTATTTGTTTATTGGCTAAAAACTCCCTCACAGACAGTGCCGTGTGACCTAGTGCATTGTTGTGATGCAAGAGCCATGAATTGTTGGCGAAAATTTCAGGTCGTCTAACTTTTTCACACAGCCTTTTCAGCATTTCAAATAGTAAACTTGGTTTACTGTCCCGTTGGTACAAATTCATAATGAATACTTCTGATATCAAAAAAGTTAGCAACATCGTTGCAACAAGTTTGCAAACTTAACTGTCACCTCATATTCTAAATGTCCACTGTATCAACCATATTCACAGTTTAAAGAAGAAAAATCACTTGTCAACTGATGTAGAAAAAGCATCTGACAGAATTCAACATTCATCCATGATAAAAATGATCAACAAACAAATAATATATGGAAACTTCCTCAACCTGATAAAATTTTTGTCTCCAAAAATCTACATGTAATATCATATTTAATGGTGAAAGACTGAACACTTTCCCTTAAGATTAGGAAAAAGGCAAGGATGTCTATTCTTCATCAGTCCTATTAACATTATACTAGAAGTCGTATCCAGTACAATGAGATAAGAAAGAGAAATAAAAATACAGATTGCAAAGGAAGAAATAAAATTGACTTAAAAATGATTTTTGCAGGTGGCATGATTATATGTACAGAAAATCTCAAAGAACCTACAACAAAACTCCTAGAACCAGTATGTTTGTTTAGCAAGGTCACAGAACACAAGATCAACACACAAAAAAATCAATCACATTATATCCTGGCAATGCACAAAGATATTCAAACTTTAAAATACCGTTCATAATAGCTCCCCAAAATGAAATCTAATAAAACATTCACGAAATCTGTGTAGTGGAAACTACAAAATGCTGATGAAATAAATCATATAAATTTGAAATACATGGTGTTCATGAAGTAGAAATGTCAACTGAGTAAAAATGTCACTTCTCAAATTGATCTGTATATTTAACTCAATACTTGTCAAAATTCTAGCAGGATTTTTTTTTTTTTTGGTAGATACAGACAAACTGATTCTGGAATTTACATGGGCAAATGAGCTAAAATAGCTAAGACCATTCTGAAAAAGAATAAAGTTGGAGGACTCACACCACCCAATTTGAAGACTTACTATAAAGTTACAGTAATGAATATGGTGTGGTATTGGGGAAGAGAAAGACGTAGAACAATGTAACGGAATAGAGTCCAGAAATAGACCCACACAATTATGACTGATTTTGGAGAAAGGTGCAAAAGCAAGTCAGTGATAAAAGCAGTCTTTTGAATACGTGGTGTTGGGACAATTGGATATCTGTATGCCAAAAAATGATCCTTCATCTAAACCTCATTTGTTATACAAAAATTCAAAATGAATCATAGATGTAAAATTAAAACAGACTATAAAACTTTTGGATATCAACATAAGAGAAAATCTTTGTGACCTGGGGTTAAATCAGGGTTCCTGAGCAGCAAGCAACACTATTGACATTTTGGCCAGATAATTCTTTGTTGTGGGAACTTTACATTGTAGGATATTTAGCAGTATCCCTGGCCTTTACCCATTAGATACCAGTAGCACCCCCTACCCCCCACCCAGCTGTAACAACCAAAAATGTGTCCAGATAGTCACCTGTGGTTGGAATCAACTGAGTTAGAGGAAGAATTCTTAGATATGACACAAAAAGCACAATCCATAGATGAAAAATTAAGAATTGTTCTTTATAAAAATATAAAACTTTTCTTCTGGAAGATATGTTGAAAGAATGAAAAGATAAACTACAGACCAGCAGAAGATATTTGTAAATTATGTATCTGGCAAAGAACTTTGATCCAGGGTATATAAAGAATTCTGAAAACCCAACAATAAGTCAATGAAAAACAATTACGAAAAGGGAAAAGAATTTGAACAGACTCTTCTCCAAAGAGGACTTAAGTATGATAAATAAGCACATAAAAAGATGTTGAACATCATTAGCTCTTAGGGAAAATGTCATGATAAGATGCCATTAAGCACCTATTAGAATGGCTAAAATAAAAATGAATTCCCAGAGCTGGTGAAGATGTGGAGCAAGTGGAACTCTCATATATTGCTGGTTTGGATGCAAAAATAGTACAGCCACTTTGGAAAACAGTTTGGAAGTTTCTTACCAAGTTAAACGTGTTTCCCATGTAACCCAGCATTTATCCTAGAGAAGTGAATACAGTAACCTGTATATGAATATTTATAGCAGTTCTCTTCATAATTGCCAAAAACTGGAAACAACCAAAGGTTCCTTCAGTGGGTGAATGGATACACAAACTGGCACATCCACACGATAGAATGCCATTCAGCAAAAAAAAGGAACATTATTGATTCACATGACAACTTGAATCTGGAAGGCTGAGTTAAAGAAGCTTGTCTCAAAAGGTTACATATTCTTTAACATACTTGAAAGGAAGAAAAAAACTATTGTGATGGACAATAGGTCAGTGTTAGCGCTGGGGTTAAGTGTGGCTCTGAAGGAATGATACGAAGGCGATTTATGGAACCGTAAAAATTTCTATGTCATGGTAGTGGTGGTGGTTACTCGAACATCTACATGTGTTAAAATTCACTGAATTTTACACCAAAAAAGGGCAATTTTATTCTATTGTAATTTAAAAACCAGACTTCAATTCTGATGGTACTTCCCTCGCCTACAGGATGTATTCTAAACTTAACATGAATTACAGAGCCCACCCTGGTGGTAGCTTCTCTGCAACAGGGCTGTTTCCCTCATAAAGCCTAAGACTAGTTTTTATGAGGATAGACTGAAATGTGGTCCTGAAGGTCACAACTGTTTTTCTCCCTAAGTAAGAGACAAGTTTTAGTATTGGAAAGTCAAGGATTTAGAAGATCTGAGCATTTATGGAATCCTGGTCTAGTACAGGCTCAGGTCCCTACCTATTAAATGTGACTAATAAATGGCTCCCCCAGGGTCACTGTTAGTGGGCCAGAAATTGAACCACCTTCAATCCCAGGCCTCACCAATTTTGCATCTGAACAGAACTTTCCTTCCCACCTCAAACCCTTCTGGAGGGGTGAGGAGTATCTCATGTATGTTAGGTGGGCAGATTGTGTTGTCAAAAGTTTTTCAAGGTGCTTTTTGCACTTATGTATCTATTTAGCAGTCTGGGCTATATTCCTCTACCTCACTTCACCTCCCCAGTAACTAATTCATTTCATTGAAATCTGGATCCTACAGAGAATTGGCTTCTAGAACTATGAAAGTAGAAGGCATTTATCCATAGGATTGTCCCAAATTGCAGCTAGATTTTAGAACTTTTTGTGGCAGCCATTTTCGCGCTATGCCGTCCTCCCAAGCCCATCCCGCATTTCCACCATCATTCAACTCCCCCCATGCTGAAGTAAATGAGACACTGGTGTGGATTATGTTTATCCATTTATTAAAATATTTTAAGAAGCAAAACTTTATTAACTTTGAGGACTGGCGTTCCATTTGGGGGTGGGGAGGAGGAATAGGCACCCTTTGCGGACCTTTTGTTTCTAATTTATTCTGTTACCCCATAACTACCCCAGCTTCCTCCCCCAACCAGCCCCTGGCCCTGCTGCTTATTTGCAGAGGACTCTGAGGGAAAAAAACACATAGTACAGAAAACAACATGGATTACAGTTTAGCAGACAAATAGACAAATGCAGTTCTACAAACAATATGGCCAACCAAAGTCCTTTACAGGATGGAATGATGCTAATGGGTTTGGTTGCTTTGGTGTTAGTTTCCATCTCTGATGAAACTAAAATTATTCTACTTGTTTCCTGAGGGAAGATTATGTTGACCCCGACTGTTTCTTCTGATCAACCTTTAACCTAATATTCAGTTGAATTTCTCTTCTTTATTCTTCCCCCGCCCTTGGACACAGCAAGATCCTTTTTGGAGAAAGGACTCATAGCTGCTGACCTGTCGTATTGACACCAGAAGCAATTGGTGGCAATCCAAGTCTCTTGGTGTTCTGCTTCCCCACTGTTCTGGCCAGGAATTGCCCACTCAATCAATCCCTCAGGAAGTGCTACCAAAGATGCAACCAAACCCTAGAACTTTGGCTCTTAATGGCATCGGAACATAATTGAGATGGATATTTGGTGTCTGCTCCCACCACCCGAGCAGTTGTATTATTGCAAGTAGTAAATAATGAAGTCCTGAAAGGAGCTTATGCATCCAGAGGCTAAATAAGCCAACTCCCTTGAGAAAGAAATCACCACTTCTTGCTTTGTTTTCAAGCCAGTGCATGCAAGAACAGGTGCTCAGCAAGCTGTCTTCCTTTTGGGGAAGCAACTGGTAACTAAGCCATTTAGGAGGTAATCAAGTGACTTAGCAAGCTACACCTGCTCCTGGGCCCCATCACCTGTCGGTTCTGCTCCAAGAGTTGACTCCATCCCCAAATTCTTGTGGTTTTGTTCAATATCATTCTGGGTCAGAGTGGGAGGACAGGATGGGTGAAAGGGAATCCAGATGGCACAACAGAGCAACAGTAGCATTACAGTGTACAAAGACGTATAGTAAGTCAGCAAAATAAGCACAAAAGATGTAAGCACAGTTTACTATCATCAGTGATAAAAATAATTACAAGACCCAGCCCTGCTTAGGCACTGCCAAGATAAGGCTACCCTCTCCCAGGACTTCCTTTTGTTTCCTTAAATTTGCTCATTTGGAAATTTTCCATTTTGGAAAAGGCTCTTCTGAGAAAAATGCAACTTGGTTCCCAACTCTGTGAGTGATGTGTGTGCAGGTGTTAATGTGTGCAGCCACAGAGGAGCCAAGTCAGGCTGCAAGGGGGACCTTGCTGATTTGATCTAATACCTCCGCCTGGGAAGAAAGAGTGATACCAAGAAAGACAAAGACACAGCAACAGCACTTTCCCCACTCAAATATGTACAGTAAGTTCACATATGCTGATGCTTAAATAAGTTTTAAATGTTTGTCTTTTTCCATTAACGTTCTTCTGAAGTTGTAGAGCTAGAACTTTTTAGTTTGTTGGGCACAGAAATCAGACATTTGGGGACAATCCCCTTGGTAGTCTTTTTCTCCTCACCCCTGCAGAGGTGGAACACAGGTGGCTGGTTTAAGTGGGCAAGGCTGGTGGAGTTCCAGAGTTGAGAACCAGTGCGTGGAATCTGGATTGTGCACCTCAATGAACTAGCTGTTGGACTGAGTCAGGTAACTGAGCACGCTGTTTGAGAAGTGAGGAGAGGCCAGTTATCTGGCTTTCTTTTGACAAGTGGGAAGGGACACTTACCTAAAATACGAGCTGAGGGTGGGGTGGGGATACAAGGCAGACCAGAGAGAACCTCTCTGGACACTGGAGTTTGAACAGATTTGCCTGACTGGGAGTGGGCGTTGAAAAAAATGCTCATTGGGATTGAGGGCAATTTTGGCCTAATTTGTTTTCATGAGAAATTTGGAAGAACCATGGGAGAAGCAGAGGCTTTTAGCCTCCATTTTCCCAGGCCCATGTTCTTTCTGGTTACTCTGAATGCCCCTCCGTACTCAAGGGAAAGAGTAAGATGGGAAATTCAAAAATGATTTCAGGACAGACCCAACAGCCTGTCCAGAAAATGCAGGCCAAGATGGAGCTTGTGGGGAAGGGCCAACGCTGTTACTTGATTGTCAGGCAGTCCCTAGCTTAGGCATCTAAGTCACAGCTCAAGGCCTGTTTGCTCCATATACTCTTTTTAGTGGAGAAGAGGAAAGCACAGGTCAGGACAGCTGCTGATGTAGAATCCAGGACAAATAGAACAAAAAAGGCAGCATGCTAGCTTGGTCCCCTTCTCTAGGGCACTGGTGTTTTTGTTCCCCTTTCCGTGGCCTGGCTCAGAATTTTAAGGGGGCGTCAGAATCAGCTAGGCTATAGGTAGATCCCAGCCACTTCAAAGACGCTAAAAATGCACCAAAAGATTAGAAGTTCCACCAAGAACTAGGGCAGTTGGTAGAGGCATATATGTGTGTGTAGGGTAATGGGGGTTGGGGATGGGATCAGAGTGAGGAGGGATTCCTTGGTTAGCACAATAAATTATAGGGTCACTTAGAGGTCGAGTTGTATTTTCAGCTCTTAAAAATATATATATATATATAATATATATAGAATATATACATCTTTATGTCTCTATACACAATCTATACTGCAGCACAGCGGCAAAACATTTAGATAAAAAATCCAGCAAAAATGCAGGCAAACACTCCATGGAAGCAGGAAGGCTAGGATCAAGGCAGTAGGAGGGTAGCCTGTATGGTTGCCATAGGGGTGAGTTCAAACCAATGGGCTCACCCAGCCACCAGAGCACCACCTGGACATGTGCAAAAACATACGTGCACACATGGAAAAACAAAAATCTGCAGAAAGAGCAGTCATCACATCTACAAAGAAAGATTTCATATGATCACTGTAACAGGCAAGTGGACAACCCCCCAGGACCTCGTTCTCATGGTAATGAGCCAACTAGAAGAGACCTCCTGAAGTTGCACCTGGCAGGGATTGGGGGAGAAACACAACCGAGCCTGGTTATCCTGACCTCTCTCCTCATCTCCCTGAGAGTATTTCTTTCTTTCATTCATTCCCTAGCATCAACAGTTTCTCTGCTAGTCAGAGAAAACCACTGAATCCTTTGTAGATACCAGGCCATTCAAAAATTGCTTATCCCAATTAAATACTGTAGTTGCCCAAGGTGCACAAAGAGAAGGAGAACTGAACAAGACAACTCGAAACAAGAATCTTTGGCCAATGAGATGACATAGACCTCTAAGGAGACCTGATTGAGTCCAGGAAAAATGTATTAGTGTAAAGAATTAGGGGATCTTTCTTGGTGGTGCTCATGTTTGTTCTGAAATTATTTAGTCTAGCCTGTATTAAGGTTTTGAGAGTTTTTTAGTAGAATGCTAAACATTGTGAACTGTACTTCCAGCTTTCAAGGGCTATAATTGAGATATTGATGATGTTGTAGAATCATCATCTTTTGCTTCATCCACACGGTTTCTGCGATGCCACAAATTTCCTTCAGAGAAAAAACAAGTATAGAAATAATGAGGTTAGCACATTGCCAAATGCCCAAATGTATGGACCCTAAAGAGAGCAAACAAAGGCTGTTAGGAGACAGACTGGTTTATTTCTATTGTTCCAACCATCTCTGAACCCTCCAAACAAAAATGGGATGAGTTCTCAGAATCTGATAACCCATGGAACAGCTATTGACCCCTTCAAAAGCTTCAGAAAGACTCTCATACACCATGGCCTCCCAACTGGCAGATTCTCAAGGAATCAAACCCGCTGGACCAGACTTGAGAAAACACAGCTTGGTCAAGGGGATTCTCCCTTGACATTTGTGCAAACTCTCACTTCCTCAAAAATAAAACAAACTGCCACCCTCCATCCCTTTCCCCCCATGTCCACTGTTGCTATCTCTCTCAAGCTTCCAGGTTGTCTAGACCCTAAATTTAGGAGAGACCATTGACATCAGAATTGGCATAACTGACATCTCTAAGAGAACCTTCTTTTGAGCCCCACTGACATCAATAATGCATTAAATCCAATTGTGAAAAAGAGATAGAACTAAAATTCGAATAATGCAACATAGAAATTTTGTATTGCCTGGGCCTTACTGTAACATAGGGAATAAATATGTTTAGATAGGTCATGGAACCTGTTCCTGACCCTGCAGGTGCCTATCAGTGACACTGCCAACCCATCTCAAAGAATACTGCTTTCTGGAGCAAGGACCAAACTCTTGTATTTGACTAGGAGACAGATCTAAGTATGACTATTTTGCCATACTTTCAACCAGGAACAGGAATGGGTCAAGCAGAAAAGTAACTGCTTGTCATCATTTTTCTCTTCAGTTCTCTATATCACAGAGACCACACAGCAAGGTTCCTTCTCAGGTTCTCCCCCTGCCACTTTCTAACTCACATCTTGTCCAAGAGACTGCTTAGCATTACCTAAAGTTGGCTCCCAGCCAGCCTCCTCCTCCATCACCACCATCCATACCTATAAACATTTCTAAATGGAGCTTTAGGTCCTTGGGAGGTACCAGGGCTGCCGGGGAACCCCCAAGCCTGTCGGGGAGACTTACCAATAAAACCCTGGACTCCTTGGCCTGATTTAGGCTTGTCTTCCTCTTCTAGCTTCTTCTTCCTCAATTTGGGGAATTTAATTTTCAATCTGAGGCTTCTATTGTCAGTGTCTGAAGATTTGTCCTGGGTAACCATAGCAAGAGGAAGGTCAAAATGTTAGTTGCCTAACATTCAGAAACAGTTCCTGGAGGCCTAGCAAGACAATGAACAAAGATTGCTTCAGAAAGCAGCTGGATCTGCTATCTATCCAGGTGTGGGTGGCATTCCTACCCACTAGTCTCATGCCCTAGGAAGGCACCATTTTTTTTTTAACCAAGATCCTACTCTGTGTCAGGTGCCTGGCTAGATGCCTTAAATGCTGTCATAGGAGCCCCCAACAATCTTCCAAGGTGGCTATCATATAAATAAGGAAGGAGAGGCTCGGAGAGGTAAAATATGTCACCTGAGGTCATGCAACTAGGGATTGGTAGGATGAGATTGCTAAGGCCACTGCTAGCTCACGTGGCATCTCTGCATGAATTAGAAAAACCACCCCTTCCTTTAGACATGGTTTGGTGAGCCCCAACTCATTCCCTTGCCCAAATACCTTCCTATAGGGAAGAACTAGGCCACCTGCTTCCCTGTATGGAATACAAAAAGTGTTCTCTACACATAGCTCTTAATTATCAATGTGGGGTCTCTGCTCTACAGATCATGCAGGCTCTTTAATTCCAGCTCAGCCTCTCAGTCCTCTCGCTCCTGCTAAGTGTGCTTGTTTTACTACTGGTCTCAGTCAAATATTATACCAAGGTTAATTTTATTGCTAGAAAGTCCAGCCAAACACATTCCAAGAAACTTTGGGATTTTCTTCTCTTCAAGATTTTGTATACCTCTGATCCCCTCCATTGGAAGAAGAATATAAACCTGTCCTCCTCTTCTTGCTCTGACTCCCACGTACCCTCTCCTTTAGGTTATATACAAGAGCCTTCACAGCTGCCTTTCAGAACAAACCTAATGGAAGGGCACAGGACCTTGCTCCTCAGCCGAAGCCCAATGAATAATTGAGTCACCCTGCTTTTCTCCATCAAAGTGGATCTGAATCTTCTGTGGCCTTAAGGTGAGTAAAATTAGTGTCACATGAATGAGCAACATCTTGCTGGTTTGCTTTCAGTCCACTTTGCCCTCCTTTAGAGCTTCACTTCTTCGTCTTTATGGGAATACTGAAGCCCAGAAAAGAGATTATGCCCCGGGCCAGCCAGACTCACATACCGAGACATCAGGCCATGCATGACTTTTCTCATTCTTCTTAATATCCAGCCCACTTGCCTAGTTCAGGCACTTGGTGAGATACAGCTGAACTTAGTAATAGTAGAAACAAGGTGCTACAAGAGTTTGCTTCCTTTTCTGCATACCAGCATGTTTTCTGTCCCCAGAGGGCTACTGATCAAGAGCAGCAAAGTCATCAGTGAAGTCATATAAAAAAGTTATTAAATCATTTAATACCTGAAGTTGTATATGACTTTTTCTCTTAAACGGTAGCCAGATTGCTACGCTAGTCCAAACATGCCTGTGTGGATTGCTCATGTGCATATAACTGGGGTACGGAGCCAGAAAACAGGTATAATGAGTAGGGGAACCAGGGACTCCTACAGTTTGAAATGAGCCGTTTTATGGTGGGGAAATTTAATGAAAAACCCTGTCAGACTATAAAGGTAGTAATTTACCTAGTGATAGGTGGACATCTTTGAGTCATTTGATTTATTAAATGGGACTATTTTTCGATCTCAGGAAAATACTCAGAGTTGTCCAAAAATGACAGCATCCCTACAGCTATGTTGTAGCCATGCCTGCCATGCTTGATTTGCTTTTAAGCCACACATCTGCTGGGGGGAGGCACTGGAGAAACTCCTATCCTCTCAGAGGGGGAGGGAGTAAGCAGCAGAGAGAGGTGATAGTTGGAAGATTTAAGCACCAGTAATACCTGGGAAACAACCATATAGAACAGAGGTTGGCTGTAAACAGCTGGTATGGCCCTAATGGTATGTGCCAGATGTAGGCACTGAGCAGGGAGGGCAGATTGTGGCCAGGAGAACAGCACAGAAAACAAACAAACAAGCAAACAGTCTTGCTTATTCTTTCCCAATCACCTGCCACAGAATTGTTCTTCCTGATCACTTTCCCACGGTCATCTAATTTTCACATGTGCTTTCTGTCTTGTCCTGTCTACTTATGATGATGAGATGGGAGGGGAGGCTCCATTCAAAGCTCAGTCCAAAAGCCACTCCTGGACTCCCTGTCCTTCATCAGTCCTGGCCCACACTGGAAGGTAAAGCACCAAGAAAGCACCCCTCTTCCCTTTTGTTTCCCAATCCCCAGATCTCATACCTCCGGAACAAGGACTGAATTCATCCAGTCGATCTCGGATAGCTTTTCAAGCTCCTTATTCATGGCATCCAGGGCAGTTTGCAGTGTGGCTTCATCCTCAGCATTTCTCAGCTGGTGAAGACAGGAAAAAGAGTGAGTGTCCAATGCCTAGTAGCCTGCCTTCATAGACTCTTGCGTTATCCCCCACTCCCAGTCCCTGCCAGTGACCATGAGACCACAGGGTGGCAACTGGTGTCTCAGTTGGCTTTGGGGTCATGGGAAGCTCTTTTCTTTCTCAACGGGGAGACCTTGGAAACAACCAGGTGGGAGGGCTTTCCTTGGGGCTGGACATGCTCAGTTTGGCAAGCAGAAAGGCCCTTTGAGCAGTGTCAATTAACACTGACTTATACTTCTGCAGCTTAGGGTATAGGACAAGGATCCTACCCTTGACCCTCAAATTCCTAGAGACATCTAAGTTCTTCCCTAAAGAATAGGTACCCATTTTTGAGCACATACTATATGCCAGGCACTGTGCATACATGATTTCATTCCATCTTTCTAATAACTTTTAAAAAATTATTTATTTCCTTTATTTCTGTTACAGTTGACATTCAATATTATTTTATATTAGTTTCAGGTTTACAGCATAGTGGTTAGGCATTTATATAATCTATGAAGTGGTCCCCCCACTAGTCTAGTACACACCTGGCACTATACATAGCTATTACCTTATTATTGACTATATTCCCTGTGCTGTACTTTACATCCCCATGACTATTTTGTAACTACCAATTTGTACTTCTTAATCCCTTCACCTGTTCCACCCTTTTCCCCTCCAATAACTTTTCCCAACCCCCAACACCCTTACCGTCCAATAACTTTTCAGTACCTTTACAAGGTACTATTGTTTTCATTTTATAGGTGAGAAAACAGACTCAGAGAAGTTTAGTGCTCAAGATCACATGGCAAGAAAATACCCAGATCTGTTTAACTCTATAGCCTACCCTCTATACCACACAGTCCTAGAAAGGATATGTGGGATGGCCAGACGCCGTGTGGGGTGGGATCTTTATTGCACAGTTACTATGATATAAAGGCTGCTTTGTGAAGCAAGGAGAGGGATAGAGAGAGAGAGATTGGCTCAATTTCCCTTCCTGGCAAAGAGGGCCTGCCTCCCCAGGCTGTGCTTTAGCCCCTATCTAATCACTCTTATTAAGAAATGAATTCGAGATGGTTTGTCCCAGAGGTTCAGGAAACACAGCTTAAGCATTCCTTAGTAACCTGTGACACCCACAGGATGAACTCTGTTCAGTCCAAGGGAGACAAAATGGATTCTTCTGTCACAAATGGGTGGCAGATGAATGTGTGGGGTATGACATTGGAGGTTATAGCCAGTCAGGTTGGGATATGAGAGAGAAACAAGCCAGTGCTGACAAATAATCTCTTGATTTTGTTTTACAGCTAGTGACTCAGGACAGTACAGAGTAGCCCAGATGCACAGGACATTTGTGTGCACATGGCAGTGGGTTGGGGGCAAGTGGGTGTCAGGTAGAAGTGGCCATCAGTTCAAGGTAAGGGGAGTCCTTAGGGGCATACTTACTAGCATTACTCAAAAGTGGTGTGGTAGTCAAACCCCAAAAGCACAGAAGAAAAAGAGGAATTTGGGGCCTTGGAAAGTGATTATTAATCATAACCGGAAAGGAATAAAATGGCTTCCTAATGACTTCTTATTTGGCATCTGGAGACTCAGGCTCTGAAAAATAGAAGGTGGGTGGGCCTGAGTCTTGTGGTCTATTCTCCTGTCCTTCTGGTTCCAGTGGAAACCTTGTCCAGGACCCTTCTCTGAGGTAAATGTGCAAACTGGCTCAGAGGACTTTGTTGCTTATTATTTCTTGGTTCCTGTCCCAACACATCATTAGCCATAGTATAAGTGAGGCTGCCAAATAAGGGAAGTGGGAGTGATTGGGTGGGATTTACTTCATCATAAGTCTACATTCCTCTGCCAACACTGAGCTCTGTACTGTCCTCCTTCAAGGGGAGGAATAACAATATCCAAGTGAAATAAGCCTTATCTCCATGCCACCTCTATGACATAGCTTTTCTGGAGGTACTTGGTCATTCTTAGCTGCTGCCTGCCCTTGGTCTCATTTGGATGTGCGGATATGTGTGTAGATCCTTACTAGGCCCTTTGTTAAGTATGATATGTGCTCAATTTGGGTTGTTGGCTGGCAGGAACCAATATTCATACCATGAGCCTCAAGAAAGCCTGAGTGGCACTGAGAGACCAAGTTCCCATATTTCCTGCTGCCCGAAGTAGTAAGGTCATTGAGTTCTCCCTATATATAGAAAGTACTTCTGTTGCTATTGTCTAAGGCTGAAAAACTCTAGCTTGGGGTTCAGGTACTGGGACAGCCTGACCTGATTGCCTTAGCCACTCTGCTGCCTGTGCAGTGAGCCAATTAGATTTGCAAATGGAAAAGAAGACGTGGATGCACTTTTTGGAATATCAGCTGAGAAGCCCCTCTTCAAATAAACCATAGTTAGATGAGAGACAAGAACAGCACCTGCCTGAGGGCCTTAACAGCCGGCCCCAAAGAGCGGCGGTGATGATCAATGGACTCATCAGACCACACTTACCAAGTGTGCCTATGGGCTTTGCCTTTAGGGAAACACACAACTATTTTTGTAGCTCAAAAACTGAGCCTCGGTTCATTTTCCCTAACACTAATAAAATTTATCATCTATCAAGCTGCTACTATGTGCCAAGCACAGGTAGGCACTTAATATACAATAGTTTATTTAATCTTCACAATAACCTGGAGAAGTAGAGATTACAATTCCTATTTTGTAGATAGAAAAACTGAGATCCAGAGAGGTGAAGTTATTTCACACAGCTAGTGTTATGGATTCAATTGTGCCCGCCCCCCCAAAAAAATGATATTTTGAAATCCTAACCCTCAGTGTCTCAGAATGTGATCTTATTTAGAGATAGGGTCATTACTGATTTAATTAGTTTTTAAGATGAGGTCATACTGGAGTAGGTTGGGCCCCTGATCCAGTATGACTGGTGTCCTTATAAGAAGATGGCCATTTGAAGGCAGAGGGACACAGGGAGAACATCATGTGATGTTGGAGGATTGGAGTGGTGCATCTACAAGCTGAAGAACACCCAAGATTGCCAGCAAGTCACCAGAAGCTAGGAAGAGGCAAGGAAGGATTCCCCTGTAGGTTTCAGAGGTAATATCTCCCTGTTGACACTTTGATTTTAGGCTTCTGGCCTGCAAAACCGTGAGACAATACATTTCTGTTGTTTTACATCACCAAAGGTTTAGTACTTTGTTTCAGCAGCCTTAGGAAACTAATACAGCTAGTAAGTGTCAGATTTGGTATTTGAACACAGTCCCCCAACTTTTCCCACTATTCCGTACTGTCTTCCCACATGGTGAGAGAGGTATGTGGATGCTTGGGAGACACAAAAGAGCTCACCCATTTCTACTGAAGCTATTTTAGTATGATGAAAACAACCTACTTTTGATTGGCCTGGTATGGACCCAGGAGACATTTGCCAAAGAAGAGGGGGACACTTTTCGTCAAGGATATGATAATCCCTATGGATTAGTATACTCTATGAAGTGATACAATCAATGACAACCCTGAGTGAGGATGAGACAGCAGGGACTTCCAGGTAAGCACTTGGCCAAAATACACCTATAGGTCTTCCAATGTCCTATAACCAAACATAGACCATGACCATCTTCGGATGGGATACTTTGCCCTCCCTTGTTCCAACCCCCTCCACTCACCAAGTTTTCATCCAGGAAAGCTTTGGTGTCATCGTAGAGCCCTTTAAGACTAAATGTAACATCTACTGCGTCATTTCTGCTTAGAGTCTGAGAGGAGAAGAAAGAAAAAGAAGGGAAGAGAAAGGACAAAGATAGGAATTGTTGGTTAGTAAGCATGCAGTAGCTGGCTTCTCTGTGGGAAGGTAGGAGCAGGCTAGTAGGATGTGGCTGTAGGTGAAAAATATTCAAAATATAGCACAACTAGTACAGCATGGGCACCAACCCATCAGAACTGATGCCAGCTGTCAACTACTGGAGCTGTATTGGTATGTCCTATGAATGGTGGCACAACACAACTTGGTGTTTGGCATCATTGAGTGCTATGGGTATAGGGAAATAGGAAATATGCAAACCAGAGAGTAAGTTTGAGGCTACTTGCTGTCGCTGGGCTAAAACTACCTTTCCCATGATAGGTGAAGTTAGGCCCAACCATCTCTCTTTTTGAAACTCCAAGCCTTGAGTTCCAGGCCTCCTCCAACTAAGATCTGGCCCAAAATAAATAGGTAACCCACATTTCAGGAGGCCCTCACCCTGGCTCTTTCATATCATTTGCCTAACACTAAAGTTACTTTTCAAAAGCATCCCTTAAATCTTTTGGCAGTGGGCAAAGTCATGGGATAGCACATTTAACATCAAGCATCCTAATCTGGACCTTTCCCTCAAGAGTGAAACAAAAGCAGCCTGGAGCTCAGGTTTCAATGATAGGTGTCACCTTAACAGGGATGAAAAAGGGCCAAGACCAAGTTTCTCCCCATTCACTTGCCATTTCTCCCCTGAGGCCGGTGTGGAAGATGGCTATCAGGGAAGAGGGCTAGCTCTCAGGGTGATGAAATCTGCTATGGGATTCCCCCAGTAGCCACTCTGGACCTGTAACAAGTCAAGGAATACCTGCCTTCCCCTTCACTCTATCCATCAGTTTTCTGACATATCATGTGCCCAGTTTCTCCATACAGCCTTTGACTCCTCTTCCTTCCTTTTCATCCCCTTTCCTATTTGGTTTACCTCTTTCCTTCATTTGCTTCCCCCCCCCTTACCTCAATGGGAGTACAGGAAGCTGCACCTGCCTCGTTGCTACTCTCTTGGCCATAAAATACATTGTTCAGGATGTTAGCACTGGCATTCACAGAATCCATGAGGACAGACACATGCTGGTGGACCTTGCTCAGATCAGTAAGTCTGTAATAAAACAAGGACGGGTAGATGAGTCTGGGTTCTGAAGGACTGGGGTACTGATGAGGGTTGGGATAAGAATAGAAATGAAAGCCCTGGGTACCCAAATTGGGTTCTTTCCTCCCTCCTGTTATTTTCACTCATCTCTAGGTAGCCACCTATGCCAAAAATGCTTCTACTCTTTTCTAGGTATTCACCTTTGTCCATCCTTGTCTCACCTGTATTAGATATTGGGTGCCTTGGGAGAATGGAAGGCTAGATAGGGGAGGGCAGCTGACTCCAGGAAGTCCAAGGCCATCTTGATATTTAAGGGCAAGGATAAACATTCTTAGTCCAGTTGGGTCTGGGGCAGCAGGAGGAGGTCAAAGTTCATCTCTGGGCCTAATGGGAGAGGTCCAAACTGGCTTATTGCTGAGCACAAAGACCATTCCCTGCCTGGATTGTCAAGGTCTCTGTCAATATTCAGAGCTCTGGGTAAGACTCCTTTCTGATCTCAGGCTCCCCAGTAGCAAATAGATACAAATTGGCTTCTTCTCTCTATCCCTTCTTAGGATTCCCAGCCCTGTGTCTGGGCTAATATAGTCCACTTACCTGCTGATGAGGTTTTCTGCAAGTTGAGCTAAGTGCTGCATCTGGGCAGACTCCTCATCAGAGAGGCTGCCTTGAGATTCCTGGGAGTCCAGCTGGGGTTGAGAGGCAGCTTGAATTTCAATATGCTTGTACTCCCACATTTTCATTGAATTCTCAATGTCCTGGAGATGAAGACAGTGGCAGATCCTAATGACTGCTGGAGCTAAGATGGTGCATGACAGAGCTTTCTGAGTCTGATATTTGTAGGTATAGTAGGCAAAGGGAGAAGCGGGCCGCATCCATTCCCCCATACACCTAGCTACACACCTATGCATCTATCCATCATTTTATTCTTCTGTACTAGGCACTTTTAGTTTTTGTTGTTGTTACTATGTTGAGTCCTGGGACAACATGCTTCAATCAGACAGATGTTTGCCTTCCAGAAACTCCTATATGAGGGCATCATTATCAATAAGACAGTGGAATACCTTTCATGCTTCCTTCTTTGCCAAATCTAGGCAATATCTTGTGATGGATTTTAGAGCGAGACATATCTAATTTAATTTTGAATCATCCTTCTATCATTTACTGGTTGTACGACCTTTAGCAAATGATTTAACTTCCCTGGTCCTCATTTTCCTCATCTGTAAAAAGGGAATAAGTGTATCTATCTCATAGGATTGTTGGGAGGGCCTCCTTGAGATAATATATGTAAAGTGCCCAACACAAAGTGGGCAGTTTATAAACTAGACTTCCACTCCCCTCTCTATTGCTGCTTCTGTGCCCTGTCTTCAGATCAGAATGGAAGAAAGCCTCCAAACACAGAACATTTGATCAATGATGGCTCCTTTCTAGTTTTAGTTGGTTTAGCTGAAGTGTGTGACATTTGTGACTGCAGCATTTTAAGTAATCTTAAAGGAACTTAAAGACCATGTTCAATGAAGAATCTCTTGTCGAAAGAGCAGATTTCTCCATAAGAACCTGAGACCTTTAGCTCTTTGTGCAGTGGGGGGAGGACAACTTTGTCCAAAACCACAGGAGGGAGCTCCTTATTTCACTCTCTTGGACAGTGGTTTGCAAATGTCAGTATGTATCAGAATGTCTCAGGAGGCTTGTTTACAAATGCAAGTTTCCAGGAACTACCCATCCTTATGCTGATTTGTTGGGTCTGGTGTGGGGCCCAGGAATGTGCATTTCTAGCAAGCACCCAAAGTGACTCTGATGCAACTAGCATGCAAATATCCCTTTAAGGATTTCTGCTTGACTGGAAGTATTCAGTATTCAAGTAATAGCTGTAAATAAGATAGTGTAGGAACCCAACAGGAGACTTTCCCTTCTTACCCGATCTCTTGTTAGCATCTGGGCAGAATTCTTGTATCTAATCTTGATAAGGCCTGGTCTCTGAACCCAAGCCTCCCCATCCACCTGCACTGGGATACCTTCTTCACCATCAATGGTTATCATCACCTCACGACACTGCCAGAGAAAAGGAGGAGGGAAAATGGGGGAGAAAAATGAGTCAACTACTACAGACCAAGCTGATAATCCCAGTCATGGCCTTAACGTGTATCTGAAGGAGAACTGGCAAGAATGTGAATCAGATTAACTCAGGGAGGAAACACCTGTGATCTATGGGCTTTTTGCTCCTGTAGTCCCTATGACCTCTGTCTCCAACCATAGGCAGCACCTTACTGCCCACCAGATCACCAGCTCCCACCACCTTGACACTCTTATACCCAGTTAATTCCTGGGACTACCCCATATCCTGGGTTGTAGCCATAGACCTCAGCCCCTTTCTGGTGCCTACCTGGGCAATGCGATGATGATGCAGATTTATGATACGGGACACTGCCATCTGTATGGAACCAAAGATTGCCACTACCTCCAGCTTTCCATCATCTATTGCAGGAGCCTCATATTCCTGAGGAGAAAGAATTACATCACATATCCCCTCGAGAAACCATACCTTGTCTATCACAAGCAGGTATGCTTTGAAGGCTCCTGGTGAGAACTGTTAACTTATGAAGAGTGGAGTAACTGTTTATTAAAAGGGGAAAGATGAGGTCAGGAAACCAATGTGGGTAAAGGGCACTGAGGTCAAAACTCTTAGCCCCTTTTGAGATTACAGCTCTTAGCTGCTTCCCTCCCTAGCATCAAAAATGCCCAAGGTCAGTCCCATTGGCCTCACAGCCTTCTTGGGTCAGCTCAGAGGAAAAGGGTCATGGCCAATTTGCCAGGAGATTTTATTGACAGGCCTCCTTGGAGAAAAGAGCATGGCCTAGGTAACCTTTCAAGTATCTGTTAGGCCTGAGGAATGGAAACGTCCAAGACCAGGCAACACCTAAGAACGGATCTGTTCCTGAGGTCTTCAGTTGATTTTTGTGCTCTGAAATGGTAATTGCTTTTTTAAAAACTGCTTTACAGCTGCTACTAATAAAGGTTCCCAGCCCACCTCCTCTCCCCACATTGTCCACTTCCTACACCAGTCGGTCTAGCTCTCTTTCCTAGAGAGACCTTAGAGAGGACAAACCTTTCTCCCTCCCTGTTCCTTTTTGCATACTCACCATGGTTGCTGTGCTGCTTCCCCAGAAGTTGATGCCTCCGGCATAGCTGGTGATGTTGAGTACTACAATGCCTTGCAGGTTTGGCAAGGAGATGGCTTCTCCATCACACTGAAAGATACCAATGTGAAGGGTCATTTACAGAGATGGGGGAAGGGCTCTGTCTCCACTTCATGCTATCATGTTTTCATCCATAAAATGGAAATCTATTTTCATACCTACCTCCCATGAGCTGTCAGTGAAGATCAGAGTTACAGTTTGGGGAAAACCAAAGATATGGGGGAGAGTTGATTCCTAAGGTCATGAGATTTCCTTTGTCTCTGCCCAGGATTACCCTCTTTTCCACTAACCTCCAGGTGCACTCGTTCTTCCAGTTTCCTGTAAGAGCGCTGCAAAAGTTCTTTGCTTCCCAAAAGGCCATACCACATCTTGTTCTTAAGGCGGCTACTACAGGGAGATAAGGGTAGAGAAAGGTAGCTATAGGGTGAATAATATAAAGATAAATGGGTGAGAAAAAG
This sequence comes from Rhinolophus sinicus, assembly GCF_036562045.2. Taxonomy (NCBI): domain Eukaryota; kingdom Metazoa; phylum Chordata; class Mammalia; order Chiroptera; family Rhinolophidae; genus Rhinolophus; species Rhinolophus sinicus. Next base: position 40,510,521 of record NC_133768.1, read on the forward strand.
CAAGAGGGACACCATTTTATTTCTCAAGTATCTTTATATAGAGAGGAGTCATACTGGATGGAAACTGGACACAAGAGGGGATTCTAGGATGGTGCAAGTACCTGCTCAAATTTGTTCCTGGGCCCCTCAAAGCCTCAGCATCCCATTGATAGGCAAATTTGCCTCTTTTCCTTACTGCTGATTTGGTTCAGACTTGGAAGACGCAGGTAATATTGAGAAAGTGATGCTCATAAAAAGCTGTGAGCATAGCTGGCTGGTAGACACTAACTATCCTGGCAAGTGCCACTCTAGGAGCTCAAGATTTCAGCAGCTTGGAATCAATTTCATTTGAAACACATGACTCTTAGAATGCAATTTCTTTGAACATTAACTTTTCTGGCAAAGTGGAGAAGTGGAGGGATTTTCTAAGACCTGTATATCAAACACTTAATTCAGTGCTATAGAACAGAGCTAAGTTTATTAGGTAGATTGTAGAAGAGAAGCCAGTGGAGAGAATATGGGAAAGGCAAGGATATCAGGAGACTTGGGATAAAAGTGGAAAGGACAGGGTCCTGGTGACTGTAGGATCTCTGATAAAAGCAGGCGGGGGCTTACAATCACTAGAGTTTATTATGAGCTTTTAAAGTAGAGCCACCACAGCGCATGAGTTTTGAAATGTAGAAGCTAGCACAAAATTATTTAGACTCTGTTTGTTCTGTAAGTTCTTTGGGCACTTTAGTTTCCTTATCTATAAAAATAGGAGTTTTGTTATATGGATATGCAAAATACCTAGGACAACCAAAACTGTTCTGAAAAAGAACAAAGTTGGAGGACTTTCACCTCTTAATTTCAAAACTAACTATAAAACTACACTCATCAAGACAGTGTGGTAGTTGAATAGGATAGACACCTTTCAATAAAAAAAGTGAGAATCTAGGAGGAAAAAAAACATATATTTGTGGTCATTAGATTGTTGACAAATGTGCCAACACCATTCACTGGGGGAAAGAATAGCTTTTAAAAATGATGGTGTTGTGGGTCTGGCCCGGTGGCTCAGGCAGTTAGAGCTCCGTGCTCCTAACTCCACAGGCTGCCGGTTCGATTCCCACATGGGCCAGTGGGCTCTCAACCACAAGGTTGCCGGTTCAACTCCTCGAGTCCCGCAAAGGAAGGTGGGCAGCGCCTCCTGCAACTAAGATTGAACATGGCACTTTGAGCTGAGCTGCCACTGAGCTCCCGAATGGCTCAGTTAGTTGGAGTGCGTCCTCTCAAACACAAGGTTGCCAGTTCGAATCCCACAAGGGATGGTGGGCTGCACCCCCTGCAACTAGCAACGGGAACTGGACCTGGAGCTGAGCTGCACCCTCCACGACTAAGACTGAAGGGACAACAACTTGACTTGGAAAAGTCCTGGAAGTACAAACTGTTCCCCAATAAAGTCTTGTTCCCCGTCCCCAATAAAATCTTTTAAAAAAATGACGCTGTCGTAATTGAATATTCATGTGCAAAAAGATGAACTTACACCCTTACCTCACACCACACAAAAAATATTAACTCAGAACAGATTATAGACTTAGATGTAAGAGCTAAAACAAGAAAAAAATTTAAAAGAAAACTTAGGAACAAAATTTTAAGATCTTGGGTTAGGCAAAGATTTCTTAGATATAGCATAAAAAGCATCATCCATAAAAGAAAATATTGGATCTCATCAAAATTTAAAACTTCTGTATTTAAAAAGATAGCATTAAGAAAATGAAGACAAGCAACAATAAAAAAAGATAAGCAACAGGGAAGCAATATTTGCAATCCACCTATCGGATAAAGTACTTGTTCCTCAGCCACTGCCTGCTCTGGGAAAGAGATTCCGGTGGCAGATGGCAGGGGTGGTAGTGGTGGGAGGGGGCATGCTTCTTTTTACTTGTGGTTTCAGTTTACCACAAGAACTCTGAGGCTGCCTTAGGGTTTGTCTGTAGTACAAAAGTACCCAAAGGTGCCAAGCAGGTTAACACTGGAGGGGGTAAAAAAATCAGTGGGTCCAAGAGAACCCGGTTAGAAACACCAAGAACTAGTCAGGTAATACGTTGCACCCTTGCCAAGCAACAACAGATCTGAAGCCACTACTAGGACCTGGTCAAGCTCTCACAGACAGAACAAAGGTAGGCAATTTGCTGAATTGAGTCAATGTAATCTGTTTTCAGTAACAGTAACACAGCTGGCTGTGTTTATACAGCAACCCACTGGTCTAGACTATGAAGGCAGCCCAAGTTCAGGATGCTGGTGCAGAGTATCACAGGCCAGGTCAACATTTGGGGCAAGCCGTTCCACTAGCCTAACCTTGGGATGGATATGTTTTACTTCCAAAGGACCTCTTTCTTTCTGTTGCTTGCTTGAGAGGTAGGGGATGTAGGAATACACGTGTGTATTGTGACTGTGTGTCTGCATGTGGGGAGGGGAGCTTCTTTTACTTACTTATATTGTCCTGGGTGTTCATCTCTTCTGGCGTTGAACTCCAGAGAAATTTTAGCATCCAGTCCGATTCCAAAATAGTTGTTCATGACGCACCTTTCTTTGAAGCGTCTAAAATTAGCCACAGGGAAGAGGACAGACATTGGTGCAGGAAAGAAGTGCCATTATCATTGGGCTGCAGACTTCGTACGCATGATCAACAACCACTGAGGGAAGCCTCTGTGTTGGGCACAAGGCTTAACGTTCTTGAGAGGCACGGGTAGATGTACTATTGTGTTAACAAGTAGCTTTGGGAGCTGTAAGAGAGGGCACCCAGCTAGTTGGGAGGATTCAGTGGGACTGGGATTCATAATAAAGAAGTCATCTTTGGAGGCCTTCAGATACGAGTGGCCAATATTTTTTTCCATATATAATAAAGGGAAATAGAGTCATTCATTTATTCCTATAAAGAACTTTTGAGCACCTCAAATAAAAGTGAGAGTAAAGTCTGCTCTACTGTTTTCAGAGATATCTGAACTGCTTTATAGCACTTTCGTATCAAAGAGCAAAGTGACCACACATTTGGGAGAAAAGACTGATGAAAGAAGATACACACACACACACACACACACACACACACACACACACACACTCTTTTGAGATTATAAACACGTGCTGTTTGCTTATTCTTCTGCCTCCATCTCGAGTGTCGAAATCAAAACCAGCGGTGTGCTGGAGGCAGTTCGTACCAGCTCATATTAGCTGCTTCTACCTATCACTTCCCAACTCTGCATTCAACAGCATTATATCCGTAGCTTGAAATAGGCTATGCTGGGGGGGTTTATACCAGGCAATAAATCAGGGCATTTCCCCAAGAGATCTGGTTGTTAAATATTTGCCAGTAGAACCTTGATCCACTTCATAGGCTGTGTAGATGCCTGACCAAAGCTGAAGTAGAATAATATTGACTGTCAATTATAATTAAATACACACACACACACACACACACACACACACACACACACACACGCACATACCGGGGTGCCCAGAAACATACCATCAGCGTAATTTTAATACAGGTTTTCCTCTCTTAAAATGTGTATACATTTTTTAGCACCCTCTGTGAGTGTGTGTGTGTGTGTGTGTGTATGTTTGTATTCACAGGATGTGGAGTACAGCATAGGGAATATAGTCAATGGAATTGTAACAGCTGTATACAATGTCAGAGGGGTAGTAGATTGGGGGGGTTTATCACTTTGTGAAGGGTGTAAATGTCTAACTGTTACATTGCTTTGTACACCTGAAACTTATTTTTAAAAAAGATACCATGGGGTCACAAGATAAGAAAAAAACTCATTAAGTAGGCCCATGAGACCTCAGGCATGAACTTAAGCCAATGGTGAAGTGGAAGGGAGTGGGGGCTGGAGATAGAAATAAATGGGAACCTGCAGAAAACTTCAATAATTGCTAGCTATGTCCTTTTCGATAACTAAAAATGGGTACAGTGTAGTTACTCAATTATAGCTAATTGTTTAAAGTTCATTACTTAACTGACCCTACATCTCTCCCATGCGAGTTGCCTCCCTCAATCACAGTCCAGAAACTGGAGTTTCTCTAACTGATTTTCAACTGATCTTAATGGAACTCAAAATGATCTTAATGGGACTCAAAATGAGTGAATGGGGTGAAACTTGGATCTTAGGAATATTCTAAACAGGTAGGGCTAGTGAGACAGGCATCTTTAGATTTCCTATCTAGTCCCCTAAATGCCCATTTACTTTTTAGTACCTTCAACCATTTACTGTTAAGGGCAACAGTGAAAAAACAGTCCTTTGAAAATAGCAACAGCTAACATTTATTATTTATTATAATAATAATAATAATAATAATAATAATAATAATAATAACAACTATTAACACACATATAGCACTTAACTATAGGTGCCAAGCACTGCTCAATGCAATTACTTTGCATATATAAACTCAATAAATATAAGAAACCTATGTGGCAGGTTCTGACATGAGCTCCATTTTACATGTGAGGAAACTGAGGCTCAGATTGGTTAAGTTAGTTGCATAAGATCACAGAACTAACTAGTAAGTAGAGTCAGGATTTGACTCTAGGTATGCTTACACTATACTCTTTTAAAAAAGACTTTTATTAAAAGTATAGCTAACATACAATATTAGATGAGTTTCAGGCATACACCATAGTTGTTCAACATTTATATACTTAAAGAAGTGATCACTATGATAAGCCCAGCAACCATCTGACACTGTACCACGCTATCATACTATTATTGACTATATTCCCTATGCTGTACATTATATCTCCATGACTTATTTGCTTTTTATATAAGTTTGAACCACTTATTGCTCTTCACCTTTCCCCCCTCACTTTTTAATTTTTCAATTACAGTTGACATTCAATATTTTATATTAATTTCAGGGGTACAGCATAGTGGTCAGATATTTACATAATTTAAGAAGTGACCCCCACCCCTGTCTAGACTAATAGCCATCTGGCACTATACACAGTTATTACCATATCATTGACTATATTCCCTGTACTTTATTTACACGCCCATGACTATTTTGTAATTACCAATTTGTACTTCTTAATCCCTTCCTCTTTTTCACCCTTCCCCCCACCCCCATCTATCACCCAACAAATCTGACACCATACATAGTTATTATAATATTATTGACTACATTCCATATGTTATACCCTACATTCCCCATGACTATTTTGTAACAACCAATTTGTGTGTCTTAATCCCTTCCCCTTTTTTCACCCACATTCCCAACCCCCCTCCCATCTGGTAACCATCAAAATGTTTTCTCTATCTATGTGTTTGTTTCTGTTTTGTGTGTTAATTTTGTTCTTAGATTCCACATATAAGAGAAATCACATCGGATCTGTCTTTCTCTGTCTGACATCCTCCACTCAGCATAATACCCTCCAGGTCCATTCATGTCGCCGCAGATGGCAAGACCCCATTCTCCTCCATGACCTAGCAATATTCTATTGTATATATGTACCACCTCCTCTTTATCCATCGACAGACACCCAGACATTTTGGCCATTGTAAACAATGCTGCAATGAATATATGGATGCACATTTCCCAATTGTACACTTGAAACCTATGTAAATTTATTAACCATTGTCACCCCAATAAACTTTAATTAAAAAAAAAAGAAAGAAACCCAAAACTGCTTCTTTGGATAAATACCCAGAAGGGGGATTATAGCGTCCTCCTTTGTCTCTTGTTATAGCCTTTGTTTTAAAGTCTATTTTGTCTGGTTTATGTATGGCTGCCCCAGCTTTTTTGTTTGTTTCCATTTTCATGAAATATCTTTTTCCATCTCTTTACTTTCCATCTGTGTGTGTGTGTGTGTGTTGCAATCAGAAGTCATTCTCCTGCAGGAAGTATACGAGTATGTAAGGGTTTTGTTTTCTTATGCATTCAGCCCTCCTATGTCTTTTGATTGGAACATTTAATTCACTTACAATGAAAGTAATTGTTGATAGATATGTAGTTATTATTATTCATAACTTTGATCTCCCCCATCCCCCCGCCCCGTCTTAAAGAAGTCCCTCTAACATGCCTTGTAATACTGGTTTAATGGTGATGAACTCCTTGATATTGTCCAGAGGTCTCTTAAACTTTCTTCATTTTTTGGGATTCTTTTTTCTTTTTGCTCTTCCAGTTGGGTGTTTTATACTACTTTGTCTTTCAAATCCCTGATTTGATCCTCTGCTTCATCTAATCTGCTGATGATTCCTTCTAATGCATTCTTCATTTCAGTTACTGTATTCTTCACTTCTTTTTTAATTAAAGCTTATTGGGGTGACAATTGTTAGTAAAATTACATAGATTTCAGGTGTACAATTCTGTATTACATCATCTATAAATCCCATTGTGTGTTCACCACACAGAGTCAGTTCTCCTTCCATCACCATATTTGATCCCCCTTACCCTCATCTCCCATCCCCCACCCCCCTTACCCTCTGGTAACCACTAAACTATTGTCTGTGTCTATGAGTTTCTGTTTCTCATTTGTTTGTCTTGTTCTTTTGTTGTTTTTGGTTTATATACCACATATCAGTGAAATCATATGGTTCTTGACTTTTTCTGTTTTCACTTCTGACTGGTTCTTTTTTATGGTTTCTAGTCCTTTGTTATGTTTCCTATCTCTTTGTTGAAGTTCTCACTAAGTTCCTTGAATATCCTTATAACCATTGTTTTGAACTTTATCTCTGGTAGGTTGCTTGCCTCCATTTCATTTAGTTAGTTTCCTGTACTTATATTTGGGAATTATTTCTTTGTTTCCTCATTTTTGCTGCCTCTATGTGTTTCTATGTATGAGGTAGATCTGTTATGTCTCCCTGTTTTGGCTGGGTGGCCTTATGTAGTAAGGGCCCAGGGGTACAGTCTCCCTTGTCACCTGCTCTGGGTGCTCCAGGAGTGTTCCTTGTGTGGCTTGTGTGTGCCCTCCTGTTATAGTTGAGCCTTGATTGCTATTGGCATGTCAGTGGGTGGGATTTACCCGCAGGCTGACTGGGGTTTGGCCACACCCACAGCTTATGGGCTGCTGTGCAGGAGGCTTACTCCACTGAGTGGGATTCACCCCAGCAGGTTCTGGTGCCTGTTGAGACCACCCTTTGTGTGTGTCACTTGTGGGGCTAATTGGGTGGTGCTCTGCTGTGGTCTGAAGCCAATCTCCAGGTATGTCGATTCTGGGGGCTCTTGGGAGGGCTCCAGTGGAGGCCCAGGTCACCCACTGCATGGGGCCAGCCAGGAACTATCTGGTAGCAGCTACAAAGTGATGTGCAGATTTTCACTGCCTGTGGTGAACCTGGAGTCACGTGGGAGAGGCCACACTTTGTACTGAGGACAGCTGCCACCAGTACCAGGCCTGGAGTAGCTCCGCAAAAAGCCAGGACACCCTGAGGCCTGCTGCCACCTGCCAGCTCCCTTAAAGTTCAGCTGCTGCTACTGCTAAAGCCCTATGCAGTATGCAAGTTGTATGAGGCAGGGTCTCAGGGAGTCACGACAGTGGGAAGTGTTGTTGTGGTCACTAGGGTAATGTAGACTCTAGTTTGGTGCTAGTGCTGAGCCTGGAGCTACTCAGCAAAAGTCTCCAAGCACACTGAGGCAGTTGTCGCCTGCCTGGGGCCTGTGGACTCCTATAATTTTCCAAGAAAGAGTGCAATGTGGGTGGGCTGGCTGCTTGCAGAGAAAGTGCCTCTGGCGTTGGAGGCGTTAGGTGGGGCAAGATTCCAGTGAGTCAGCAGGGTGGAGCCCTGGATTTCATCAGACCAATCAGATTCACATTTGTTCTTAAGCATAGGGGGAAGGCTCAATACATTAAAGATGGCAGCCGCCTGCTGGCTGCACAGCAGGAAGACCACACACAGGGAAAAATGGGACTGTCCTCCAGCCCTGGCCTCAAAACCACACACCTCACTCTGCTCCCAGTATGCCTCTGATGCTCCACGAGTCACCAACCCAGACATCCTCTTAAAGGGCCCATGCACAGACTCACTTGCTCGCAGGCACTCACCTTGGGTTCCAGCGTGGGGAGGCACTTTCTCCGTAACTAGCCAGCCCACACACCTTGCACTCTTTCTTGGAAAATTATAGGAGTCCACAGTCCCCAAGCAGGTGACAACTGCCTCATTGTGCTCAGAGACTTTTGCTGAGGAGCTCCGGGCTCAGCACTACCATGAAACCAGAGTCTCCATTACCCTGGTGACCTCCCAACTGGAGCCTGAAGTGAGTGCCTGCCAGCAAGTGAGTCTGTGCCATTAAGCGGATGTCTGGGTGTCCCACTGCCTCCTGTCCCACTCATATGGTTGGAAACTCCACTGTTTTTTACAGCCAGATGTTGTGGGGGCTCCTCTTCCTGGCACCAGTACTCTGGGCTGGGGAACTTGAAGTGGGGCTGGTGTCCTTCACTCCTCCGGGGGAACCTCTGCGACTGAGGTATGTCTCCCAATTTTCATCCGCCACATGGAGATTTGGGATCAGCCCATTCCATGTCTTTGTCCCTTCTACCAGTCTCGATGTGGCTTTTCCTTTTTATCCTTAGTTATAAAACTTTTGTTCAACCAGACCTCAGATGGTTCTCCAGATTTATTGTTCTATAATTTAGTTGTAATTTTAATGTGTTCACTGAAGGAAACAGGCAGGGTTTATCTACTCCGCCATGTTGGATCGCCTATACTATGCTCTTAACCAGAGAAAGGAAGAAACCATAAAGTGATAGGGCTAACAACTTACATAGTTTCAGGTTTAAAATGTAAGTGTTCCAAATTTAGGTTATCAAGGTCTTCGTTTTTGAGAGAAGGTATAGAAGACAAAGTGCCACGACGAGAACCTAGACACAAAAGACATTACCTTGGAGTCAGATGCAAACTAGAAAGCCCTCCCCACCCCACTTGTATTTCATCCTGTTTTCTCTGTGGGAGGAGGGTCAAGCTCAATGACTTAGATAACATTCACAGTTCTCATTTCAAAAAGGGATCATCTTGGATGGACAGGGACTTCCACTGAGAGGATAGTGATCCTGGGCTGCTTGCTTGCTGGCAGTGAAAACAGCTTCAAATCTTGGGTTTCATCAGGCCAGCCTTTTCAAAGGACCTAATGGGGTCATTACTTCTAGACACTGGCCTGGGATCCTATAATGGGAGTTTTCTGGGGGAAAAGGGGGGATATCTACTGAAGAGTAGGATTACGGCTAAAGTAAGATATATGAAAGCACACCTTTATTCTCTGGGCACTAGAAGGCAGTGATGAAGGCTAGAATAAGAGAAGAAGAAGAGAAAGATCCTTACGGTGTCTTGGGCTCGTCTGGCTAACATCTTCTGAGTCATCTTCCAGGAAGAAAGTTGAAGTAAAATTCTTAACTGATATTGTCTGTCGGGTTTGTTCATCTAGAACTATAGAGAAAAAGTGGTGGGACGGGAAAGGGAGGGGAGAGCAGGGAAGGAAAAGGAATGAAAAGGGAGGGGATGGAAGGAAAAGGAAGAGAAGGGAAGGGAAGGAAGAGAGGGCTTTTCTTGAGCATCCTTTTTATTTAGTTAATACAAGTCAGTGTGTAGGCAGACAATGGAGACTCTCATTTGATTATCACCTCTCCTCCATGATGCTGTTTGTAGTCTCAGCTTTCTTAACAGTATTTCTCTGAATGTCTTTTCATATCCATGCCTGAGCTTTCTCTGCTTTACTGGTTACTTTTTCTGTCACCCAGTAAATGTCACAGAGGCCAGTGGTGTGTGTGTGTGTGGGCGGGGGGGGGGGGCAAGGTGGAAAACCCTCTGCTCTTCTACCTCCATTCTCACCTCTTTGTTAATTTATTTATTCACATGACTTTTGTTCCAAACTTGAGCATCTAGGACCATGCCATTCTTTCACTCAAATGTCTCACCCATGCCCAGAATATTTGAGAAATCTTATCCTTTTTACCAGCCTATATGCTGTGTAGCTCAGGTACTAAGCCTGTGCCAAAGCTCACAGGTTCAATCCCTATCCTACCAGGGATGCTTTTCTCTGTCCCATGGCGACAAATCGCACTTCTAACTCTGACTTATGTGCTGGTGGAGCAGGCTGAGGATTGGTTGTGACAGGGTTGTGGCTATGTCAAATGATACCCACTGCTTGGAAACTAACTATAGAAATAGAGAGAAAGTGACTGTTTAATTCTTTCACAGTGCAGAAGAGAGATTTCCTTTCTTTCTTGGAAACTTGGCTGAGGTTTTGCCTAATGGTACCAAGGCAGGAGAAGTTGCCATGGCTAAAAGTCAAAGGGACTTCCTTGCTACATGGACTTCTCAATTCCAATAGATCAGGTAGAATACACTTGGTCTTATACCATCTTCTAATCTGTTTTTCAAAGAAACATTGTGGGGGAACAAGTGGGAACAAAAATGTTAAATTAAGAAGTTGGAGGAGTTGAAAGAGTTTTCACACTCAGTTGGAAGCTTGCATCTTGTCATGAGTTGTGGGAAATGGCAATCAATTCCAGAGCTTCCAGAATCACTCTCAGGGCCCTTGTGCCTGATTAATACTGTGAAAGGCATGCAGAGATGAATACTGCTTTCTTTCTAAAATAGTTACAGGCTTGGTGGTTGGACAGGAACAGGAACAGGTGGGACAAGAATTCCATGGCCCATGGTGGAAGCTGACAGAGCTTGAAGCAGCTGTAATTGTTTAGAATGAATGCTAGCTCCAAAAATAAATGAGTAGCAAGAGTTGAATGCCTGGGAGGTAGGAGGATCCAAAGGGGCCACTTATCAGGACTGACACTTTTCAAATCAGCAGAGTCTGAGGATTGATTTTGGATGCTATTTGCATGAAGAATCTAATCAGGTTTTGGTGGTGGAGTCAAATAGAAAATCCAGAGAGAGGGAGACAAGTAGACCATCTACTGGAACCTTCTCTTTCCCCTACTTCAATCACCACAACCCTGGGACCTTACCTTGTTCAACTTGGAATATGATGAGTTTCAAGGATTTCTGGAGATTCTTGGCCTTTGTGGCCAGCTCCAACTTGCACTTGGCTATGTGGTCTATTTGAGGGACGAAGGGCTTTCCATCTGCTTTGCCACTGTCTGTACATACTGTAGCACTTTTCTCAACTGCTGTTTCCTCAGCCAGTGCATCAATCAGGACACTGAGCTTGTCATACATTAAATCGCTCTATATAGGGAGGAAGGAAACGGCATTGCTATGAGGGACCAGTGCATGAGAGGACAGAATAAGGACGTGGGGTTGTATAGGGAGAGATGGGGAGGGGTAGTAGTTTGCCAGGAACACCGAGCATAGAAAACTGCCTGTTGGGAGATGACAGTTTTGGAAAAGAAGTACTTGAGTAGATGTGATAACCAGAGTATTAGGGAATCAAACAGATATCATTTGTTTCTGAGCAGCTGTGGGAATCAATGTATGTTGCTGAGCCTTCGTTGTGTCAGACTGGCCTGTAAAATGGTATGTAACATGGCAAAATTGTGAAAAGATAAACATTTATGGATTGGTGTTTTCATGGGCATGCTCCTATGGATATGGATGTGCCTCTGCATGGGTGCCTAGTGTCGGCCTTCGTATATGGGTATGTTTGGGGATGTACTGAGTGATTATGGCTTGATTCCTAGCTCCATCACTTAATAGTTTGTGATTCTTAACTGCAACTTACCTAAACTCTGTGTGTTTCTATATTCTAGGATTTTGAGGATTAAATAAGTTAATACATTAAAAGTCCTTAACAGTTCTTGGCAGAGTAAATGCTACATATATGTGTTAGCTATTGTTGTTACAGAGATGAACGTGGGTGTATTTCTACCATGTATTTGTTTGTACATATTTCCAAGCATGTATATACATGCTTGACGTACACTTGTGTCTAGGTGTGGACAGGTGCTTGGTATATGGTTAGGTATATGTTACATGTATAAGCATGCATAGTGCCACTCTTTATTTGGTGAAAGATGGACATTTGATGAGTTGGACTTTCCCCATCAGTGAGGCTTACTAGCTGCTCTTCCCTGCCTTTCTTTTATAATTCCCAGTGAGAGGCACATTTACTTTTATTAAAAAGGGGGCCCTGGCCACACAAAGAGTACAAGACAACAGGAATGGAAACTGGAAACTTACTTTCAAAATCACAGACTCTATTGCTGTATTGTTCTGTTTTATCTGACTCCAGGCCTTTACAATATCAACCACAAAATCTTCTACTGAAGAGCACAGGAATCTGGAAAGATAAGATAGATGGCACAATGTGACATGGACCATGAGATCCAGAGCCCTTCTCTCTTATAAGGTCATTAGTCTCCATCTTCTTCCTCTTTTTTCTCTCTGTCTCTCTTTCCTGATCACTCTTCCCTGCCTCTCCATTCCCTTCTTCCCCCCACTCTCTATCACCTCAATATTTGTCTTTTCTTTTTTTAAAAAATCACTAAAATACAGCTAACATACAGTGTCATATTAGTTTCAGGTGTACACCATAGTTATTCAACATTTATATACCTAAAGAAGTGATCACCACGGTAAGTCCAGCAACCATCTGACACTGTACAATGCTGTCACATTATTATTGACTATATTCCCCATGCTGTACATTACTCCGCATGACTTATGTGTTTTATACGTGGGAATTTGGACCTCTTATTCCCCTTCAACTTGTCCCCCCTTTTCTAATTTTTGAATTACAGTTGACATTCAGTATTATTTTATATTAATTTCAGGTGTACAGCATAGTGCATAGGCATTTATATAATTTAAGAAGTGACCCACTGACTAGTCTAGAACCCACCTGGCACTGTACACAGTTATTACCATATCATTCACTATATTCCCTATGCTTTACTTTACATCCCCGTGACTATTTTGTAACTACCAATTTGTATTCCTTAATGGCTTCACCTTTTTCACCCTGTACCCCAAACCCCTCCCACCAAACACCTCCCATCTGTCACCCTGATAGATCTAGTACCCATCTGACACCACACATAGTATTACAATATTATTGGCTATATTCCTTATGCTATATCCTATGTCCCCATGACTACTGTGTAACAACCAGTCTGTACTTCTTAATCCCTTCCCCTTTTTCACGCTACCCCTAACCCCCCTCCCATCTGGTAACCATCAAAATGTTCTCTATTTCTATGAGTTTGTTTCTGTTATATTTGTTTATTTTGTTTTTTAGATTTCACACAGAAGCAAAATCACATTGCATCTGTCTGACATACTCCACTCAGCACAATATCCTCCAGGTCCATCCATGTCACCGCAGATGGCAAGAAACCCATTCCCTTTCCTGGCTGAGCACTATTCCATTGTATATATGTACCACCTCCCCTTTATCCATTCATCCATTGATGGGCACCCAGGCTGCCTCCACATCTTGGCCATTGTAAACAATGCTGTAATGAACATATGGGTGCACACGTTGCTTCAAAGTAGCATTTTAGGTATGTTCGGATAATTACCCAGAAGTGGGATACTGGGTCCTTCTTTGTCACTTGTTACAGCCTTTGTTTTAAAGTCTATTTTGTCTGGTACAAGTATTGCTGCCACAGCTTTTTTTGTTTGTTTCCATTTCTCATGAAATATCTTTTCCCCATCCCTATACTTTCAGTCTCTGTGTATTTTTTTATCTGAAGTGCATCTCTTGTAGGCAGCATATGTAAGGGTTTTGTTTTCTTATTCATTCAGCCACCCTATCTTTTGATTGGAGTATTTAATTCATTTACATGTAAAGTAATTGTTGATAGATATGTAGTTATTGCCATTTTATTATTCATATTTTTCATCCTTTTTTGTGTGTCTTAAAGAAGTCCCTCTAATATTCTTTTTAATGCTGGTTTGGTGATAATGAACTCCTTTAACTTTTTCTTATCTGGGAAGCTCTTTATCTGTCCTTTAATTCTAAATAATAGCTGTGCTGTGTAGAGAAATCTTGGTTGTAAGGACTATTTCCTTCTACTTCCTTCTGGCCTGCAAAGTTTCTGTTGAGAAATCAGCTGAAGTCTTATGGGGAGCTCACTTGTAGGTAACTGCTTGTCTCCTGCTGAAGATTCTCTTTGACTTTAACCTTTGGCGTTTTAATTATGATGTGTCTTGGTGTGGGCCTCTTTAGGTTCATCTTCATTGGGATTCTCTGCACTTCCTGGACATGTGTGTCTATTTCCTTCACCAGGTTAGGGATTTTTTTTGTCATTATTTCTTCAAATACGTTTTCAATCCCTTGCTTTCTCTCTTCTCCTTCTGGTACTCCTATAATGTGAATGTTGGTATGCTTTATGTTGTCACATAAGCCCCTTAAACTATCCTCATTTTTTGGGATTCTTTTTGCTGTTCTGATTGTGTGTTTTTTTCCCTGCTACCTTATCTTCCAAATTGCTGATTCAGTCCTCTGCTTCTTCTAATCCACTGTTGGTTATCTCTAATGGATCCTTCATTTCAGTTACCATATTCTTCATTTCTGACTTTTTTTTTTTTTATGCTTTCAATTTCCATTTTTGTTTCTTATCTCTTTCTTGAAGTTCTCATTCAAATCATTGAGCATCCTTATGATGAGTGTTTTGAGCTCTGCATCTGGTAGATTGCTTGTCTCAATTTTATTTAGTTCTTTTTCTGGAGCTTTGTTCTGTTCTTTCATTTGGGACATGTTTCTTTGTCTCCTCATTTGGGCTGCCTAACCCTGTGTTTGTTCCTGTGTATTAGGTATGGTTGCTATGTCTCCAGTCCTGGAAGAGTGGCCTTATGTAGCAGGTGTCCTGTGGGTCCAAGTGGCACAGTCTCCCTGGTCACCTGAAATGGGTGTGTCAGGGGTGTCCCTTGTGTGGGTTGTGTGTGCTCTCCTATTATAGTTGAGCCCTGATTGCTGTTGGCACATCAGTGGGCCTTACTGACCCTCTGGCTGATTGTCTATGAAGAATGACCGTTAGTATGTCAAATGAGCTATCATGCCAGGGCTGATCCTAAAGAGCAAATTTTGCTTTAGCAGAGCTCTGGTGCCTGCCATGTCTGCCCCTAGTCTGTGTTGTTTGTGGAACTGGTTTGGTGGTGCTCTGGTGTGGTCTGAATCTGGACACTGGGTGTCTTGTCTCTGGGGCCTCTTGGGAGGGGCTCTGGTGTAGGCCAAGTTCAGATGCTGACCGTGCATGGCCTGGAGTCACTAACAGTAGTTATAAAGTAATCTGCAGTTGGTTGCTGCCTTGCTGGACTTGCAGGCACCTGGGAGAGGCTAGGCAGTGAACTGAAGCCAGCTGCCACTAGTGCTGGGCTTGGGGCTGCTTAGCAAGAGGTATGGGGCATGCCAAGGCCAGTCTCTGCTTTTTGGAGGTTTGTAGACCTGTCAGATATTTTAGGAAAGTCTTCAGTGCAAATTGAGGAAGGCCGCTTGTGTAGAAAAGCCACTGGAAGAGGTTCTGGCCGGGTGTATCAGTTGGGTGGGGTGGTGTCTCAGGGAATGTCCAGGGCAGGGCGAATGGTGTTAGCCAAGTTAATGGAGAGCTCATATTTGGCACCCATCTGTGCCCACCAGCTGGATGAGAGGAGGGCTCAACAAAGGAGCAGTGGCGTCTGCCAGCAGTTCTCTCCTAGAGATAGCTGCCCTGATCCCTGTCCCTCCAGCCCTCACCTTGGGGCTTGTCAATTCAGCTCTTTCCCATATGTCCCTGGTGCTCTTTGAGTTGCTGCCTCAACACTGGAGCGCAGAGGGAGTGAGTTTGTGAGTCAGGGAGTCTGGGCATGGTCCCTTTAAGACCTGCAGTCCCCGGGACTCCAGCAGCCTTCCATCTTACTCAGCCACAATCCCTGCTGGTTTCACAGCCAGAAGTTATGGAGACTTTTCTTCCTGGCACTGGATCGATCCCTGGGCTGGGGAGCCTGGTGTGGGGCTGGGACCTCTCCCTCCAGGTGGAACCTCTGTAGCCGAGCTAGCCCTTCTATTTCTTAACTGCCACACTGTGGCTGTGGGACCTGCCCCTCCTACCACTCTGAATATGGCTTCTTCTTTATATTTAGCCTTCAGGTGGTTCTCAGTGATAGTTGTTTTGTAATTTAGTTATAATTTTGATGTGGTTGTGGGAGGAGGCAAGCATAGCATTTACCTACTCCACCATCTTGACCAGAAGTCCTCCCCGTCTTCCAAATTTCTAGCCTGCAACTTTGTCTTTTGGAGTAGCAGCAGCCCTCACCCAAATTTCATCTTTTTATCTTAAAGTTGCCATTCAGGAGGTTTGAGTTGGGAAAAATTCAATTTGGGAAGATAAACATATACAACAGGCTTTCAAATGACATTGTTTTGTTCAATGTCATTTTGTTATAACTTTGATGAGATGCTGTAGGAACTTAACTATACCAATTAGCCTATGGTAAAATTGATTTTTGTTGTACATTTTCCACCACAGTTCCAAGAACATATTGCAATGTCAAGTAAGTACTTACTGTACTTTCCTTGGCCTCAACACCCCAAGCTATCAAAATGAGCCCCATCTTTGATTGAGAAACTGCCCATGAGAGGCAAAACACCCCAAAGGTTGAGAGTCTAAGGAAGACTGACCTGGTTGCGATGATCATCTCTATGGGGTAGCTGGCCTTCAAGATTTTGTTCAATTCACTGGTTGCAGATTCTAAGTGTTGGATGGCAGCAGCCTAGGGGGGAAAGAAGTGTTCAGCCCTGGGACCTCAGCACTGTGATAGTGTGCTGCCCATCCTCATCCCCTCATTATTTCCTACTGACTCTACCATCATCTCAGCTGCCTCTCTGGAAATAATTATAAGCAAAGAATTATTGAAGATCCCCATAGATAATCTTAGATCTGTGGTCATTCTAAAAACAAGAGATGTATATTGTTTCCTCTCATTTCAATTAATACTCAAAAATTCATATGAAGGTGGTACTGTTTGTTTCATGTTTCAAATGAACAAACAATTTCATATTACATAGCTAGTAAATAATAGATTTTGGATTCGAACCCACATCTTTCCCATGCCAGAGTGTCCTCTCTTATATAATAATACTAGTAATGATAATAGCATCCACTTATATAGTACATACTATGTGCCAGGCTCTGTAACAACCCTACGAGATAAGGATTGTTATTATCCCCATTTCACAGAACAGAAAACTGAGGCACAGGAAAAGGGGGAGCTGATAAGTGGCAGAGTCAGTATTCAATTTCAGGTAGTCTGGCTCTTGAGTCTGTACTCTTAACTACAACTTGTACTCCTCCCTCTCCATCACCCCTTACATTCAAGCATCTACCAAGTCCCAATGATTCTATCTCTTTAAAATGTCTTATATATGTCCACTTCTCCTTATCCCTGTTACCATTTTATCAGTCCAAATCATCTTTTGCCTAGACAATTACAGCATCTCCTATCTTTTCTTCTTGCTTCTAGTCTTTATTCTTTCAGTTGTTTCTCCACATACCATGGGACTCCACTGCTTAAAACCTTTCTATAGATAGCAGAATAGAGACATGGATGGATTTGTAATAAAGTATAATAAAATATTAATGATAGAATCTATCATTTAAAAATTTCCTGTATGTTTGAAAATTTTCATGGTAAGATTGAAAAAAAAAACCTTCTATAATTCTCATTGCTCTTAGGATAAAAGTTCAAACTTCCTACCATGGCTTACCAGGTTCTTCCTGGCTTGGCCGCTGATTATTTCTCCAGCCTCATCTTTAGTCATTCTCCCTGTATATGCCCTCCCTGGCCCCTATGCCTTAGCTATTATGAATGTCCTTTAGTTCTGTAAATATTCCATGTTTTCTCTTGCCTGTGGAACAACACACACTGTTTCATCTCTCTGGAACATGCTCCCTCTTTCCTGTTATCCTGGTTAACTCCCTCTGATCCTTGAATTTCTTCTGAAATGGTGCTTATTATGAGAAGCTTTCCCTGATTTCCCTCAGACTGGGTTAGGTACACCTGCTGGGTGTTCCAACCTCACGCTACTTCCTTGTATACTAATACTCATACTACTTTATAAAAACTATTGTTCTACCACTGCAACTAGACTATGAGCTCTATGACAACACGGACTGTGCCATTCTTTTTTTATCAACTAGCATATAAGAACAGCTGCTAGAATAGTATCTCACACATAGTAGTTAATCCATAAGTATTTTTCATAAATATTTTGAGTGAATGAATAAGTAAATGGCTGAATGAATTATATCCCCAATACCTAACAGTTTTTGGTAAACAGCTGCTGATTGACATGTCCCCAGTTTTCAAAGATTTCATCCTCATCAAGCTCATGGCAATACAAATCTCCTGTCTGGGTTTTACCTATTATTTCACTGTATAATGAAGATGTTGGCTTGAATTACACCTGGGCAGTAATTACCTCAAATCCAGGTACATCCATTTCAACTTGTCCTCTTAGCAATGGGGTTTGTCTGGGAGTCTCACGGATCATCACACTCCATCTGAAATGAAGATAAAAGACAGACAGATATTTAGGACTCTGTTGCATCACAGGCTGGCATCAATGCTTCAGATAGCAAAAAGAGGTCGGAACGTTCATATATTAGGGAGAGAGGGATTTATGCATTAGGTATGCCTAAGCTATCTCAGGTCACCTGATCTCAAGGTATACCACAAGAGGGGCCTCTGTCCCATGACTTCTCTAGGATAGTGTGATGGAACAAATTCCGCCACAGGGTTCTGAGAGAGCAGTGCTTCTCAACCAGAGGTAACTATCAAGATCACCTGATGTGCTTTTGTAAAATACACATATCAGGGACCTACCCAAGACCTACTAATAAGAATTTTTGCGGAAGGGCCCAGCTTGGTATCTTGAGAAAGCTCCCCAGGATATCCTTATGGGCAGTCATAAGTCAAATACTATCCCCCAGCATAGAAAGTCTTTCTTCTCAGAAGATGGGATGGCAATACTCTCTCTTCTCTAGAGCAGAGACAACATAGGCCAATTGTTTATGAACCTTTGTGTTTTTTTTTAGTTTCTTTAGAACTTGAAGCTATAAAATAGTTTCTATACTATTCTAGACTAGAATAGAAAGATGGAATCTTTCCTAAGAAAAAAGATGCTTACATAGATAATTAGCTATGCAATTTGAAGGAGGTATACAGAACACTTGAAATTTACTCATGGAGCTCCATCTCTACCGTATTTTAAGTTAATGAGAGGCTTTAGTGATGTTTGAAGGATATATGGTAGACCTTGGCTTCCTAATAGTTAAGGCCCCGCCAAACTGCTCTGCACTGAAGCCAGAAAGGGAGGTTAGAGCATTCCTGATTGAGGTGATGTAACTGGGAGTAACTGGTGTGCAACTGGAAAAGGCACAATGGCCTGATCTTTCAGCTACTCACCTGTCTAGAATCCTCACACTAGCCTGTTCTACTCTGTTGAGGATGTTCTGGGGTGACTTGTTTTTGTTCCAGAATGCACCCCAGCCTAGGACACGGGCCAGATCATTGCCGGTTCCAAGTGGGATGACTGCCAGCTGACACTGCAAGAAAAAAAACAGGCACTCTTTTCAGACAGTCCTACCAAGATCCACTAATAAAATAACCCAGAAGGTGCTCTTTGGGAAAGATTGTGGTTTCAAAGCCAGTGGCAGTAAGGGACTTCTGATTCTAGGGAATGTGATAGAAAATGTTGGAATTTAAGTGAAATTTTCCCTAAGGAGTTGGGTCCCACTCTTGGCCATACAGAACCTAATCAGTAAAGGGAAAAGTTGCTGGAATATGCCAATATGAATAGCCATGCTTATAAAAGAGAAATATAGCCACAGATTTCTATCTAGGCTGAGCCAAAGAGATGAGGTGCCTTAGGAGATAAAACTACTGGGTTCAGAAGAGTAGAGGGCTGCTTAGGGAAAGGGGGGAGAGGTACAGGAAAGTTTCTACGACTCTTGCCTCAGGAGGGATAGGAAATTAGGGACTGAATGTTGTCTGAGATCACTTCTTTGTGTGTGTGTGTGTGTGTGTGTGTGTGTGTGCACTCCTCTTCAGATGTTCACTTTGGGGCTTGGGAAATAGAGCACTCCTCATTTTTTTTTCTGCTAACTCCCTCATTTTTCCTTCCACAGATAGACAACCAGAAAATGGTCTAAGTGAGCAGGCTTACACTGGGAATCTACCAGTCAGGTTGAGTATGAAACCAGTGGGAAACATGTATTTTACAGACAAGGAGAGTAAAGACCAAGGACTTCTTGGGATGAGAAGCTCCACACCCCAGTCTCTCTAGCAATGGCTAAGCTGAGTCAGCTAGGAACTCACCCTTTCATGTAATCCAAAGGCATCAATCAGGGATAACACCCAGCTCACACTGCCATCTCCACCACAAACCACAATGCGAAAGCGAGTGAAGTTCTTGAACATGGACAGCCTGGAAAGAAAAGGGGAAAAGGGAGTCATTTCATGAACTGCTGGGTTTTACAGCTCATTCCTATCATGTGTCAGGGCCCAAGATATTGCTGCTTCTTCCTCTGCACCTGCTAACAGGCTATCTGTCTTCTTTCCCTTGCCCCCATTTCTGTGTGCTGAATATTATAGGCAATGCTCCCACAGGCAGTCCTAAAGATCAGGCCTTGCCTCAACCCACACTATTCTATGCCTAAGCTTGCTCCGAAAGCTACTGATAACCTAGCTAAATCTACTTGTTGAGGTCCAGGAAATATGCCTCACATTGTAGCCAGTGGGCTCATAGAAATCAGGGCTGAACAGCCAGATGGTCTTCAAATAAAAGAGGCTTCTCATAGAGCTATATCTATTTGGGCTGAGGAAAAAGAAAGAGTGAGTGATAAGAAAAATCGACAGCAATATTCATTTGATGTCAGGAGACATAATTTTACCTTTTCCAATGAAAGAAGATGGAGCAAATCTTAGAGCAGGGCATGGGCTTAAAAGGATTTCTGGGAGAGAACCAGAAGTCCTCTAACCAGCCACCCCCAAATGCTCTGGAGTTATGTGTTTGTGTCCTGACTTGAGAAAATGGATCTTTCCTGCCCACATACTCAAACTAATTCCAGGAAGCCTAGCCTAGTCTAGAATGTACAGAAGGTGGAGTCCCTTCTATATACCCACTATATCTCTTACCCCGTGCTTACCCGGCTTCAGGTCCACCCTTTGCCAGGTCAAACACTTGAGACGGGTTAAGGTATTGCTTAAATTTTCGGAGGAAGACGATCCCTTGGTGATCGCCACTTTTGGAGTTGATGAAGATGAGAAGGGGACATGAACAGGCTGATGACCAATCGAGATCCCAGAAGTCTGAAGCTACTACTAATTGGCCTAATACACACACACAGCAAAAAGAAAAAGAAGGGGAAAAGAACAGGGGCATTGAGATAGATACAAGACATGACAACATCAAACTTTGCAAAGACTTTAAAAAAAAACCAGTTTTTTTGAGGTATAGTTGATACACAAAGAACTGCACATATTTAATGTGTACAATTTAATGAGTTTAGACATATGAAGACATCCATGATGCTATCACCACAATCAGGGTAATAGACATACGCAATATCTCCCAGAGTTTCCTTGTGCCCTAGACTCATGCGATGGCGGAACAGAGGGAAATCAGTACAAATCTCAAGGTGTTTTTATTAAAAAATAAATAAAATAAAAATTCCCAGCTAGCTTTTGCCCAGCTATTGTCAGGCAACCAACATTTGCTGAGCAACTACTACATTCTAATCATCATGCTAGATACTGCTAGGTATAGCCCCTGCCCTCAACCTGGGGAGACAGGCTTATACACAAGAATATGTTAGAACACAAAGATTAAGGAAATTGGTGCCACAACCAAGGATTAATGAAATGCTGAGGATAAACTGAGGAAGGAGAAGGTTGAGAGCCCAAGAGAAGGATCAGCACACCAATTAGTCCTCTCTCTGCCTGGGATAGCTTGGTTCTCACAGTGAGAAGATACCCGGTAAGGAGGGAAGGGAGGAAAGGCTGACGTTCAGCCAGGAGCTAATGATAGGACATATCAAAGTGGGTTGAAGTAGGGAGCTTTAATCACTCCTATAAGGTTCTGACAGAGCAATCCAAGTTGTAAGAACTTTCAGGGGAAACAAGACTGTAGGGAAATTGCCTGGATAAGAGAGAGGCTTTTAGTAATCCCGAACACTGAAGTTCCTCGTAGAGCAGTGGAGTTATAGCAGTCTAAATTGCCATACCCTGCCAGGTCATGCTGAGTCTTAGAGCCTATTGGCAGGGAGGTAGGCGGTGAGCAATGGTCCGCTAGGAGATGCGAGTCCCCAAACCTCTGAACTTGTGGCTTGCCAAGGATGCCCTAGCGAAAATAAATGCAAAGGGCAAAAAGCATGTGACTTGCTCCTGAATGGTGTGGGCCAGGACGATATGTTGAGATGTCCCATTTGTTGTAGCCTGGGTGAAAGGGAGCCTGAAGAAAGACTGATGACTTGAACAGATTTCATGCTGATTTGCCTAGAAAAATCTAAAGCAGTGTTCCTCTATGGGCCAATGTCTAAGCCAGCTAGCGAGTCATGCACCGCATTTTCTGCATTTTCTGAGCTTGCCAGGACTTACAGCTAAGGAGAGTCTGTCTGCTATGTCCCTTCAGTAGCATAGCTTGGAAATACTTACTCTCCCTGAACACATTATGCAAAAATAGTACCCTTTTCAACATTTTTTTATTACAAAAGGTAATATGTTAACACAATGGTAGTTAAGACATATTAACTCATTCATTCAGCAACTATGTATTGAGGTCGTTCTTTGTGCCTGTCCTTGTTATGTTTTGAGAATACAGTGGTGGACAAGATAGAAATAGTCTGCTCTTGTGGAACTTATATTTTAATAGAGAGGGACAGGGCATAATAAATAAATACAGAAAATAATGTGATTTGAAGAAAAATGAAGCAGGAAAATGGGATGGAGACTGAAGTGGGTGTTATTTTAGACAGGGTGGTCAGGGATGGCTTCTCTGGGGAGGTGACATTTGAGATGAGATCTGAATGATGTGAGGAAGTGAGCAATACAGATACATGGGTGAAGAGGTTTTTTTCTGTTTGTTTGTTTGTTTGTTTTGGAGGGGGGGATGGGGAGATAAGGCAAAAAATAAGTGCTAGGAGCCAGAAAGGGAGACTGTGTAGGGTGTCTGAGGAAGAGAATAGCATGGCTGTTATTGAGTGAGTGAGGGAGAGAGTGGCAGAAGAAGAGGTCAGAGAGGTGACAGGCACCAGATACAATGACAAAAAGATGTTAGAGGAAACAGAAAATAAGGGTGAGACTATTCAGTATGGAATTGAAACATTAGGGGTCAGGTCACAAGATATATGAGGAAAATAGTCAAAAGGTGTTACCTTTTTTATGTGCTTACTCCTCTACCAACCAACAATGTAGGCTCCAACTCATGGCCTGGCCCCAGTCTTACCTCTGTTTTAGAAATGGATTCTGCTCTTTGCTTACCTTCCTCAACAATCTCCTGTCAACACCCTGTAGGTGAGCATGTGAGTTTGAATATATACCCCAGTTAGAGGATTAATGTAAACAGCTTCTTGCCAACAGTTAGTGGACCTGTTAAGTGTGCTTGGAAGAAAGAATTCCCCAGGCCAAACATCCTGAAATAGACCTGTCTATGCCCCCAGTGTTTTTATAAGTGTCAAAGACCCTTTGGGTCAGTCCCTTTCTAAAGATTAGGTAGCAGTGGCAGTGAGACCAACTACTGTGAGCTATTTGGGTCTCAGTTTCCTTATCTGTAAAGTGGGCCATTCAAAAAACTAACTTGTTTCCTAGTATTTAGATGCAAGTAAGCTAGCTGTTATGCTGATGAGAAAGGGAAATATAAATTGGCCCTTAAAGGTGAAAAGAAGAGCAAACTTATTCATAATAAGAAACATACTAATTAAAACTAGGCCATGGTATCATTTTTTTCTTGTTCAGAAGATGGGCAAAGAAAAAAAAATAGATAACACGCTTGATTGTAGAGGCCATGGGGAAATATGCACTCTCATACACTGAAGATGGAAGTGCAAAGTGACACAAGTCCTATAAAGGACAATTTGACAGTACTTATGAAACTAACAAAGGCATATGCATTTTTGACACAGTAATTACATGTCTGAGATTGTTTTCCCTACAGGTATATATGTAAAATGACCTGTATGAAGTTGTTCATTGCAGCATTATTTGTAATAGGAAAAGACTGAAAACTACCAAATTATCCATTAATAAGGGACTAATTAAATAAATTATGGTATGTCCATATAATGGAGTATCTTGTAGTTGTAAAAAAGAGTGAGGAAGCAATCTTTTGTTGAAACAGAATGATCTCCAAAATATACTGTGAAGGAGGAAAAGAAAAGCAAGGTGCAGAACAGCATGTATAGTGTTAAAAAAAGGAGGGATAAGTGTGTGTGTGTGTGTGTGTGTGTGTGTGTATATATATATATATATATTATATACATATATATTTGTATATACATGAAGAAATACTGGAAGGTATTCAATAAACTAAAGTAAAGGTAGTAGTTAATCGTAAGCAGCAGGGATGGGGTAGAGGTGTAGGAGATTGTGAAGATCAGGGAAAGAATAGCAGAAAGATATTTTACTACATATTATGTGTGCATGTGTGTTTCTATTGTTAAAAGATACTTAATACATGTGAATATATTAAGTAGTCAAGAATTGAAAATTAGGAAAAAATAATTATGCTAATACTATCTGTAAGTTAAATAGCCATCAGGGTATGGCTGAAATTATTTATAGAGCTATTTGACAGCTTGGAGCATGGGCTGCCTTCGGCAGTGTACCTTTAGAAGAGATTGCAGCTGTGTGCCACAGCTAGTTGCCCCCCAGGTTTATTCACTAACATAAAGCAAACATCTTAACTTCTTTGGGTATTCATTTCTCCATACGTAAATAGTATCATGTTGCAATAATTACTAAAAATAATCCAGAGTGGGGATGGAAAGCCACTAGATGAAGAGAAAATTCTGTAATTAAGGCAACTTAAACTTCAGTGTCAAACCTAATTTCGTCACAGATGGGAAGACGGGAAAGCAGTGCTGGCAGGAAGTCATTCCCAGGAGAACACAAAGGCAGCCCCATTTAGCATTTCCCCCATAGTCGGAGAACATCTGAATTTGAGCAAGGCCAAGTTT
The DNA here is from genome assembly GCF_036562045.2 of Rhinolophus sinicus. Taxonomy (NCBI): domain Eukaryota; kingdom Metazoa; phylum Chordata; class Mammalia; order Chiroptera; family Rhinolophidae; genus Rhinolophus; species Rhinolophus sinicus. The sequence continues at coordinate 40,535,575 of NC_133768.1, forward strand.
GTCAAGAGAATCTTGTGAACAAGGTGAAAAAAAGGGGTGGCATTGTGGGCTGAAATGTACTAATGTTAGGTAGGTTCATGACCAGGTGAATAATCATGGCCATAAGGTTGCTTTTGAATAGGGTGATGTTAATTGTAAGGGAGTGTACTGTAATATTTAACAATTTTTATCAATTCAAGCGAAAACATAGAAGGCTAGTTTGTCAACTTTGAAGTACCCCAAATTGGAGGGAGAGCTACTGGATGACAGAATCAAGGCTGAAAAATGACTTCAATGGGCAGAAAGGTCAAAGTCACCAAGACAAAAAGAGATAAATTTGAAGCTTGGCCTTTAGGCTCAAGGGCATAAATTGCAGCGGAACAGGACAGCAGGAACTTGGCTTGGCAGCATCACGTGTGAAAAGGGCTTAGGGGATTTAGTTGACTTTAAGCTCCAAATGAGTCAACAGCCTGAAAGAGCCTTTAAAAAAAAAAACCTCATGCTCCTTTGAGCTGCATTAATATAACCACAGTTCCCCACACGGAGAGGGAGACAATAGTCCCTCTCAAATTTGTTCAGTTCATACCATAGAAGGATGTTAAATTAGCATAAGGTTGGCTTAACTGTTCCACTTTCTGTATTTTAAAATCCTCTTTCACAAATGTTAACTCATTTAGCCCTCACAATGCACCCGAGTACAACGATTATTCCCTTATTGTCAGGAAACAAATGATAAAGCATAGAGAGGTTAAGTAACTTGTCTAAGCTCACACAGTTAGTAAATGATGGAATGTGCTCCCAGGACTAGTAGCATCAGCATGGTCTGGGGACATGTTAGAAATGCAAATTCTTGTGCCCTACCCAGATCTACTGAATCAAAAGTTCTGGAGGGGGTAGGGCCTAGAAATCTGTGTTTTAATAAGCCTTCCAGATGATTCTGATGCTTTCTTATGTTTGACAACCACTGCACTATACTCCATATGAATCAGGGATGCTGTTTCAGTCATCTCTTATTTTCTGGATAGCTTATCACTGAGCCTTACATATAGGCAGTATTCCATAAATATATTAATGAGTTCATGTAACAAATCTTGACTGTGCATATGCCATGTACCCAAGTTTGACTTAAGTGTGAGGGATAGAGAGTTCACAGTCTGAAGTGGGAGACAGATATGTGATGAACTACGTAATATAGTGTGTTAGATGCTCTGAGATATGTTTTGGGTTTACAGCAAGTAAACTAATTTGGGAAAGTGGGGAGAGGCAATTATAGAGGCTGTTAAACAGGAGATAATGTTTGATATTTTTATCACCCTATAAGATGAGAGAAGAAATTTACCAAGCAGACTGGATAGGAAAAAGGAATAAGTAGAAAGTGTTCTCAAAAATTAGAGTCTATTGACTAAATAAATGAATGAGTGCTACTTAACAATGGCAAGTGCTTCCTCAGGGCGTCATCAGCTGGATACTTCCATCCTGGATGCTGGAGAAGGGATTCTCTAGCCTGGACAGAAGGCTTGGACCAGATCATCTTTAAGAACCTTATCATCTCTAAAATGGGGTGGGACTTCCCAACAGGAAACTTATCCATTAAAGAGCATATTTGCCTAGGCCAAAAAGCCAAGAAGACTCAAAAAGATAGGGAGGTCTTAGAAGACAGTCCTAAGAAATCACACGCCAAACAGTGCATGATAGAAAGAAGGGTTCTCAAGAGTGAGATTCAATTGAATCAAGATTGCAGATGATTGGAGGAAAGGCTAAAGGCTAACTCATGAGGCATTAGATGACACACAAAGAATGGCTTAGCCCAGGTGCTTCTAAGAAATAATATCATGTCATCGATAGAAAGCAACAGAAAGCAAGGCCATTAGTTTACGATCTATAACAAGAATAAAAAGTGATATAGGATAGGAAGAAACTGAAAACAAAGAAACAAAATCTACAATGACAGGAAGCGCAGAACCTGATGGGCCAATTATAAAGGAGAGGTGTTAGCCCCTTAATACCTATTAGGGGTGATTTGTGAGATGCTGAGGTAGGCATTCTTCAGTCTTCTCAAAGACATTTTCCCCAGGTCCTTGTGGGGGTGAGCAAAGTCTCAGATTGAAAACTAGGGTGACTTTCATTAGCAGCTTGAGCTTGCTGAGCTGACTGACTAGTTTGCTACTTTTCCTCTTCCCTGAGTGAGGTTAGCTTTGTTTGTGCACGTCCTTATGGGACATATAAGTATACTTGCCTGCAGAAACCTGTGTGAATGGCTCATTCCATGTACCAAAGTCTATTCTGTGTTTGGGTTGGAAAAGAAACTGGAAGAGACTAGAGTGGCTCTGAGTATATGTACTTGTATGAGCACACATATGCACATGTGTTATGTCTCATTCTAAGACATACAGAGTGAAACTAATCATGCACAAACTGAAATTAATGGGCAGTGTGTATCTCTTTACTGGCTTAGTGAAAGGGTAGCATGTCAGTTGGTAAGTACTGTATTTTGCCATGTATAATGCACACCCACGTCTTTGGCCCAAACTTTCAGGGAAAAAAAACCTTTCATTTTAATTTTTTAATTCAAAATCTATGTAACTTTGCTAACAATTGTCACCCCAATTAATTTTAATTTTAAAACTTTTTTGTTTACATTTAGGTACTTGTTTTTTGTATTATAAAGGAATTTTAGCATTTATTTTTTAACATATTATGGTACAAGAAATTTTATGTAGCAAATAATTACAAAACACAAGAACAGATACAAGGTACAAGATATTTTATGTACGAGTAACAAATTTATGGTATTTATGTATCACAGAAGGCCAAGATCTCTTGTCATTGCAAGCTCATTGTAAGTTCAACAAAATTGATTATCATATTCCAGGGTATTATTTTGCATATGGATGTCGTTATTGATTTCTAGAATTACACTTTTAACTCATAAGCATAAATAAAAGAATTAAAAACGTTTATATAGATACAGAATTAATACTACCCATATATAATGTGCATCCTTATTTTTCCCTCACAAATTCAGGCAAAAAAGTGCACATTATACATGACAAAATACGGTATATTAAATTTCTAAACTTTGTAGTGTTAGTAAAATAGGTCAGGTCTTTTTAGCTGTGATATGTAATTTTGATTTTTACAGCTCCCATTCTTAAATAATGAGTAATGGGAGAAGCAAATGAACAACTCAGTAGTAGAAAAGAGGAAGAAGCAAAGAAAAAGTGAGGAGGCGAACTAAAAAAGGCATCATTAGCAAGTGCTAAACAGTGAATTATCCCTGTTGGAGTCTACAGTTTTCATTAGGCTAGAAGACTTGGGATTTAGTTTTGTGGTCTTTTTGGGGCTATGTTTCTGGGTATTTAGGCCCTTTACATATTATCACTTATCCTCACAATATATATCATTCCCATTTACAGATGAGGAAAGTGAAACTCAGAGAATGTAAGTGACTTAAGCAAGGACACCTAGCTAGTAAGTGACTAAAATTCATCATTGCCTGGCCTTTGTTTTTCCCCTTACACTATGCTATCTCCACGTCTCACCTATTTTTAAAAAACAAACACAAAATTAAACAAAATATCCCTCTCCTTTGCCCCTGCTTTCTCTGTTCTAATATCTCTAGACCTCCTGATAGAAGACTCTATACAGTGTTCATTCTTGCTGTATTGATTTCATTGCTACCTCCTTTCTCTGTAACCTCCTATAAGTGGTTGACACTCCTAACATTTTGTCATCTCCAGGTGTCTCTCCCACTCCTTTGGTTCTTAGCATATGTTACCTTAATTTGTTAATTGTCATATTATATCAATATCCTGGGTCCAAAATAACTGTAAGCTCTGGCAATGTCCATATCTTGGATCTTTTTGTAGCCTTCAAACACCTTATGAATAGAGTTCTCAATAAATCACTCACATCCAGGAGTGACAAAACATCAACAGAGTGTGTTGGGGCAATGGAGTGTGTTAGATTTGGGGACAACCATGGTGTTAGTTTCCATTTTAAAAGTAACATGACCTGGGCCTTCATGCAGTTCTTCCTTGACCACCTGAATGAGAACAAACTTATTTCATGGATTATCTAGTGTCTGGAAATCATGAAAAAGCTGAAATCAATTCTGATCAGTCAGAAATGATTGTGAGAGAGGCTACAGAGAACATGCCCACATACATATACACCATAAATATCGACATTCACCATCCCAAATGTCTAAAGAGAAATGAACTATCTCTACACATATGCACATTCCTTTTCTCCAGAAATGTTTGACTGGTTGAGGAGAATAATTTAGTCACAGTCCTTACCCCAGTCTTTGCACCTTCCCTCCCTCCCCAGTGTATTTCTGAGGTTAATGCTTAGCTACTCACCATCTCCTTTAGGGTCGCTTAGGGCAGTGGGAGGAATCACTGATGTTCGATGGCTTCCAAAGCAGCATTCCTTGGAAAACCGTCTCCTGCAGTCATCATGCACCTGAAATGACAAGAGAAGAAAAGAGAAAAAAAGGATGGGAGAGAGAAAAGGATAACATTGATTAGTCTTGAGTCCCAATTCCAAGATTTGAGTACTCAGAGTTTGAATTTCCCTTTCTGACGTTTGGTGCTATACACATACCCCTGACACAGTTTGGACACCTTCTCTCCACCTTGAGCCTGTACCATCCCCGAATGTGGCCTCTGAACTACCCCTTTCAAATGTGTTCTCAGAAGATACACATCATAGGCACTGAGAAGACACCAATCTTAGGGCACAACCTTAGGGGACTACAAAATGGGGAGTTTACTTGCAGCAAAAGCATGCTAATCCTGATAATACGCTGTTATACTTCAACCCTGACAACAACTGTGTGTGGTAGGGAAGACATTATTAAGTTCATTTTAGAAATGAGGATACCAAAGCTCATAGATGTAAAGGATCTTGCTCAAGGTCAAACAGCTGGGAAGTGACAGAGCTGACACTCTGATGCCTTCCCCACTAGTAACCATTGTGCTGAGATTTCTGACATCTTCATGCACTACTTCTGGACAATTATAACATTCCTAGAGGACATGAACCTGGCCTGATTATGCAAAAGCAATTAGCAGAGAACCAGAGGATACCAGAGTTTTCTTTTCTTTAAATTGAGATTATAATTTACGTACAACATTATATTAGTTTCAGGTGAACAACATAATGATTTGATATTTGTATATATTGCAAAATGATCACAACAATAAGTCTAGTTAATGTCTGTCACCATACATAGTTACAAAATGTTTTTTCTTGTGGTGAGAATTTTTAAGATTTACTTTCTTGGCAACTTTTAAATATGCAACACAGTATTATTAACTATAGTCACCATATTGTGCATTAATTACATCCCTAGGACTTATTTATTTTATAACTGGAAGTTTGTATCTTTGACCCCCTTCACCCATTTTGCCCACCCCACCACCTACCTCTGCTAACAACCAATCTGTTCCCTGTGTCTATAAACTCAGTTTCTTTCTTTCTTTCTTTCTTTCTTTCTTTCTTTCTTTCTTTCTTTCTTTCTTTCTTTCTTTCTTTCTTTCTTTCTTTCTTTCTTTCTTTCTTTCTTTCTTTCTCTTTTTTTAGATTTTATTGGGGAAGGGGAACAGGACTTTATTGGGAGAACAGTGTGTACTTCCAGGACTTTTCTTCCAAGTCAAGTTGTTGTCCTTTCAATCTTAGTTGTGGAGGGTGCCATTCAGCTCCAAGTTGTTGTCCTTTCAGTCTTAGTTGTGGAGGGCACAGCTCAGCTCCAGGTCCAATTGCCATTGCTAGTTGCAGGGGGCACAGCCCACCATCCCTTGTGGGAGTCGAACTGGCAACCTTGTGGTTGAGAGGACGTGCTCCAACCAACTGAGCCATCCGGGAGCTCAGCGGCAGCTCAGCTCAAGGTGCCGTGTTCAAGCTTAGTTGCAGGTGGTGGGGCCCACTAGCCCTTGTGGGACTCGAGGGATTGAACTGGTAACCTTGTGGTTGAGAGCCCACTGGCCCATGTGGGAATCGAACTGGCAGCCTTCAGAGTTAGGAGCATGGAGCTCTAACCGCCTGAGCCACTGGGCTGGCCCCAGTTTCTTTTTTTTTAATTAAAATTTATTGGGGTGACAATGGTCAACAAAACTATTAGGTTGGTGAAAAAGTAACGGCGGTTTAAAAGGTTAAAAATAATTGCAAAAACCACAATTACCGTTGCACCAACCTAATACATAGGTTTCACGTGTACAATTCTATAATGCATCATCTATATATTGCATTATGTGTTCATCACCCAGAGCCAGTTCTCCTTCCATCAACATATATTTGACCCCCTTGACCCTCTTCTACCATCCCTCCTACCCGGTTACCCTCTGGTAACCACTAAACTGTTGTCTGTGTCTATGAGTTTTTGTTTCTTTATTTGTCTTGTTCCTTTGTTGCCTTCAGTTTTATATCCCACATATAAGTGAAGTCATATGGTTCTTGACTTTTTCTGTCTGACTTATTTCACTTAGCATAATAATCTCAAGATCCATCCATGTTGTCACAAATGGCAGTATTGATACAGCCGCTATGGAAAACAATATGGACGTTCCTCAAACAATTAAGAATAGAATTACCATATGACCCAGCAATCTCTCTCCTGGATATCTACCCCCCAAAATTGAAAACATTTATCTGTAAAGATATATGCACCTCCATGTTCATTGCAGCATTATTTATGGTGGCCAAGACATAGAAACAACCAGTGTCCTTTGATAGATGATTGGATAAAGAAGATGTGGTATACTACTCTGGTATACACAATGGTATACTACTCTGCCATAAGAACTCAGTTTATTTTAAGATCCCATGTATAAATGAGATCAAATAGTATTTGTCTGTCTCTGACTTATTTCATTTAGCATAATACCCTCAGGGTCCACCCATACTGTAAAAAAATGACAATATTTCCTTCTTTTTATGGCTACATGGTATTCCACTATGTATATACATATATTTTCTTTATCCATTCATTGATCAATGGAAACTTACATTATTTCTATATCTTGGCTACTGTAAATAATGCTGCAATGAACATGGAGGTGCATATATCTTTTCAAGTTAGTGTTTCATTTTCTCCAAATAAATAACCAGAAGTGGAATTGCTAGATCATATGGTTGTTCTGTTTTATTTTTTTGAGGAACCTCCATACATGTCTTACATGTTTTCTGTTTTACACCAATTTACATTCCCACCAACAGTGCACAATATTTTCAACACATAGTGGTTAACACTTGTTATTTCTTGTCTTTTTTATGATAGCCATTGTAACAGGATGAGGAAATATCTCACTGTGGTTTTGATTTCTATTTCCCTGCTATTAATGGGGTTGAGCATCTTTCATATGCCTGTTGGCCATCTATATGTCTTCTTTGGGGAAACTATTCAGAACATCTTTCCTTTTTTTTTTTAAACTTTTATTTATTTTAAGTGTGTGTTTCCAGGACCCATCAACTCCAAGTCAAGTAGTTGTTTCAATCTAGTTGTGGAGGGCGCAGCTCACACTCGCCCATGCAGGGATCGAACCTGCGACCCTGGTGTTATGAGCATCGTGCTCTAACCAACTGAGCTAACTGGCCGTCCCATCTTTCCATTTTAAATAGAATTCTTTGGGTTTCTTTTTTTTTTCTTTTTGCTATTGAGTTGTATGAGTTCTTTATATAATTTAAATATTAACTCTTTATCAAATATATGATTTTCAAATATTTTCTCCCAATCAGTAGGTTGCCTTTTTATTTTGTTGATGGTTTCTTTGATGTGCAGAAGCTTTGAAGTTTGATGTAGTCCCAGTGGTTTATTTTTGCTTCTGTTACCTTTGCTTTTGGTGTGAAATCCAAAAAATTATCACCAAGACTGATGTCGAGGAGTTTACTGACTACATTTCCTCAATTTCTTTTCTTTTTTTTTTCTTTTATTTTGGAATATTAGGGAACAATATATTTTTCCAGGATGTCAAGCTTTTTTTTTTTTAATCTAGCTGTGGGGGGCACAGCTCAGCTCCAAGTCAAGTCATTGTTTTCAATCTAGTTGTGGAGGATGCAGCTCACTGGCCCATGTGGAACTCGAACCAGCAACCTTGGTGTTATGAGCACCGTGCTCCAACCACTAAGTGCGCCCACTGGCGGCTCAGTTCCAAGCTCAAGCCATTGCTTCTCACTGGACCATGTGGAACTCGAATTTGCGACCTTGGTGTTATGTGCACTGCGCTCCAACCACTGAGCCCACCCACTGGCGGCTGAGCTCCAAGCTCAAGCCGTTGTTTTCAATCTAGTTGTGGAGGACCCAGTTCACTGGCCCATGCGGGAATCGAACCAGTAACCTTGTTGTTAAGAGCTTGCAGTCTAACCAACTGAGCCATCTGGCTGCCCCTTCAATTTCTTTCATCAATATCTTATAGTTTTCTTATAGTTTTCAGTACAGGTCTTTCACCTTCTTGGTTAAATTGATTCCTAGATATTTCAGTCCATTTGATGAAATTGCAAATGGGACTATTTTTTTTTAAAAATTTCTCTTTCTGACAGTTTGTTTTTAGTGTATAAAAACAGAACAGATTTTTTAATATTGATTTTGAATCCTACCACTATACTGAATTTGTTTATTAGTTCTAACAGGTTTGTGGGGTTTTTTTGGTGGAGTTTTTTTTTTTTTTTTTTTTTTGGCATAATATATATAATATCATGTCATCTGCAAATAGTGACAATTTTACTTCTTTCTTTCTCATTGGGATGTCTTTTATTTCTTTTTCTTGCCTAATTTCTCTGGCTAGGACTTCTGATACTACATTTTTAAAAAAATGGTTTAAGAGTGCGAGGTGGTTCAAGGTGGCAATATAGAAAGATCCCAAACTCACCTCCTCCCACACATACAACAAATCCACAACTACATACGGAACAGTTTCCTCTGAAAATAACCTGAATAGCTACTCCACAAGAAAGGATAAAAGAGCTAGATGGAGACAAGTAGGAGAGGCAAACACATGCTCTTTCCAAAATTCCCATCTCTGGGGTGGCAACGCACAATCGGGAGGTATAGATGGATAGATAGATAGATAGATAGATAGATAGATAGATAGATAGATAGATAGATAGATAGAGCTACTCCCTGAGGAGAAAAGGCTTTGGACCCCACATCAGAAAACCCAACACTTAGGTTCAGCATGAGACAAGCCCCCAGAATATCTGGCTTTGAAACCCAATGTGACTTACATTCAGGAGAATGATAGGATGTAGGGAATGAAGATTCTACTGTTAAAGGGCTCATGTACAGATTCACTTGCCCTGGGACCCAACACAAAAGCATCCATATGTAAAGGGAGTTCATTTTCTAAACTGAAAGCATCTGTCAGAGGGGCAGAAGTCTGTTGAGACTCTCTCTGGGGACAGAGGCACTGGTGGGAGCAATTTTGATGTTCTCTTTCTATCATACTAGCACCAGTGCTGGTGGATGTCATGTTTGTATGCTCACTCTAACTTGCTAGTGGTGGTGAGTGAGTAGCTCTGTCCCACAGACATACAGGGAGAGACTGAGCTATGTGGCTCCAGGGGAAGGGCTGACAGGACAACTGCCATTGTTCCTGGGTTGTGCTTTCCTCCCACACAGCGAAATCTGAATCTGCATTAACTTGGTGAACTCTCACTCCACCCAATGACTCCCTGAGACCCCACCCCACCCAATTTGCAGATGGCCAGAGGCTCTGTTGGTGGCAGGCAGCCCACCTTGGTCCACGATGCAGTCTTTCTTAAAAAACTCTCAAAGTCTGCAGGCTGCAGACAGAGAGAGCTGTGGCCTTGTTGTGCCCTTGCCTTTTGCTGAGTGGCTCTAGGCTCAAAACTGGTGTAAAATCTGAATCTGCATTAACCTGGTGAACACAACTCGTCACTCCCTGGTGACTCCTTGAAACTCTGCCTCACTCAACTCACGTACCACCTGAGGCTTTCAGTGGATGAGCCTATGGGCAACCAGCAGTGGGTGGAAAGCCTCAGGGTACTCTGAGCATTTTGCTGAGCTGCCCCAGGCCCAGTACTGGTGGCAACCAGCCACAGTTCATAGCGTGGCCTCCCTCATGCAACTCCAAATCCAGCAGAGGCAGCAATCAACTGTGGATCACTTTGTAACTTTTACTATGTAGTCCCTGGCAGATCACAGACAGCAGCTGACCTTGACCTGCACAGGATACCCTCCCAAGAGGCCCCAGAACCAACACATCTGGTGGCTGGCTTCAGACCGCAACAGAGAAACACTTGATTAGCCCCCAAAGTGGAATTCCCAAAGGGTGGTCTCAGCAGGCACCAGAGCCCACTGGGGCAAATCCTGCCCCATGGGGTCAGCCCACATACTGCAGCTTGTGTGCTGTGGTTGTGGCCAATCCTCACAGCTAGTCAGCCTGAGGGTCAAGACCACCCACTGACGTGCCAATAGCAATCAATGCTCAACTATAAGAAGAGGACACACACAATCCACACAAGGGATAATCCTGGAGTACTGGCTCAGGGAGACTGTGTCACTGGATCCCACAGGACACTTACTACATAAGGCCACCCTGCCAAGACTGGGAGATGTAGCAGCTATACTTATTGCATAGAAACAAACATAGAGAGGCAGTCAATATGAGGATACAAAGAAAAATGTCCTAAATTAAAGAACAGGTGAAAACTCCAGAAAAAGAACTAAACAAAAGAAGGCAAGCAATCTACCAAAAACAGGATTCAAACACTAGTTATAAGGATGCTTAAGGACCTTAGTGAGAACTTCAACAAAGAGATAGCAAGCATAAAAAAGGACATAGAAAACATAAAAAAGAACCAGTCAGATGTAAATAATAAAACAACTGAAATGAAGAATACACTAGAAGGAATCAATAATAAATTAAATGAAGCATAGGGTCAAATCAGTAAATCAGAAAACAAGGTAACAGAAAACATGCAACTGGAACAGCAAAAAGAAAAAAGAATTTTAAAAAATGAGGATAGTTTAAGGGACCTCTGGGACAACATCAAGCATACCAATTTTCACATCATAAGTGTACCAGAAGGAGAAGAGGGCAAGGGATTGAAAACCTATTTGATGAAATAATGACTGCAAACTTCCCTAATCTGGCAAAAGAAATAGATACACAAGCCCAGGGAATGTAGACAGTTCCAAATAAAATAAATCCAAAGACACCCACACCAACACACATCATAGGTAAAATGGAAAAGGTTAAAGACAAAGAGAGAATATTCAAAGCAGCAAGAGAAAGGCACCTACAAGGGAGCTCCTAAAAGGGAGCTCCCATAATACTGTCAGCTAATTTCACAATAGAAACTTTGCAGGCCAGAAGAGATTGGAATGAAATATTCAAAGTAATGAAAAGCAAGGACGTACAAGCAAGACAATTCTACCAGCAAGGCTATCATTTAAAATTGAAGGAGAGATAAAGAGCTTTCCAGACAAGAAGAAAAACCAGAGGAGTTCATTTCCAGTATTATAAGAAATGTTAAAGGGACTTCTTTCAGAAGAACAAAAAGACTAAAATATGAATAATAAAACGGCAATAACTACATATTTATCAATAATCACTTTAAATGTAAGTAGATTAAATGCTCCAATCAAAAGATATAGAGTAGCTGAATGGATAAGAAAAGAAAGGCCATACATTTGCTGCTTAACAGAGATCCATATCAGATTGAAAGCTACACACAGAATGAAAGCAAAGGGATAGAAACTGATATTTCATGCAAATGGAAATGAAAAAATGCTAGGGTAGTAATACTTATATCAGAGAAAATAGACTTTAAAACAAAGGCTATGATAATAGACAAAGAAGGACATTTTATAATGATAAAGGGATCAATTCAAAAACAAGAAATAACCCTTATAAACATTTATACACCCAACATAGGAACACCCAAATATATAAAGAAAATATTGACACACATAAAGGACAGACAACAGTAATACAGTCATATTAGGGATGTTAACACCTCATTCACGTCAATTGATAGATCTTCCAGACAGAAAATCAATAAGGAAACAGTTGCCTTCAATGACACATTAGAGCAGATGGACGTAATGGATATGTTTAGAGCATTTTACTGCAAAGCAGAAGAATATGCATTCTTTTCAAGTGCACATGGAACATTTTCCAAGATAGACCACATGTTAGGCCATAAAACAACTCTCAATATATTTAAGAAGACTGAAATCATATCAAGCATCTTCTCCATGGGCCCAGGAGGGGTAGTAGATGGGGGGAGGAGGGTTATCACTGTGTGAGGGATATAAATGATAAATGTTTAACTATTACATTGTTTTGTACATCTGAAACTAATAAAAAATGTTAAAAAAATAAAATAAATAAAAGGATGAATTTTATGTTATGTAAAAAAAAAAAAAAAAAAGATTCAATCAACGTTCAAAATAGACCAATAAAATGAAAAGGGAAAAAGGAAAAAAAAGCATCTTCTCCAACCACAATGGCATAAAACTAGAAATCAATTACAAAAAAAACCTGAAAAACACACAAACACATGCAGGCTAAACAACATATTTCTAAACAATAAATGGGTTAACAATGAGGTCAAGAAAGAAATCAAAAGATACCTTGAGACAAATGGAAATGAAAACAAAACGACCTAAAATCTATGGGACACAGTGAAAGCAATCCTAAGATGGAAATTCATACTAATACAGGCCTACCTGAAGAAACAAGAAAAAATCTCAAACAATCTAACCTTACACCTAAAGAACTAAAAAAAGAACAGCAAGCAAAGCCCAAAGTGAGTACAAGGAAAGAAATAATAAAGATCAGACTGGAAATGAATGAAATAGAATCTAAAAAAAAACCAATGCAAATGATCAATGTTGGTTCATTGAAAAGATAAACAAAATTGATAAATCTTTAACCAGGCTCATCAAGAAAAAAAGAGAGGACCCAAATAAATAAAATCAGAAATGAAAGAAGAGAACTGACAACTGACAGCACAGAAATACAAAGGATTATAAGACAATACTATGAACGGTTATATGCCAACAAGTTGGACAATCTGGAAGAAATGGATAAATTCCTAGAAACAAAGAGTCTTCCAAGACTGAGTCAAGAAGAAACAAAATCTGAACACACCAATTACTATTAACAAAATCAAATCAGTAACCAAAAAATTCAGAACAGACAAGTCCTGGAGTGGATGGCTTCACAGGTGAATTTTACAAAACATTCAAAGAAGAATTAACACCTGTCCTTCTCAAACTATTCCAAAATATTCAAGCTCATTTTATGAGGTCACCATTACACTGACTCCAAAACCAGACAAAGCTATTACAAAAAACAGAAAATTATAGGCGAATATCCCTGATAAACAAAATGCAAAAATCCTCAACAAAATATTAGCAAACTGAATACAGCAAAAAAGATCATACACCATGATCAAGTGGGATTTATTCCTGGGATGCAAAGTTGGTTCAATATCCACAAATCAATTAATATGATATACCACATAAACAAAGTGAAGGATAAAAATCATGTGATCATATCAATAGGTGCAGAAAAAGAATTTAATAAAATTCAGCATCTATTTATAATAAAACTCTCAGCAAAGTGGGAATAGAGGGAACCATACCTTAACATAATAAAGGCCATATATGACAAACCCATAGCTAACATCATACTCAATGGGGAAAAGCTACAAGCATTTTCCTTAAGATCAATTACAAGACATGGATGTCCACTTTCACCACTTTTATTCAAATGGTATTGGAAGTCCTAGCTATAGCAATCAGGCAAGAAAAATAAATTAGAGGCATCAAAATTGGAAAGGAAGAAGATAAACTGTCATTATTTGCAGAAGACATGGTACTACGGATACAAAATTAATATTCAGAAATCAATTGCATTTTATATGCCAATAATGAACTATCAGAAAGAGCAATTAAGAAAGCAATTGCATCATAAAATGAATAAAATTTTGAGGAATAAATTTAACCCTGGAGGTAAAAGACCTGTACTTGGAAAATTATAAGACATTGAAGAACATACAAATAAATGGAAGCATACACTGTGCTCATGGATAGGAAGAATTAAAATTGTTAAAATATCCATACTTGATAAGAGGTGACATCAGAAACATGGCAGCTTAAAGGGTGCTCCTTGAAATCTTCCCTGGAAGTTAGAACAAATTGAACAACTATAATTCAACAAAGGATTCCCTAAGCATCACACAGACAAGTCTGAGAGATCTGTGTATAGAAAAATCTGAAGGTGGGCAAATCGGGGCAAACAGAGGAAGAGAAAAGGGAGACGTGCAGAGATGTGGGCCGCAGGACACACCCCTGAGCTCACTGTGGTCCTGGGAAAGGGGAGGATTGAGACTGAAGGTGCATTTTCTGTGGCCCACAATCCTGCCTGAGGGATCAGCATATAATATGGCTAAACCCACTGATTGGGGCAAAGACCTCCAGGCAAAGACTGAATACAGAAGGGCAATAGCCCTCACTGCCCTTACTATCACGCAGAAAAGAAAGCCATGGAGCCTGGCCGCCTTCACCCACTCTCCCAGAACTCGCTTCCCCCTCACCCTCCCAATGTTAGCAGCGGGCCCCAGGGGAAAAACAACAACTGTAGCAGTGTTGGATTAAAGAGCAGAATATCTACAACCCTGAAAACTGGAGAGATAGCTCCTGAGTGGCAGATGCATAATGCGGCTAATTCCAGAGACAGGGAAGGAGCTGTAGGGGCGAGATAGCTGCGGGATGTATGTTGCCATTGCTTAGAGCCACAAACACACCTTTTGCCTCACTCAGTCCACCCTGCCCCTACCTCTCCCTGCTCATTCCTGCAGGGCACCCAGAGCTGCAGAGACACACGTGTTCTGCATTGGGATGCAGGGGTAGCATTGTGGTTTCAGAGGCTCAGAACCCCGTTGCCCACCATATCATCCCATGGGGGTGGTGCTCTGAGACAGAGATGACCTGATCACAGAGGAGAAGCCCACTTCCCAGGAAATGTCCCACCACAGGAGAAACTGGAACAGCACAAGAAAAAATAAAACGCTGCAGCACAAAGTAGAAAATAAAACGTTCTCGCGCCACCTACTGGAAAGCAAAAGAAAAACCTCTTTAGATCAACCTGCGGCAGAATCCACCTCTGTAGATGCCCAGAAAGAGAAATAATCAATTAATTGCTATGAATAACCAAGGTAACATGGCAGCTCAGAAAGAAAATGAAAAATCTCCGGAAAATGAACTTAACGACATGGAAATATTTGACTTAAATGACAGAGAAATCAACATTGCAGTTCTGAAAAAACGCAATGTGATGCAAGAAAACTCAGATAGGCAGTTTAAATGAATTCAGAAATAAAATCAATGAACAAAATAAATATTTTACCAAAGAGATTGAAATAAAAAAATAGAAATTCTGGAGCTGAAGAACTCAATAAAAGAGATGAAGAATAAAATAACCAGCTCAGGAATTAGACGTGACCAGACGGAGGAAAGAATTAGTGACATTGAAGATAGAAATCTGGAAATTATGCAGATGGAAGAAGAGAGATTTGAGAGTTAAAAGAAATGAAAGAACTCTACAAGAACTTTCTGACTCCATCAGAAAGAGCAATATAAGAATAATGGGCATACCAGGAGGAGAAGAGAGGAAGAAGGGAACAGAGACTCTATTCAAACAAATACTCGAAGAGAACTTCTCAAACGTATGGAAAGAACTGGATCCTTGGATTCAAGAAGCAAACAGAACACCTAATTCTATCAAACCCAACAGGCTTTCTCCAAGGAACATTATGTTGAAGCTGTCAAATATTAATGACAAAGAAAGAATTCTGAAAGCAGCCAAGGAGAGAAGACAGTAACCTACTAAGGAAAACCCATTAGATAATCATCAGACTTTTCAGCAGAAGTGAGTGGAATAAAATATTCAAACGATTGAAAGAGAGAAATTACCAGCCAAGAAGAATATATCCAGTAAATATATCCTTTAGATATAAAAGAGGAATAAAGACCTATCCAGATATACAGAAGTTGAGGGAATTTTCCACAAGGCCTGCATTATAAGAAATACTGGAGGAGGATATTTGACCTGAAATAAAAAGTCAAAAGGATACAAAACTATGAGCAAGGTTACTAACAGACAGACAGAAGCAGGAAATGGCAACCCCTATACAGAATAAGGCACTATACACTTAAACATAACATAAAGGGTAAAGAAGATGAAAACATAAAAAAAGAAAAATACAAGAAGAAGACAACTTGCTACTGCAACTCAGAAATCAACTCACAGCATAAATAATGATAATTTGTGACAGCCAAAACATAAAAAGTGAGAGAATAAAGATCTGAATTTGCAAAGGGGAATGGATATAAGAAGCATGCTGAAGAAAAAGGACTACTGAAACTTTTTTTAAACATAAACTTAATGGTAACCACCACCCCCCTCCCCCCAAAAAAAAATCCAGAACTGAGACACATAACATAAAAAAAGAGGAAACAGAGGGAAAAAAATCATAGAGTGCCACCAAACTAAAATAACAGACAGGAACAAAAGGGCCAAGAAACAATGGAGACACCGAGCTACCAGAAAACAAAAGATAAAATGGCCATAGGAAATCCTCCTATATCAATAATCACCCTAAATGTAAATGGATTGAACTGAACAATAAAAAAGCACAGAGTAGCAGAGTGGATCAAAAAACTAAACCCAACCATATGCTGCCTCCAAGAGACACGTCTCAGCTACAAGGACAAATATAGACTCAAAGTGAGAGTGGGAAACAATACTCCAAGCAAATGGTATCCAGAGAAAAGTGGGTGTACGCATACTTACATCGGATGAAATAGACTTCAGGATAAAAAAGGGTAACAAGAGACAAAATGGACATTTCATAATGATAAAGGGGAGAATACAACAAGAATACATAACACTTATCAATATACAAAGGGTGCCAAAAAATGTCTACACATTTTAAGAAAGGAAAAAAAAACCTGTATTAAAATTATATTGATAGTAACCACTTCGAGCACCTCTTATAATTGTAGAAGTCAAACATGACTTGTGTTCATCTATTGTTATTGGTATATATAGAGTATTACAGTTTTAATACAGTTTTTTTTCCTTTCTTAAAATGTGTATACAGTTTTTTGTTTTTTTTTTTTGGCACCGTCTGTATATGCCCCCAGTCAGGGAGCACCAAAATATACTAA
The DNA here is from genome assembly GCF_036562045.2 of Rhinolophus sinicus. NCBI lineage: Eukaryota > Metazoa > Chordata > Mammalia > Chiroptera > Rhinolophidae > Rhinolophus > Rhinolophus sinicus. The sequence goes on from NC_133768.1 coordinate 40,552,760, forward strand.
CAGAACCAAAGGGAGAAATTGACCAAAACAAAATTATAGTAGGGGACCTAAATACCCCATTGACAGCTATGGATAGATCTCCAAACTGAAAACCAGTAAGGACATATCAGCCTTAAATGACACATTAGACCAAATGGACGTAATTGACAGTTACAGAGCACTTCATCCTAGAATACCAGATTATACATTCTTTTCTAGTGCACATGGAACATTCTCAAGGACAGACTGTATGTTGGGATACAAAACTAGCCTTGCCAATTTAAGAACTGGGGAGCACACTTAGAGAACCAATGGTTAAGCACTCCCTGAAGACCCTCATAGATTAGTACCATTATTTTTATAATGTTTTAATTAAAATACAGCTAACATACAATATTGTATTAGTTTAAGATGTACACCATAGTTAGTCAGCATCTATATACTCAAAGAAATGATCACCACAATAAGTCCAGCAACCATCTGACTCTGTACCATGTTATCACAATATTATTGACTATATTCCCTATACTGTACATTACATCCCCATGACTTATTTGTTTTGTACTTGGAAATTTGGACCTCTTATTCCCCTTCATCTTTTTCCCCCTTTTATAATTTTTCAATAACAGTTGACATTGAATATTATTTTATATTAACCTCAGGTATATAGCATAGTAGTTAGACATAATTTAAGAAGAGATCCCCCTGGCTAGTCTAGTACCCACCTGGCACTATACATAGTTATTACCATATTGTTGACTATATTCCCTATGGTTTATTTTACATCCCCATGACTATTTTGTAACTACCAATTTGTATTTCTTAATACCTTCATCTTTTCACACTGCCCCCTCAATCTCCCTCCCACCTATCACCCTGATACACCTAGCACCCACCTGAAACCATACATAGTTATTACAATATTACTGCTATATTCCTTATGCTATACCCTACATCCCCATGACTACTGTGTAACAACTAATTTCTGCTTCTTAATAAATTCCCCTTTTCACCCATCCCCAGCCCCCTTCCCATCTGGCAACCATCAAGATGTTCTCTGTATTTATTAGTTTGTTTTTATTTTGTTTATTTTGTTCTTTAGATTCTACATATAAGCAAAATCACATTGCATCTGTCTGACATACTCCACTCAGCATAATAACCTCCAGGTCCATCCATGCCACCGCAGATGGCAAGAATCCATTCCCTTCCATGGCTGAGCAATATTCCATTGTATATATGTACCACCTATTCTTTATCCATTCATCCATCGATGGGCACAAAGGCTTCCTTCACATCTTTGTCATTGTAAACAAGGCTGCAATGAACATATGGATACATGTGTCCTCTCAAAGATGCATTTTGGGTTTCTTCAGAGAAATACCCAGAAGTGGGTTTACTGGGTCCTTCTTTGTCTCCCATTATAGTCCCAGTCTTAAAGTCCATCCTGTGTTGTACAAGCACTGCCAACCCAGTCCTCTTTTTTTTCTTGTTTTCATTGCAATGAAACATCTTCCTCCACCCCTCCACCCCCAGTCCATGTGTGTCCCCCATTCCAAAGTGAACCCCACGCAGGCAGCACATGCAAGGGTACTGCCCACCCACCCACTCAGCCACCCCATCTCTCTCTTTTTTTATTTGTTAGCTTCAGGTGTACAAAACAATCTAATAGTTAGATATTTCACCCCTTACAAAGTGATAACCCCCTGCCCCCAGTCTATTGCCCCTCTGACATCGTATATATCTATTACAATTCCATTGACTCTTTTCCCTATGCTGTACTCCATATCTCATGACTATATATATGTATATTAAATTATAGTTGACATACAATATTATTCAGCTTCAGCTTCAGGTGTACAGTGCAGTGGTCAGGTATCTACACCATCCATGAAGTGGTCTCCCTAATAAGACATGTACCCATCTGACACCCTACAAATTCTTTACATTATTGATTATATTTTCCGAATTATCTTTCATATCCCCATGGCAATATTGTAGTTACCAATTTGTGCTTTCTAATCCCCTTCCCTTTTCCCTCATCCCCACCCTGCTCCCATCTAGCAACCATCAGTTTTTCCTCTATATCTCTGAGACTATTTCTGTTTACTTTGCTCATTTATTCAGTTCTTCAGATTCCACATATAAATGAGATCATATGATACTTGTCTTTCTTTGACGTATTTCACTTAGCATAATGTTCTCTAGGTCCATCTACATCATTGCAAATGGTAAGATTTCATTCTTCTTTATAGCCAAGTAATACTCCATTGTATAAATGTACCACAGTTTCTTAATCCAGTTATCTACCGATGGCATTTCGGTTGTTTCCAAGTCTTGATCAGCCACCCCATTTCTTGACTGGAGCATTCAGTCCATTCACTTTCAAAGTAATCATTGATTAATATGTAGTTATTTCTATTTTATTATTTATATTTTTTATCTTATTTTTCATCTTAAAGAAGTCCCTCTAAAAGTCTTTGTAATATTGGTTTGGTGGTGAGGAACTATAGCTTTTTCTTGTCTGGGAAGCTTTTTATGTGTCCTTCGATTGTAAATGATAGCTTTGCTGGGTAGAGTAATCTTGGTTGTAGGTCCTTGCTTTTCATCACTTAGGATATTTTGTGCCAATTCCTTCTTGCCTGCAAAATTTCTGTTGAGAAGTCAGCTGATAGTCTTATGGGAGCTCCCTTGTAGGTAACTGTTTTTCTCGTGCTGCTTTTAAGATTCTCTCTTCATCTTTAACCTTTGGCATTTTAAATATGATGTGTGTTGGTGTGGGTCTCTTGGAGTTCATATTGTTTGGGACTCTGCACTTCCTGGGGGAAGTTTTCAGTCATTATTTCTTCAAATAAGTTATTAATTCCTTGCTCTCTCTCTTCTTCTGGTAACCTTAAACTAGCTTCATTTTTCATTTTTGAATTATTTTTCTTCTGTTTTGACTGTGTGTTTTCTGCTACTTTATCATCTAAATTGCTGATTTGATCCTTTGCTTCATCTAATCTATGTTGATTCCCTCTAATGTATTCTTCATTTCAATTACTGTATTCTTTATTTCTGACTGGTTCTTTTTTGTTTTCTGTCTCCATTTTTATGTTTTGTATCTTTGTTGAAGTTCCCCTGAGATCACTGAGCATCCTAATAACCAGTGTTTTGAACTCTGCATCTGTTAGATTGCTTGTCTCCAGTTTGTTTAGTTCTTTTTTTCTGGAGCTTTGTACTGTTCTTTTATTTGGGATAGGTTTCTTTGTGTCCCCACTTTAGCTGCCTCCTGGTGTTTGTTTCTATGTATTAGATAGGGCTTCTATGTCGCCCAGTAGTGTAAAGTGGTCTTATGTATTAGCTATCCTGAGGGGCCCAGTGGTGCAGTGTTCATGGTCATGTGAGCAGGTGTTCCAGGTGTGTGTTTTGTGTGGGTTGTGTGCCCTCCTGTTATAGTTCTGCCATGGTTGCCGTTTGCACATCAGTGGGATGGATTTACCCTTTGGCTGATAGGTTGTGAAGACTAGTATGACTACAGTGGAGGAACTATTGTGCAGGGGCTCAGCCTACAGTGTAGGATTCACTTTAGCAGGGCTCTGATGCCTGCCCAGTCTTCCCTTTGGGTGTGTCATACTTGGAGGTCGTTGGGTGATGCTCCAGCTCGGTCTGAAGCTGGCCCCTGGGCATGCCAGCCCCTCCTAGGAGGGCCCCCTCCACAAGCCAAGTTCAGCTGCAGTCTATGCCCTGCCTGGGGCTACCTGGCATGAGCCACAAAGCAATCTGTAGACAGACACCATCTATGCTGGGCTTGGAGGCGTCTTGAAAGGCCAAGCCATGAACAGAGGCCAGGCTTAGGGCTGCTCAGGAAATGGTATGGTACACACTGAATCCAGATGCTGCTGGTTTGGGTTTTGCAAACTTTTGAAAGATTTTAGGAAAATCCACAGCATAAGCCAAGACAGGTTTTTTGTACAAAAAAAAACCACTGGAAGGGGCTTGGTGTATCTAAAACTTGGGTGGAACCAGAGTCTCAGGGAATCACCAGGGCAGGGCAAATGAATGGTGTTAGCCAGGCTGATGGAGAATCAAATATGGTGGCTGCCTGCATCAGAAATGCTGGGTGTGGGGAGGGCTCAACAAGGAAACAACGGCTTTGTTCAGCTCCGTTGTCCAGGAGATAGTTTCTCCTCCAGCCCTCATCCTGCAGCCAGACAACTCAGTTCCTCGTTGTATGATCCTGGCACCTTTCAAGCTGTTGCCCCAGCACTGCAGCTCAGAGCAAGTAAGTCCATCAGCAAGTAAGACTTTGCACAGTCCCTTTAAGGGGAAAGCCTGGGACTGCAGCCACCCTCGTCTCACTCAGCCACAATTTCCACTGGTTTTCACAGCCAGGAATTCTCTCCACAGCTTTGGAACCCTGGGATGGGGAGCCTGGTGTGGGGCTGGGACCCCTCACCTCTCAGGGGGAACCTCCACAGTTGAAATATCCCTCCCCATTTTTAATGGTCACACAGGGAGTGAGACCAGCCCATTCCATGTCTCTGCTCCTTCTACAAGTCTTGAGGTGGCCTATATATGTCTTTAGTTGTAGGGTTTCAGTTCAGCTAGACTTCAGGTGATTCTCAGTGATGGTTGTTCTGTAGTTAAGTTGTCATTTTGATGTGGTCATGAGAATAGGCAAGCACAGCATTTATCTGCTCTGCCATCTTGACTAGAAATCCCTTAAATTGTTTCCTTCCTTTTCTTTTATTATTGATGTAGGCATTTAACACTCTGGCATTATCTTACAATGACTTTTGCTTCATCTCATAAGTTTTGATATGGTGTATTTCCATTTTCATTGTCTCTATGTATTTTTGGATTTCCTACTTTAATTTCTGTGTTGACCCATTGGTTCTTCAATAGCATGTCATTTTATCACCACATATTTGTGAATTTTCCACTTTTCTTCCTATAATTGATTTCTAGTTCAATATCATTGTTGTTGGAAAAGGTGCTTGATATGATTTCAATCATTTATATTTTATTAAGACTTGTTTGTGTCCCAACATATTCTGGAGACTAGTCCATGTGTGCTTGAGAAGAATGCATATTCTGCTGCTTTTGGGTCAAATATTATATATATATACGTATATATATACATATATATACATATATACATATATATATACATATATACATATATACATATATACATATATATATATATATATATATATATATATATATATATATATACACACATACATATATATATATAAAACTCCAACTGCTTTAATGTGTCATTTAAGGCTGATGTTTCCTTATTGACTTTCTATCTGATGGTCCATCAATTGATGAATGTGAGGTATTAAAATCCCTTACTAATACTGTAATCTTGTAATATATTATTAGTTCTTCTTTAAGTTCTGTTAATATCTGCTTTATATATTTAGGTGATCCTATGTTATGTGCAAATATTACAAATATAATATTTACAATTAATATTTACAAATATTACATCATTTGTTCGATTTTTCCCTTTATCTTTATGTAATTACCTTCTCTCTCTGTTTTATAGTCTATTTTGTCTGATATAAGTATAGCTACTGTAGTTTTCTTTTGGCTTCCATTTGTAGGAAAACATCTTTTCCATATTTTCACTTTCAGTCTGTGTGTGTCCTTACATCTTTGGTGAGTCTCCCATAGGGAGCATATAGCTGGGTCTTGTTTTTGTATCCATTCAACTACTCTATGTCTTTTGATGGGATAATTTAGTCCATATTTTATTTAAAATAGTTATTGATAGGTATGTACTTATTGCCATTTTCTTAATTGTTTTCTGGCTGTTTTGTAGTTCCTCTCTTCCTTTCTTCTTCTGTTGCTTTCTTTCCTTGTGATTTGATGATTTTCTGTAGTGGTATGCTTAGGTTTCTTTCTCTGTATATTTTGTATATCTACTATAGGTTTTTGCTTTGTGGTTACTATGAGGCTTACATATAATAACTTTTATTCATAACAGGCTATTTTAAGTTGATAAATTAAATTTGAATGCGTTCTAAAGCTTTCCACTTTTACTTTATTTCCCCATGTTTTCTGCTTTTGATTCCACAGTTTACATTATTTTATCTCACATATATCCCTTGACAAAATATTGTGGATATAGTTATTTTTTACTACTTTTGTCTTTTAACCTTTATGGTAGATTTAGAAGTGATTAAGCCACCAAGTTTACAACATTAGAATATTCTGAATTTTCCTATATATTTACTTTTACCAGGGATATTTATACTTTCATATATCTTCCTGTTAGTAATTAGCACTCTTGTTTCAGCTTAAAGAAGTCCCTTTAACATTTCTTATAAGGCTGATCTAGTGGTGATGAATTCCTTTAGCTTTTGCTTCTGTGGAAAATTCTTTATCTTTAATTCTGAAGGAGAACTTTGCCTGGCTGGAAGTTTTTTCACATAACTTTGAACATGTTCCACCACTCGCTTCTGGCCTGCAAAGTTTCTGCTGAAATATCTGCTACTGTGTTTCCCTGAAAATAAGACCGAGCTGGACCATCAGCTCTAATGCGTCTTTTGGAGCAAAAATTAATATAAGACAAAGTATTATATTATACCTGGTATTATATTATATTATATTATATTATATTATATTATATTATATTATTTCATATTATATTATATTATATTATATTATATTATATTATATTATATTATATTATATTATATAAGACCCAGTCTTATATTATATTAAAATAAGACCGGGTTTTATATTAATTTTTGCTCCAAAAGACGCATTAGAGTTGATGGTCCAGCTATGTCTTATTTTCAGGGAAAAATGGTAATAGTAGTATGGGGGTTCCCTTGTATGTAACAAGTTGTTTTTCTTTTGCTTAAGAGTCTATTTGTCTTTAACTTTTGGCATTTTAATTATAATGTGTCTTCATGTGGGTCCCTTTGAGTTTATCTTATTTGGAAGTCTCTGGTATTCCTGAATCTGGATATCCATTTCTTTCCCCAGTTAGGAAAGTGTTCAGACATTCTTTGTTTAAATAAATTTACAATTTTCTGTCCCTTTCTCTCTCTTATAATCGTCTGGGACTCCTATAATGCAAATGTTATTCTGCTTGACGTTGTTCTATAAGTTCCTGAAGCTATCTTCGCTTTAAAAATAATTTTTCTTTTTATTGCTCTGATTGGGTGAATTCCTCTGTCCTGTATTTGAGTTCACTGATCCTTGCTTCTACTTCATCTAGTCTAGTCCATTGTTAAATTCATTTAGTGTATTTTTCAGTTTGGTTACTGTATTCTTCAGTACTGTGATTTCTATTTGGTAGTTTCTTATATATTTTCTATCTCTGTTGAAGTTCTCACTGTGTTCATACATTCTTTTCTCTAGTTCAGTAAGTGTCTTTATAACTACTATTTAGAACTCTTTACCATGTATATCACTTATCTTTGTTTCATTAATACTTTTTCTGAAGTTTTTATCTTGTTCTTTTGTTTGGAAAATATTCCTTCTGTTTCTTCATTTTCTTTGGGTTCTTGTGTTTGCTTCTCTGCAGTCGATAAAACAGTCTATTCTCCCAGTTTTGAGGTAGTGGCCTTAGGTAGGGGATGAAACTTATCATTCAGCCCTGCTCTAGCTCTTGGTTGTCTCTCAAACTTTTGTGATAGTCTAAGCAGCCAATTCTATTTTTAGTGGCTCCCAGTATTTGAGTGTCTCCCAAGACCTGCCATTGTTCCAAGATAGAAGATTTCAGTCAGCACCTAGATGCAGGCTGATTAGAAACCAGATACTCAGGTGGCAGCTTTTAAGATATGCAAATATATACAGTACTGTGGGACTAAAGGCGAAGTCTTACTAGCCACCAGAACTGGGTGACCTAGAAGTGCCCCTTGTGTAGCAGTTACAAAAATTGGGGCACCAGACGATTGTACAAGCTCCTTTTTGGGAGATCTCAGTGACCTGGAGCAAGTCAGAGGGAGAGCGCAAAGATAGCATCCACTGGCCTCTGTTCTTGGAAAGTATTTTGTAGATGTGTGCCAAACCAGAAGCCTGCCCTTCAGGCTGAAGCTTCAGTACAGCAAATAGGCCTCTTTCACAGAAAGACGGGTGTGTGTTTTAATCTGCTGTCCACATTGTGCCCTTAAGGTGGTCACTATCCAAGAATTTCTCTCCATTTGTTACTGTCCCATGGGACCCAGGAATGCAAGCACTGCTAGCCAACAGAGGCAGGTGATCAAGGGGTGTCCATTTGGGTAGCAGCCACAAAACAAGGGGTTCTAGACATAAAAACTGGGACACCAGATATGTGTAAGAGCTCCCCTCCAGGAGATACTGGTGTTCTGAAGCATGGCAGAAGGAGAGCATGAAGATAGACCCTACCCTCTGAAGTCTCTGGAAAGGATTGCAGTTGGCCTTTAGATACGTGTTTAATTAGAAGCCGGTTCCTCAGGCTGCAACTGTAAAGATAAGCTAATAGACTGGATTCCTTGGACCGTTGCCTTTTCCTGTGCACTGGGGGTGATAGTCTATTAAGAACTCTTCTCAGTTGGTTACAGTCTTATGGGACTTACAAGCGATAGCCTTGCTGGCCACCAGAGCCAAGCAATCTATACTGTCTTTCCCCGAAAATAAGACCTAGCTGGATCATCAGCTCTAATGCATCTTTTGGAGCAAAAATTAATAAAAGACCCAGTATTATATTATATTATATTTATTATATTATATTATATTATATTATATTAATTATATTATATTATACCTGGTCTTATATTAAAATAAGTCTGGATCTTGTACTATGTAAGACCCAGTCTTATATTAATTTTTGTTCCAAAAGACGCATTAGAGCTGATGGTCTGGCTAGGTCTTATTTTCGGGGAAGCACAGTAGGTGTCTCCTGGTAGCAGCCACAAAAATCAGAGTGCCAGTTGAGCGTATAAGCTCTTTTCTGAGAGATACGAATGAGCTGGAACAAGGCAGAGGGAGAATGCAAAGATGATATTCACCAGCTTCCATTTTCTGAGAGCATCTCAATAGGCCCCAACAGGTGTGCTAAACCAGAAGCCTGCCCCTCAGGTCAAAGCTACTGAATAAACAAATAGGCCTCTTTCACAGACAGACTGGAGGTATATTTCATTTTGCTGTCTCTGTTGTGCCCTGGGAATGGTAATCTGCCAACAACTCTCTCTCTGATTGTTACAGTCCTGTGAGACTCAGAAACTTAAGCCCTGCTGGCCACCAGAGCCAGGCAATCAAGGGGCATCCCCCAGGTGGCAGCCACAAAAACTGAGGCACCAGATGTAAAAATTGGGGCACCAGATGCATGTAAAAGCTCTCCTCTGGGAGATATTGGTGCTCTGGAGCATGTCAGAGGGAGAATGGAAAGATGGTGCCCGCCCTCCAAGGTCTCTGGAAAGGATTACAGTTGACCCTCAGATGTATGTTTAATTAGAAACCTGCCCCTCAGGCTGCAGCTATGAAGATAAGCTAATAGGCCTCTTTTCACAGAAAGACTGGACTTCTCGGGCTGTTGCCTCTTGCTGTGCCCTGAGGGTGGTAGCCAGTTAAAAACTCTCCCTTGGTTACAGTTCTGTGGGACACGTAAGCATATGCCCCACTGGCCATGAGATCCAGGTGGTCTAGAGGCGTCGCTTGGGGGCAGCCTCCAAAATCAGGGCACCCAAGGAGGGTACAAACCCCTTCCAGGAGATACCAGTGAGCTGGATCAAAGCAGAGGGAGTGCAAATATGTCATTACCTGCTACATCGAGGCAGAAGGAACCAGAATCTTCTAAGAAGAAGCTTCCCTGTTTCCCTGAAAATAAGACCTAGCTGGGCAATCAGCTCTAATACATCTTTTGGAGCAAAAATTAATATAAGACCCGGTATTATATTATATTATATTATATTATATTATATTATATTATATTATACCTAGTCTTATAGCAAAATAAGGCCGGGTCTTATACTAATTTTTGCTCCAAAAGAGCTGATTGCCTGGCTAGGTCTTGTTTTCGGGGAAACATGATTATACTTTAGTTTCTTCTTGTCTAAAATAGTCAGTTTATAAGAAGTGTCTAAAAGGCTAGAAAGTCTAGATCAGGGTTTCTCAATGTCGGCACGGTTGACTCTTTGGGCCAGATAGTTCTTTGTTCTGCCCTGTGCATTTCAGGAGGTTTAGCACAATCCCGGGCCTTTACTCACTAGAAGCCTGCAGCACACCCTCTTTCCCTGAGTTGTAAAAATTAAAAATGTCTCCAGACATTGTTATATGTCTTCTGGGGGGTAAAATCACCCCCAGCTGAGAATCACTGGTGTAGAGGCATGATAATGTTGTAGTTAAGAGCATGGTTTTTGCAGAATTATGTATGAATCAAGACTCTTTTGCTTACTGGCTGTATGACCTTGAGCAAATCACTTCCCTGTACTAAACCTCACTTTCCTCATTTGTAAATGGGGACAATGAGGCCTTGTTTAGGGTTGTTGTAAGGATTAAATGAGATCATGTATATAAAACACTCAATACATAGTGGGAATAATAATGAGTTAACATTATTAACCATTATTAATTAACAAAGATTACAAGTTTCTAGGAAATGGTGAATGAAGAAGGTTTCTAAGGGTAGACTCAGAACTTATTTTTTTAATTGCCCACACTGTCATAAGAGAGCTCAGCTTTTTCCTAGTAGCTTTTCCCTTTTGCTAGTAGGCCTCACTAATTAAGAACCATCAAAGATGAGCATCTTAAATCTTTCTCTTAAGGACTCCAGAGCCAGATCTGGAAAGTCAGGATACTGAGTTCTATACTATGGAATCTGTATAATCTATTTGGATGTAACAGTCTCTGAGATTTCTATCTATGTGTATGCACAGTCAAGCTTCAATTCAGCCCTTCTCTTGAAGTCAAGTCCTTAAGTATCAAGGAGATAAGAAGAGTCTTACCGTAGAATTACACCAGAGACATCGGAAATCTTGAAGTCTTTGGTAACTGCCGCAGTTCTCATGACATACTGCACATTGAGAACTGACAGATATATTTCCTTCTACCCACTGGTGGGGCATAGTTTTCTGAAAAGTAAAAAGAGACAAGAAGAAGAATTTAGAAATATAAGGAGAAGAAGGGCCAGCTGGAATAACTACACTACTCCATGGAGGACATTAGATAACCTCAAGGAAGTTCTTCCTGGTCTTGCCCTCCCCACTCCAATGCTAGTGACCAATGACAGGTAGGAGTGGGGGGCTTTAATTCTTCCAGATTGGTTGGATCATGAGCCTGGGGAAGAAGTCTACTTGGGTTGTTTGGAGAGAGGAAGAAGTCTTCCTTCCTTTGTGTGTCCCGGCTGAAGGGGAGGTGTAAGCCGGTAACCGTGAGAAAGCATGGCTGGTACTTACTACTTCATCTTCAGGAAGGAGGAGGTCATCAGTGATGGACAAGGTATTCCACTTGCAGTCTTTGCTTGCTCTCAAAGCACATAATCTGTGAGACTTCACTTTGCACACTGTGAAGAAGAAGAAGGAAAAAGATAGATGTAAATCTGGTGATAATGAAGATTCTAATTCCCTTCCCTAAGCTGTTCTGAAAGTTAGAACCTAGATGCATCTAAATAGTTCTGACCCTCCTCCAAAGGTCTATTTTCCATATGACTCAGTCCCTTTTTATTCTTACTGGCTACATTTTCTACTATCTGACTTGAATGGAAATTGATGGTAAAAATGAGGTGATTTCTGTTTTTCTAACACTTGTGACCATATTGTCTGGTTCTTCCAGACCTAACCCTCCATTTTGATTCATGAGAATTCCCCCTTATGCCAGTTTCTTCCCATTTCCTTTCCTCAGTCTGTTAAGTGTCAGAGCTAACCTTCACTAGAGCCAGTGACCTAGTGTGAGTCAGTGATAATAAAGCCACATGAGCTCCTTCATCCCTATCTCCAACCACTTAGCTCCACTTCCTAAAGGAAACAGTAATGTACCTTCACAGATAATAACATTTTTAGATAAGGCAGGAATGCTCTCCCGGCAAACATTGCAGTGCTGGGTCCGGGGACTGTGGCTGGAGTACCAATAGTGCATTCCAACAAGGAAAGGGTTGTTTTCTGCTGCAGGTATCTAAAATAAATAAAAGAGAAGAGAGAATAGAGAGTTAGTCACAGAGATAAATTAAGGAAGGCCAGACAAGCTGCTGCTAAGGCTGAAATGACCAGGTGTCAGAGCATGTGAATAGGAAGAATGAAAGTTGGAGCCAATACTTAACAAATCTCCCACCTCCGTTTTTTTTACCCCCAGTGGTTTTGGAAAGGGAAAAAGAATAGGGGTATAAATCCTGGGATAGGAGATAAAGGCAGGAGCAATGATATTTATAGTGGTTGGCCAAATCACTACATTGGTTTAGTCTAAGAAACATTAGTTTTGTTAGCCTTGGCCTTGGCTCTCTTTGAGTAGTCAGCAAAAGGAGGTGGTGAATTGGAAATTCGTTGATATCCAAGTCCTCTGGCCAGGCAAGAAAGGGAGGAGGCAAGGCTCTGACTCTGGGATAAAGAAAGTTTGTCAGGCTTTAGCTACCTCCTGGAGACATACATTCCCCTTCTGGCCCTATTGCTGCCAGGTGAGCTGAATATTGCACTACTTGGATAACAGTTTCATCCCAGGGGTTTCTTGCCCAAGCACTATTTTCTGAATACCATGTTCTGACTCCCTGTAGTAGTTTCCTGGTTTAATCAATTTAATTCATTAAAAATTCATTAAACAGGGCAGGCCTGGTGGCTCAGGTGGTTAGAGCTCCATGCTCCTAACTCTGAAGGCTGCTGGTTCGATTCCCACATGGGCCAGTGGGCTCTCAACCACAAGGTTGCCAGTTCAATTCCTCAAGTCCCGCAAGGAATGGTGGGCAGCGCCCCCTGCAACTAAGATTGAACACGGCACCTTGAGCTGAGCTGCCGCTGAGCTCCGGATGGCTCAGTTGGTTGGAGCGCAGGCTCTCAGCCACAAGGTTGCCAGTTTTGACTCCCGCAAGGGATGGTGGGCTGTGCCCCCTGCAACTAGCAATGGCAACTGGACCTGGAGCTGAGCTGCGCCCTCCACAACTAAGATTGAAAGGACAACAACTTGACTTGGAAAAAAGTCCTGGAAGTACACACTGTTCCCCAATAAAGTCCTGTTCCCCTTCCCCAATAAAATTTTAAAAATTCATTAAACAAATATTTACTGAATAACTACTTTGTGCTTGGCACTTTTCAATGCATTGGGAATATGGTGATAAATAAGATAAAGACTCTGCCTTCATGTAATGACATTATGTTTGTCTTCTTTCATCGTATTGAATTTGACATTTACTATCTGTAAATTCTGCATTTGTTTATTACAGCCTGACTCTCATGACTGAGGGGCAGGAACAGGGCATACCAGCAACTAGTTTGGGAATTGAAAGAAGAAGGAAAGAGGTGGGTATCAAAAACTCCCCAATTTGTTCCAGGTGTGCATTCCACAGGACTCTTTTACCTTTTCTCTAATTCCTGTGACTGTCTGATCTTTTCCTTCTTTGTAGGCATACAGATTCAGCATTTTATTCTTGACATTATAGTGGGTTGGGTGTGTAAAGGCATGACAAAACTTTAAAAATAACTATATATTCTTCCTGATGCCAAGTGATAGTGGTTAGAGAGAGAGAGAGAGAGAGAGAGAACAAGTGCTGTTGAAAGGCTCTGGTACATTAAGTGTTCAATCTTGATCCACTTATAGGAATTAGCTATATAAAGCATACCCTATATATGGCACTCTCTGATACCTGCTTCCCCCTTCTGGCATGCTGGCTATGTGCTAAGCTGCTGTTGTATTGACTAGGAAGCTTCTGGAAGGAAAAGGTAGTTTAATGAGCTAAGGGGTCACTTGATCTGGGATGATTGCAATGTTTTTTTCATGCTGAGATCCTGGCAATGTTTTCAGAAAATCAGAGGGTGGAGAGTCCTGAGGAAGTGACATAGTCTTGGCTGTGGCACTCTGACCTCCGAGCACCTATTTCCTGTAGATTATAACTCTATAGGTACCTTCCTTCCAACCTCTTTCCCTCCCACAATAATTACTAAGAGCCTACTTTGTGTTATCTAGGAAGCTAGGCACAGAAGATACAGAGATGAGTAAGACCCAGTTCTTGCCCTCAAGGAGCTCATAGTCTACTGGAGGAGACAACTTCCTAAACACATCATCCCAGTATAGAGTGACAAGCGAGCTCTCCTAGAATGTGCAAGATCCTAGAATGTGCAGGACAAATGGAAGAAATACAGAGCTCTGCCTGGGTAGAATATTGAATTTCATGGTCCAATTAGCTACAAAGTATAAAATAATATGTAAAATGGACATTGTTTTGGTCTAGCAGTTGAGGAGATGGGATTTATATTCCTTATGTGCATTATATTCTATAAGGAAACTTTGATGCATTCAACCCTGGATGAGTATGTGTTGTATTGTGCCCTCCCCAAAAAAATATGTTTAAGTCCTAACTCCTGTACCTGTGAATGTAACCTGATTTGAAAATAGGGTCTTTAGAGGTGTAATTCATGTAAGATAAGGTCATAATGGATTTGAGTGAGCCCTAATCCAATGACTGGTGTCCTTATAAGAAGAGGGAAATTTGGACACAGACTCCAGAGAGAATACCAGGTAATCATAGAGGCAGAGTTTGGAGTGATGTGTCTATGAGCTAAGGAATGCCAAGGAAGGCCTGCAATCACCAGAAGCTAAGAAGGGGCAAAGAAGGATCTTACCCTAGAACCTTCAGAGAGAGCATGGCCCTGCCATCACCTTGACTTTGGGCTTCTAGACTCCAGAACTGTGAGAGAATAAGTTTCTATTGTTTTTAATTCACCTGGTTTGTGGTCATTTGTCATGGCAGTACGAGGAAACTAATACAGTTTTTCGTACTGTGAAGTGGGGTACTGCTGTAACAAATACCTAAAAATATGGAAGTGGTTTTGGAATTGGGTAATGAGTAAAAGCTGGAAGAATTTTGAGGCACATGATAGTAAAATCCTAGATTGCCTTGAACAGAATGTTGCTAGAAATATGAACATTAAAGATGCTCCTGGTAAGGTCTGAGACAGAAATTAGGAATATACTATAGGAAACTGGGAGAAAGGTAATCCTTTTTTATAAAGTGGCAGAGAAGTTGACTGAATTTTGTTCTACCATTGCTATTACTGTTCCAAGTTTACTGTAGAACTTGTAAGCAATAAACTTAAATATTTCACTGAGGAGATTTCCAAGCAAGATATAGCTTGGTTTCTCTTTGCTGGTTATAGTAAAATGCAAGAGAAAAGAGATATTTTTAGGAAGGAACTTGGGCTAGTATGCTCAGGCTGCCATAACAAAATACCATAGACTGGGTAGCTTAAATAACAGAAATTTATTTTCTCACAGTTTGGAGGCTGGGAAGTCCAAGATCAAGGTGCTGGCTGATCCAATTCCTGGTGAGAGCTCTCTTCCTGGCTTGCAGATGGCTACATTCTTGCTGTACACTCACATTGCCTTTCCTCAGTACATGTGAGCAGGGAGAGAGAGAGAGAGGGAGAGAGAGAGAGACAGAGAGAGAGACAGAGAGAGAGACAGAGAGAGAGTGAGACAGAGAGAGAAAGTGGGAAAGAGAGAGAGAGCGCTCAATCTCTCTCTCCCTTTTCTCATAATGTCACCAATCCTATGAGATTAGGACTCCACTTTTATGACCTAATTTAATGTTAATTGCCTCCTAAAATTGTTATCTCCAAATATAGTCACATTGGGGGTTAGGGCTTCAAAATACGAATTGTAGGGGGGCACAATTCAGTCCATGGCATAACTATTAAGGAAAAAGTCACCAGAACTGGAAGATTTGGAAAATTATCAGCCTATCCATACTGCAGAACATGAGAAAGTGTTCTCATATGCTCTGGAGAGAGCACTAAGGGTGTAGCTGGACAAACTTTTGCTGGAGGGATTAGATGTGTGACACATGGATTTAATAAATTATCTCAGCAGAAACACTGCCAGCTTGGACTGAAGGGGGACAAAGTTCAAAATGAAGGACGGCTGTCAGACCTCAGGGATTCTACAGGCAGAAAATAGGCTCATGGAGCTACTCAGCTATGAACATGTTTTATCCTTAAAGAAAATAGAAGAAGGACTCCAAGAGGGCTCAGAGGTCAGCAGGGATGCTGAGAGTGGCTCAGGTCAGAGATACTGCTCCTGCCACCACAGATCTAAATAGTGGGAGCCTGAGGGTGGGGCCACTGCTTCCTTGGTTCCAGAGGGTGGGGGCACCTCCTTGGTTAGAGAGGGGTCTACCACCCCTGTGGACTGAGAGGGTATGAGCAGAGGAAAGAATACCAAGCCACCATAGAATTATTCTGAGGCCTTGAAAGCTAGTGGAACTTGCTCTGCTCACTTGCCAACTTGCCTTAGACCAGCAACCCATTTATTCCTTCCATTTTCTGTCTTTCAGAATGGGACTGTCTATCCTATACCTGTCCCAGCATTGTATTTTGGAGGCAAATAATTTGTTTCCTAGGTCTCACAACTCCACAGATAGAGAGGATTTATTTGCCAAGATGGATCATAGCAAAAGTCTCACCCATACCTGATTTAGATTATTTAGAAGGTGAGGTTTTGAACTAAGAGTTAATGATGGAATGGGTTAAGTCTTTTGGGGATGTCAGGATGGGGTGGACTTATTTTGCATGTAAGAAGGGCATGAATTTTGATGTTTAGAGGGTGGACTATTGTGGGTTGAATTGTGTTCCCCCCAAAATATGTTCAAATCCTAACCCCCAGTACCTATGAGTGCGACCTTATTTGGAAATAGAGTCTTTGCAGATATAATCAATTTAAAATGAGATCATACAGGATTAGAGTGGGCTCTAGTCCTTATAAGGAGAGGGAAATTTGGACACAGGTACACACAGAGAGAAGAACACCATGTAAAGATATAGAACACAGATACAGGGGAGACCACCAAGTGATGATGGACGCAGAGATTGGAATCAATTCCTTCCTACAAGCCAAGGAATGCCAAGGAAGGCCTGTAATTACCAGAAGCTAAGAAGAGGCAAAGAAGGATTCTTCTCTAGAGCTTTCAGAGAGATTATGGCCCGGCCAATACCTTGATTTTGGACTTCTAGACTCCAGAACTGTGAGAGAATAAGTTCCTGTTGCTTTAATTCACCCAGTTTGTGGTCATTTGTTATGACAGTCATGGGAAACTACTACAGTAAGTCATAAGGCTTTCCAGTAGTTGACACAGATTCAAAATCCATTTGGAATACAGATGAAAAACCATGGCATGGATACAAACCACTATTACTGAATGTTTGATTCTCCCAGGTTGGCCATTGGTTGGGTGACCATGATCCAAATCAGGACACTTTCAACACTGAAATGGGGAGCTATTAATAATTATGCTGGGACAACAAGTATGAACTGTGTTAATTCTGAACAAACCACTAGCCATGGAGAAACTATGCATAAGATAGAGAGTAATTTAGCCTTTGGATTTCCTCTTTGACCCAATGGTTGTTCAAAACTGTATTGTTTAGTTTCTATGTATTTGTGAATTTTCCCATTTTCTTGCTGTTATTGATCTCTATTTCATTCCATTATGGTCAGAAGAGATATTTAGAATGATGTTCATGTTTTTTAAATGTGTTAAGTGACCTTCCACGTTATCTATCCTGGAGGATGTTCCATGTGCCCATGAGAAGAATGTGTCTTCTGCTGTTGTTGGGTGGAAATTTCTGTATATGTCAGGTCCATTTGGTCAGTAGTGTTATTCAAGTTAGACATTTCTCTACTGATTTTCTGTCTGCATGTTCTATTCATTATCGTAAGTGGGGTAGTGAAGTCCCCTACTTTTATTGTATTGCTGTCAATTTCTGCCTTCAGATCTGTCATTATTTGTTTTATATATTTAGGTACTCTGAATTTGGAGATTACACACACACACACACACACACACACACACACACACACATATATGTTTTATATATATATGTTATATTTTCCTGTTGAATTAACCCTTTTATCATCATATTATGTCTTCTTTTGTTGCTAGAGACAGCTTTAGAAATAAAGTCTATTGTGTAGGTATAAGTATAGCCAGCCATACTTTCTTTTGGTTACCATTTGCTTGAAATATCTTTTCTATCTCTTCACTTTTAGCCTATAGTGTCTTTAATTTTACAGTGAATGTCTATAGACAGAGTATTTCTGGATTTTGTTTTTCATCCTTTCAGCCTCTCTAGGACTGCTGGAGTCTTCCTGCTCTCCTTTTCCCTTGTGGGTGGAGGTCAGGTCAAAGAGATTCCTTTTTGCCCCAAGCTCTGCCAGACCAGAGGATGAGGCTACATAGATAAACTGCTTACTGTGCTTTTCTATGTGGCCACTCTGTCTCCCTACTCCGTAGAGTTTCTGCAGCTTCTTTATTGTATTTTGGAACTCTCTCAGAGCTATTCTAGTTGGCATGTAGTTGTTTATTTTTTGTTTTTGTGGGGGAGAAGATAAGCATTGGGAGCTCCTAGTCTGACATCTTGCTGATGTCACTATGAAAAATTAATTTTCTATACAACATTCTCAGAAGTTGTTTAAACAGTTTGCTTTAAATACTTCCAATGACATGGAGCTTTCTACCTAAAGAAGCAGTTGATACCATTCCTGCAGCTCACACTGAATATTAGAAAGTTTTTCTCCTAGGCCAAAGACTAAGAAAAAACTTTCTAAAATTTAGAGCTTTGGGAACATTGAATGGACTCTTGCAAGAATCTTAGTTCCCCATCTTTGGAAACATTCACGTAAAGGCTACATGACTTATATAAAGATGCTTTAGAATTTAGAATCTGTAGTCTAGATGACTTTTAAGGTCCATTGCTTCGATGACAATTCATTATTAGAGACAGCCAACCTTTCAATCTAGTTTTCCATGCAGTTCCTTATTTCTATATTTTTATTCTTTCTTTAAGTCTCCCAAGCTCAAACCTTTCATCTGCTGGTGACTTCTCTCTCTTTTTTGCCTCTCTCATATATTTAGGTTCTCCTCCAACCCCAACTTGGTATCTACTATCTGTCTTCCCTTTCTATCCTTATTCCGGGGCTTAACTTTGTTTTGCCTACATTAATCTATAGCCTCCTCTCTGATCTTCTGGCCTCCAGTTTATCCCTTGTTTAATCCATTTTGTATTTCTACAGTATCCCTTTGATAAACTCTCTTCCCTTTCTAATCTATCCTTAAACTGAACTTTGATCATGTTGCAATTCTTCCCCACTCTTTATCCTGGCATTGATAATTCTTCACAATCAGGCTCAACCTACCTCTCCAGACATTCTTCTTAAATCACTTTCCCAAACTTTTCTGGTCAAATAGAGTCCCCCTTTCACTCTATTCAGAAAAGGTTCTGTTTTTCTGTTACTCAGCTTTTGCTTATGCCAATTCCCCTGCTCAGGACTTCCGCCTGTCCCTAATCCCCAGCCACCAATAAAATCCTATTCATCTTTCAAAGTCAGTCTCAAATCTCTCCTCTATAAACTCTTCCCAGAGGACTCCAGCCCATACTTATCTCTTCCTCCCTTGAATTCCCATACCACTTTAATGTCTGTTTTATTCATCTGACAATCAATCACGCGCTGCCTGTAAAATCTCTGAAAATTGTTATTTATCTTGAGTACTGTCATGTAACTATTTCTTTTGTGTATGTTTTCTCTTCCCACTACCTAAAAAGATCACTGAGGTCAGGAGCAGCTATACCTTTTCAACTCTCTATGGAACAGAACTGGGCATCTGGTAGGGGCTGTCCTTAATGTGTACTGACTAGTTTCCAATAGGGTATCCAGTTACTCTGTAGTGACTTTACTAGACCACTAAGTTTATGATTAATCTTTCTTCATCCCACATCAGGCATTGGTGGTGACAAAGGATAGAATAGACCATTGGAGATAAGGTATATATGAGAGAAAGTGTATTTGACTGTTTAAGCCTCAAGCAAGATGAATTGCTAAGATGCTGGTGGTGAGACATTTCACTATCAGCTAAAAGTGTTCCTTAATCGATTTAGGTCCCTGGCGCAGCTCCACAGAGGTTGTGATTGCAACCTGCAACTGAACTCTTTTGAAAAAGTAAACAGGCAGATTATTATTTTTTTCCTTTTTAGTTTGTGCTGGGTAGTCAACACCAAAGTGTTTAATTCAATTGAGTTAGGAATTGCACATCAATACGCTTATGGCTTTCTCTAGAAGTTTTTGCATTCCTGGACTAATAATTAAAATTCAAAATATCCTATGTGACCTTTTTTCGCCAAACTGAAAATGTGTGATTCATGAGAAGTGCTCCAATTTGGATAGAGATAAGCCAAGGGAAAGAAAGGGATTGGTCTACAGGGGTGAGGAGCATGGAAATCACAACTTTTTGTGGCTACCTGTAATGCTGTGCCATAGAGGCCTCATTGCAGGTGGGCAAGAGGCACAGGATATGCTTTCCAAGAGGAAAGGAAGAAAAAAATAACAAAGGAGTGAAATGCTGAGTGCTAAGTCATGCAAAGACCATCATCAGATTATAAGCAAAGAATTGCTCTAAGCATACACAATGTGGGCCTGGGAGAGGCCTTGATGATATGTGGAGAGGTACCTAGGCCTCAGTTCGGTCAACCTGTCATGTACTCATAATCATGAGGAGCAGAATTTGTAGTTATGAAACCAAGTGATCGAAAGCCTGAGAAGTTCTAGGGAAGTGAGGGTAGATGGTTTTTCTCCATGGCATTGTTTTTACTTCTAAAACCCATTGTTCATCAAGCTTCAGTCTACACTGCTTCATCCCAAATGCCTATAACAATCCTCTACCTTTTCGTAGTTGTTTAAGACATCAGGTTTTTTCTAAGGGTAGATTCATGTTCCCCTTTATCTCTAAGACCTTCAGAGCACAACTTTGCTTTAGGATGAACCACGTATCATTCCCTTTGTCTTTGGCTTTAAGATTATCCTCAGATTCATTTATTCATTTAAAAAAATGTTTGTTGAGGCTCTGTTATGTGCCAGACATTGCTCTAAGTAAATGAATGACACAAATTCCTCCCCTCTTGAAACTTACATAACTTCTAACTGTGGTAGGTCTGCAGAATAGTGGGCTGAGGGCATAACCCAGAGTTTGAATGGTGGCCACATTTGTGGTGGGGAGTAGTGGCCAGGGGTTTGGTATTGATTGCTAAGGAGAAAAAGAACCCTGCTAAGCTCTGAGGAGGCCTGCTCCTTGCTCTCCCCCCTATATTTCTTCTGTGGTGGACAATGAACAGAGAGGCAGAATTGTGGTTAAGGACATAGGCTTTGGAGTCACACAGCCTGGGTCCAAGTCCTGGCTTTGCTACCAAGTAGTTGTTTCATCTTGATCTGGTTCCTTTTCTTTTGTGAGCCTCAGTTTCTTTAGCTGTTGCTGTAGTCACTCAGCAGACCCAAATCAAGACTGCTGATTACAGCTTTCCTACCATAACAACCTCTAAATGAGCTGCTCACATACATCTTGAGTGTCTCATCCATTGGGTATATAGTGACATCTACATGTCAGATGGATGTATACAGAGGTATCTAAACCACATACGTACCAAGGTCTGAGTCTAAGTGAATTAGTCCTATTTACGAATAGTTTTAAATAAATTTCCTAATAATATCTATAATTCCTAACCAGATGGTTTCTGCTTCCATCTTACTATTTCCCTGTTTGAAAAGTGGCTTAACTAATGCAGTCAATTATGTGTTTACCCCTGAGAATTGTGTGGATTCTCTACTATTTCTTTTACCTTACGAATTTCTCCCTGCTGAACGGTTTTTATGACATTAATCCATTCTTCCATGTCTTTCCGGTTGGGTGCAGCCAGGGTAATTTTTCGTTGTGGTGTGATCACCTAAACAAAAAGTCGCATTATCAACTGATCCCCACTCCACAAATTTGCCCCCATACAAAGCATGTAAATTCTCCAAGGACATAGGCAAGTCTACCAAGCATAACCCAAGCCACTATTTAAAAACAAGGCAGAAGTTCCCAGAGCGATTTGCAGCTCAGCTCCTTAGGTACCCACCCAAAATAATAATAATGATGATAGTAATAAATAACGCTTTAATGGCATTTACTATGTTCCAGTCACTGTTCTATTGTACTTTATTATATTATTTATTTCAATATTCATTACAACCCCATGATATAAGCATTTCCCCCACTTTGTAGTCAGGAAAACCAAGGCATAAGGAGTTAAACGACTTGCCCAGGGCCACCTAGCAGATAAAAAGCTAAGCCAGAATTGAAATCCAGACTCTTTGGCTCTGGAGCACGTTTTCAAACACTAAGCCATGCATTCATCTATTACTCAAGTGAGGTTGCCTGAAAATCCTACTCACTTACTGCTGCTCTGTCTACTTGAAAATTGTAAAAGGGTATGTGCTTCATCAGGGTGTGCCTCTTTCTGTTTGAGGGAAGAGTGAGAATGGAATGAGAAACCTAAAAGTCTGGTTTGTTTCTTTCTTATGGTCAGGGACAACCTGAAATGAATTGTACTGTTTTTTCTCTTAATCCTGCTCACAAGAACCCAGGCAGGAAAAATGAAAAAAAGCTATATTGAGGATCTAGCAGAGGTAGACCATGGTCAGGACTTGATCTTTCCCCAGAGGGCAGGAGGGAGCATGGATAGCTATAGTATCAGTCATTGCTTCAGTGGCCCTACTTGCTTTTTCTATCGGCACCCCCTCCCCCCAAATCTTGGAACTAGAATTCACCAAATTAACAAGCAGTTTTTTTCTTCTTTCACGTGTAGCACAGCATGATTCTGTGATAGATGGGAATAGGATAGTGGGAATTGTGACAACAGCCAGTCCTTTGGTCCAAACCCATTCTTGTATGGGGCTGATTCTTGGGGATGATTCTGGGTTTTAATTAGGCTAAGGGACAACCTAGCCCTTGGGATTTCTTTGCAGAGTAGAGACCAAAAACATTAGCCTGTACACTCATCACCCAAAGGTTAAGCTTTTGGGAAATGGATCAACAGAATCCTCAGCTTTACCTTGGGTCAGTGTGACGTAATCAGAGTGAAATGAGAGTAGGGTCTCCCTCTTCTATTCAGCTGCCCTTCTTTCAAAGGAGAATAGAATGTGGACCAGCCACAGAAGCAATGTATTGGGCTTACAGCTCTTTAGTCTGATAGGTATAACCCTCCACTCACCTGAAGAGGAACCCCAGTCTCCATAACCCCCCACTGAGGCTGGGAGAAGACAGTTCTTGGAGGAGGTGGCTAGGAGAATTCCTGGGTCAATGGGCTTGCTATTTTTCAGTGAGCTTTCTAGCCTGAATTCACTTGAACGACCAAAGTCTTAAGAAATTTCAGCAATGTCAAACCCTTGAATACTTCCCTAGAAAATCCTCTGCTTTCTTTGTGGTACTCTCATCAGCAATCTCAGCATAGGGTAACTTTCACTTTGGATGTAGGTTCTTATCTGCTTCATCAGAGAGAATGTCATGTAGCTCCATTATCCTGATATTTCTACAACACATTTGGAGTCTCTTGAAAGCCTCCCAGTGATACTCTTCTATATCACCTTCATCAGGAGGATTGATTTTTGTAATAGTCACTACCCCTAACCCCCAATCAGCTCAGCTTTATAACTGTCTGGTAATAGGGAACAGGGCCATCACTTTTTCCACCTATCAGTGGGCTGGTAAAACTGTTTACATGAATAATCTTCAGCACTCATTTGTAATGCTACCTTCAGTGGATTTCCACGCACACTTTGAGATCAAAGGAGACTTGGGAAACCTGAACTCTTAAGCGGCAACAAGTGGGTGTGGCAACCACCACCTCCCCTCGCTTCCCAGCTAGCTCCCACCCCTGCCCATTCAGTCATTCCCAATCTTACTTACACAAAAACTGTGGGAAAGATTTCTACAGCTAGTTTCTGCCAAGGCGACCTGAGACAGATCAATTGTTTCAAAGCGTGCAAACTGCAAAGATATGAGAGAGAGGGAAAAGGAACCGTCTGGTTAATTAGACAAAGAGACACTTAAAAAGTAAACACTTACATATACATAAACACTAATAAGCATTTTTGATGGTCATGATGCAATCATTGTTTTGGCTTGAGCGCTGGGATTTATTTCACATCATGATTTTTGTTGATATACCAGGGAGAGTGAGAAATTACATTTAAATTGTTGAAACTGAGTCATCGATGACAAAACAAGTCTTGTCTAAACAGTGTGATTACATCACTCTTTCCTTTCTCTGGTCAGGTGGCCTATGGTATACACTATTAATGACGGTATTTGGTTTTCTCTGTCCTAACCTTCTCACCTTGATGCAATATATTCTTCTGTACTAAGTCTTCATGATACTTAGTCGTATTTATCCCTTTCTGCTAATGACTTAAGTTCAACATTTTAACTGCTCCAACTTGTACAACTGAAGCCACACCCACTATTACTGCCCCTTTCCAAAGTTATTCTACACTGTTAATTACTAAATGCTTCTCCTACTGTTCTTATGCTGTCATAGATGACATCCCCTGTAATAACTCATTTAACAGTTATTGGCTGGATGTTTTCTCCTTCTCTCCATTTTCAGTTTAAAGCCGACTTCAACTTCAACTGCTTTCTCTTACTCCTGCTGCCATATCCAGCTCTCTTCTTTTCATGTTCCTTTCAGGGGTAGGAGGCTGGAGTGAGGTGGCAATGAGAAAACAAACCAAGCCAAACTAAACCTAAATACAACTCTTCCTAAAAGTTTTATGTGGATTAATAGGAAGGCTTGGGTAATTCAGAATTATTCAAAACTAAAGGTTTATGCTGGAGAAGATAATGGGATGTGGCCTAGCTAGGGGCCTACTGGAGCAGAGAGGAGTTATTGGCTCCTGTTTCATCGACCAGCAGCCTTTGACTTTGTTGTTAGTCCCATCTAGTTTGAGGCCTGTGTCTCGGTATACACAGGCTATAGTACTGTGTTTCCCTGAAAATAAGGCCGGGTCTTATATTAATTTTTGCTCCAAAAAATGCATTAGGGCTTATGTTCAGGGGATGTTATCCTGAAAAATCATGCTAGGGCTTATTTTCCGGTTAGCTCTTATTTTCGGGGAAACATGGCAGGTAACACCCAGCCAGCATCAGGAAACCAGTACTATGGATACAGACAGGACTCGCTCCACTGGTATGCAACATGTGCAGTCATACAGGGCCCCATGTTCAAAAGGGCTCCACAATTGGTTTAATGCTTTGCTGTTGCAATATTGAAATTCTTTATAAGTTTATCATTGAACTTGTGTTTTATAAGTGAAATCCAGTGGGACAATAGGTCATGAAAATGAGCACAGGAGATATGCACAATATGTCTGCCCACCTCATGTCTTGTCACTCTATTTGCATTCATGATGCCCATGAGCATAGAATTCCAGTGGACCATGATATGTGGGAGTTCAGCAAGATTCAAAGAAAATAAGAAGGTATGAATGTTACATTTATGACTGAGTAATAAGGGAGCTGACAGCCCTGAGATGCCACACTTTCTGTTGGAACCGGAAGTTGCTTCAAACACAGCAATGGTTTTCTAAGAAACATGAACAACCAATGAACCCTATTGTATTCTTTTTTACTCATGTTACTTCCCTGTACTAACCAATCGTTTATGCTGAAAATGATAACATCAAAGGAAAAGGAAAGGTAGAGAAACCCATAGTTCCTTTTCCTTTCAGTCAGACAGTATTGATAGAATGTGTAAGTATCAAGATGTGAAATAAAAACAGTTGACTTAGTTTTGTGCAGTTTTGTGTACTGGTGAGAACAATACATATATATATGTACATATATATACATATATATATATATATATATATATATATATATATATATATATACATATATATGTATATGAGCGACTAAATACAAATTATATAATTTTGGTGACTCTTCATATGAGTTAAATGCTTTTATATTTGCTTGTAAAATGAGCATTGTACAATAGACCAATGGATGGTAAAATTGCTAATATTTTAATATTTTATTTTATTTTTTTTACTTAGAATGACATTTAATAATAAATAAAAGGTGCCCTGACAAATCACTGCTTTATATTTTAGTATCTTTACTGGCATTTCTCCTTGCTTTTTAAATAAGGGGGCCCCACATTTTTATTTTGTACTGGGCTCCACAAATTATGTAGTTGGTTTTGGGTGTAGAAGCTAATTAAGGAATCTATGAAAGAGAAGGGAAATAGAAAAGGAAAGGGAGAGAAAAGCATCCCCATTTGGCCCAAAAGAACAACTTAAAGGAAGAATAGAAGGTTTCAACTTTTGCCTTAACATTTGTCAACAGGTCTTTACATATGAGCCCATTTATTCACAGAACATTTTCTGGCACCCACCCACTAACCCAATTGAATATAGTATTCTCTTACTGCAGGATGGTGTGCAAAGCAGAGCCTTTGTCCTCGAACCAGAAAATATCTAAGCTTCCATCTCTGGAAGGAGTTACAGCTCTTCAGCAGAGGTCCTTCCTTCAGTATTTTCTGAAAGATAGAAGCATAGCAGTTGGATTAATTAGATCAATTTGCAAGACCATATCACTTGTGCTTTCAGTTCAGAAGATCAGATATCTGGAAGGCTCTATCTCTGTCATATATCTGAGAAATGGCCTGAGGGACAGGAAAGAACTCAAGGAAGTTAGTTCAATCAGAAAAGGCATTGGATACTCTTGGATAAACCATTCAAGATGATACAGGCTGTAAGTTTCTTAGGATACATGGTGTAAAAACCACGGAGAACATCTGCATTGGTGGTAGGGGGTGAGGAAGAGGGACATTAACACATAAGTATAAGAACAACATGCCTAGGAAAGAACATATGGTAGGGGAAGGGGCTGCGTTAAGTAACGACAGATTTTTTTGGAAGTTTCCAGGTTGTAGATCTAGACAGGGCCTTTTTGTTGGCTATTTTAGAGTGTTTCTTTTTAGAATATTAAGTTAGATCACATCCCTTCCATGCTTACAAGTCCCCAATAGCTTCCCAACATTTTTAGAACCAAAGTCTTTACCATGGCCTTCAAGAGATTCATGGTCTGATGAGAGAGCAAAAAGAGAACCGAAAAGGAACTGCCTTCTGATTACTTTCTTTACATATCTCATGGTCTGACCACTGATTTTTTTCAGTTACTTGTTGAACAGGCTGATTCTAACGATTTGAGAAAAGTACTCACACCCACCGAGCTGGAACCAAACCCATACTGAATGGACAAAGAGCCAGACTTAGTTTAAGTCACCAAATCAAGGTTCTATCATGAATTCCATCTATCATCTAAATTAGAATTCATCATTGGGTGGTTGAGGAAGTATTTTGTTTGGCCCATTTAGTGTTTTTCAAAGTTTTTAATTAGTTGATATTATTTAAAAGGCAGAAGATTTTATATTAAAATCAAAGTTTCCTGTTTCTTTAAAATAATCAGAACCTCTGGTAACGCTGGACTTATATTCTCACATGGCAACAATCTGCTGGAATGGAGTAGCAGCTGCTCCCTTCAGATGGGGTCCTGACTCCAGCAGGCATTTGGGTTTGAGACCCTGATCTAAACAATTCTTTGCTACTCCTGTTCTCCCAAATATACATGCATCTATTACACTCTATGTACAATTCTCTAACCAATAAGATAATACTAATGGACATAACCTCTGTATGTCAATTGAAAAGTCAGTTTATGAGCTATCCATGTTTACCTGAGTCCTCTTGATAACTTACGGGAGTTTCAAGTATTGTACCACCCTTGAGATGCTTATAAAATAATGGTGCCAAGGAGTCAAGAAAAGGAGAACAATAAGATCTTGTGGGAAAGGGGAAGGTAACAGGAAGAGTGAGAAATTACATTTAAATTGTTGAAACTGAGTCATCAATGAGAAAACAAGTCTTGTCTAAACAGTGTGATTACATCACTCTTTCCTTTCTCTGGTCAGGTGGCCTATGGTATACACTATTAATGACGATATTTGGTTTTCTCTGTCCTAACCTTCTCACCTTGATGCAATATATTCTTCTGTACTAAGTCTTCACAATACTTAGTCGTATTTATCCCTTTCTGCTAATGACTTAAGTTCAACATTTTAACTGCTCCAACTTGTACAACTGAAGCCACACCCACTATTACTGCCCCTTTCCAAAGTTATTCTACTCTGTTGATTACTAAATGCTTCTCTTACTGTTCTTATGCTGTCATAGATGACATCCCCTGTAATAGCTAATTTAACAGTTATTGGCTGGATGTTTTCTCCTTCTCTCCATTTTCAGTTTAAAGCCGACTTCAACTTCAACTGCTTTCTCTTACTCCTGCTGCCATATCCAGCTCTCTTCTTTTCCTGTTCCTTTCAGGGGTAGGAGGATGGAGTGAAGTGGCAATGAGAAAACAAGGAAAAGGTTTTGTTCCTCCAGAAGATTCCCAGAAACCTGGGCCTCCTGGTTCCTTAAGAAGATTCCCAGACACTGGTGATTTGAAACACTGAAATAAGTAGAATTCAGCCTCTTTTCCCCAGCTACTTCCTTCCATCAACCCTTAGTAATGATCGTTCTTTAATTCCCTTGTCTGGTACTTAAGAAATGTTCTCTTTTCTTCCCTTGTTCTTCCCTGATAATTAATGACATCCTGTTATTCACGCAAGGACATAGCAAAAACGATTAATTAATCTATTAATCTGAGGACACAGCAAATCATCAAAACCTTCAGTTCTCATTCCATGAACTCAGCATTTGTCACAGTCAAGAAAAGGAAAGAAAGATTTTGTGATGCATCTATCATTGGATAGAGTGCCTCATTCATATTTTCTGAGCTCCTACTATGACTCCACCTTTTGCTAGGCCCTTTGGGGTAGGTAAGTAAATTGTAGGCACATTCCCTGTCTCAAAAGTATGGGTAAGTGGGAGTGGAGGGGGAGGGAACAATAATTCATGTAGACAAACACAAAGTTATGTGAGCTCAGAGAACCATTTGAAAGAGCCTTGGACCTTCATGTTCATTGCCCTAAATGTCTACCTTGTAGTTCAAATGAGGGGTTCCACCAAGGCAGTGGTTATCCACTCATACACCCTGTCATTGGATACACCAGCCAAATCACAATTATCTCTTCTCTGCCCCATGATAATAAACTGGTCACTTTGAATGCACTAGCTTGAAGTGCAGGGAGGTTTACTCAATGCTCAATGCTGGTTAATAACAGAAGAGTAAACAAGACCTAGTAAGGGAACTGGAGAGCTCAAGCCTAGTTGCTGCCAAGTTCTAGACGATTGTTATGATTGAATGCTGACCAGTGTTACCAGCTCATTCCATTTTAAAAGACAAACTGGCAATCCAGGCTAAAATTTTGTGAAGTTTTATAATATCAAAATATTAGCAACTAATTAAACTAAAACAAACAAACAAACAAAAACTTGTGAGGGCCAAAGAAAACACGTGTTCTGGCCAAAGTTGGCCCACAGGCAAACAGTTTGCAATTTCTGATTATATCAACTGTCACTTTCTCTAGAGGATAAAGTAAGTAAGTGGTGGGTATTCCTAGCATCAGAGGAGGTTGCAGTGCATGAGTTCAAAGTTTGTGTGTGAGGTACCTATACATGTGAGGTATATATTACTAAGTTGGCAGCAGGTAAATGTTGATGTGATTTATGTATAGTAGGGGGAAAGGTTAGAAGGCCATATGAGAGTTTCTTAAGTTCTAAACAGAGGCTCTATATCATCCACTCGGAACTTCTACAAATATCCAAACCTGGGTTTGGAGAAGGTAAAGTTCCTGTAGCTTTTTTCCTTTTAAACTCTATCTCACTTTGGGAGGAACTTATTAACCCAATCACTGTTTCTAAATAAACCATTGTTTATTTAAAAATCCAATAAGCAGTCCCTGGAAACCAGTTTGAACAAGCAGAAGCTAAAAGTCACTCAATCAATGCGTTACCTCAAGTCAATAAAATATGTGCATGCAAATGACCCTTTACCTGCTCGGGGCCACTAAACTTAATAAGGATGTAAGCTGAAAATTGGAAGAAACAAATAAACACATCCTGCAAAGGGAGGCAGTGGCGGGAGAGCCCTTGCTTAATCCGTAAGAGGATTTACGCAGTGCTTCCCAGTTCTTAGCCTCCGGCAGATAACATCATCCCATTGCCCCCTCGCCACAAGCATGTGGAGTGTTACCTCTAATTTCCAGACGGTAGATCTGAGGCTTGGGTGTCTTTTGTTGCTTTGCTCAAGGATTCACAATTATATAATGCTGGTGGGCTCTGTGCTCTTTTCACTACTCTACCCATGACAAAAAAACTGGAAGTGCCTGATTAATTAGTATGTACACCACAGAATGTGTACCCCCCCCAAACTTCATCCTGAAAGACAAGACGATAAATTGCTAAGAATTATACGGTGTTCTGTGAACAGATCTATCCCCCTGCTATCCAAAAGCAGAGTGTTCCTATGAAACCTTTGGTAAGCTGAAATGGTGTAAAGCAAAGAAGCAATCACCATTAATTTGCATGGAAAAATTTTTGAGCATTCCCAGACCTAAAAAAGAACCTACCAAATTATACCAAATAACACATAAAACCTCAAATAACAATTACGTCCAGTTTTATACTAAGTATACCTCCCTTACAAGCTCTCTTAGGCTTTTCTGATACCTTAGGACACATCTTGCTAACAGACGCACAAAATAAATCGAGATAAAGCAGAGATGTTCACAGGCACAGTTCAAAACTATGGGGCTTGATGCTGAGATGCTGAGGGTAGTTCTCAGGGAAGGAGCCTGGCTGGGCCACTCCTGCTGCTCAGGGTGTGCGCTGCCTCTATAACGGCTGCTGCAAAACAAACAATGAATTCTTATTTTCGCTTTTTTTTTTTGTTTGTAAAAGCAAAAGTCCTTTTCAAATTTCTTTTGGTAAGCTAAAACAGGCACTAATGTAGATGTTTCATAAAAGCAAAGTGACATAAAATGAACTTTCAAAAAGAGGGTGGTGGGGGGGTGTACCTGAACTCAGTACTAAAACTGTTAAATGGTAATCTGTAATGCGTGAGAGGACGTCTTTTTTTGTTTTCTGAAAGTGACTAAGATTGACTAGAAGAGTAACAAGAATTCACATGTATACAGCACTTTGCAATTGATAAAGTGCTTTTACTTTTGTTATTGAATCCTCTCAGAGGCCCTTTGAAAGGCATCTGACTCAATTCTGCTCCATGAAAGACACCCTGAACCTCAGTTTCTTTAAGTGGCTTGCCCATATATATTTATTCCTAAAACATTATCAAGACATTTGAAATTTTTCCTCTCAAAGAAGATCGTCAATGTTTGTTTTGCATTTTTGAGATTTTGCTGCATCTTGGGGCTAAAATATTTGTCAGGAAATCGCATCTCTAATGTTATTGTGAAAGGCAGTGAGGAACAGGATTCAATATGGGAAATTTTTCTTGGTGACCACCTGTACAAGCACACAGCTACTTCATAAAATGGGGGCATACCGGCACTCATCTTGTTCCAAGCTGCCACATTCCTATGGCAGTATTTGTCGTGCTGCAGATAGGAAGAAGTTTGGAAGAGTCATAGGTTCCTTGTACATATTGAAATGCCATGTGACCCACCTGCTGCTTCTTAAACTAACATACTGCAGGCAGGCCTCCTAGTCCTTCCTGCCGATTCTATCTGACATTAAAACCCAAATAGCACTGCAGTCTCTACTTTTAAACTCTCAAGCCTAGCTGTTTTGTAGTGCGACTAAATGTGATGCTGAACTCGATCACCGCAGATGTCATTTGGCTTCATTCAAATCCAAGAATGCAGGACTTATCAAGCCATAAGTAATTCAGGTCCCAAGTACAGGCAAAATGTCTTTGCCTAAACTGTGGCAATCCTTGCAGAGAAAGCTAGAACTTTGAAAAGCTCTGTGTCAGTTTCCTTTTGAGTCCTCTGATAAGCCACTCCCCAAATCCATTATTTCCTGAAACTCCTGTACCCTGGCACAGGTGATCTCTCTTCCTGCTGCTCTACAACTCAGCATGTATAAATTAGTCGCCAACAGTGAGGGTAAGCACTTCCCTTGCTCCATATTTATAAAATATCTTCTATAAAATATCTCAACAGGGTCTGTAAAGCAGCCCAGTTTCCTATATATAATTAACACCTGCCTGCTGCTTAGCTGGGAAAGGGCAAGTACAGCTGCTGCCGTGACCTTTTCCTATGCTACCCCCATATCTCCAAAGCTTCTATTATCTGCTATATCTGATTTTCTGTGGCTCAGTGGGGTTTTGATGGATGAGGCTTTGAGGGAGGCTTTTAACCTTTTCTAGCAAAAGGAACCCTTATTACATAGCCAAACTGAATTCTACCCCCACCCAATCAAAAAGTAGGTGAGCATCAAGACACGCACCACTACCTGTTACTTTCTCATGCTGTTCTTGGGAGGGAGGCTGAATCAAGTTGGAGATGGGCAGTTTATCACTCCTCAAATGAGAACCAGACTCCCACTATGAGCACAACTGGGAAAAGCAGCTTGCTGCCTATGGCTCCTTCAGTTCAAAAACCTGGAACATCTATTCTTTTTGCTTTGGGGGTGAAGGTGATGAAAAGAAAGCCATTTCCTAACACAGGCCTGCCAAAGTTGATTCAGAGCAACAATGTTTGATTTAGTTAAAATGTAACTCTGGGTGCTTTAGGCTTTAAGAAAGGCCAAGCCTGCTGCTTCACTGAAAGCTTTATATTCCCCAGGGTCCTGTTGACGTGGCAGGAGTCAGACAGACTGGCTCCAGCACTTACTAGCTGTGTGACCTTGGGCAAATCACTTAACCTCTCTGAGCCTCAATTTCCTTGCCTGTTAGATGAGGCTATCTCACAGAGCATGTGCCTGCCACTTTATAAGTGTGAGTCCCTTGTGGATTGTGGAGTCAGGGGCTTGTGTCACAACTTCATTCATCTCGCTACTGGAAGCTTCCCTCCCTGGCACTAGCAAGCCTGGCTGGCTAAGTGCTACAGCAGAAGGACGAGGAATAGGGTGACACAAATGTCCCAATTTTCCCAGGAATTTTAGTGCTAAAACCAAAACAGTCAAGGGCAAACCAAGACCTGTTAGTCACTTGAGCACTGAGAAGCCAGATCTTAAGTCTGCAAGGATTGCAGCTGCAATCTCTCCCACGGCTTCCTGTGATAAGGAAGAACTACAGAGGATTATCCATGTCCCTGCTCTCTATTAGCGAAATATTGTAAAAGAAAGTTAAGAATGACGCTGAGTCTTTTCTGAAAAGGCAAAAATGTTAACTAGTTTCTTACATATCATTCAAAGGTATTTTATACACACGCACAAACATATATACATGTGTTTTTTTCTTCTTCATGTAAAACATAATATTCTATGCACAATTTTTTTTCTTGCTTTCTACACTTAATGTATCATGGAGCCCTTTCAATATTGGTACATACTGAGCTGCCTTATTTCTTTTTACAGTTACATAGCATTCCATGGTACGGATATAATGTGATTTATTTAAAAAGTCCATTATTGATGAACAGTATTTTAAAATCTTATTCTATCACAAACAATACTGCAGTGACTCTCTGTATATACATGCCATTTTGCATTGGTGTAAGTACATTGATAAGATAAATATAAAGGGCTGGTGACTTTAAAACTAGTCCAATGGGACCATAAAGCCTAAAAACATATGTCTTCTCAAATCTCTCTGCTCCCTCTCCCTTTCCTTTTTAAATTTTATTTATTTATTTTTTATTATTTTTATTATTGGAGTTTGGTAGGAAGGTTAAGGATCACTAATTTCTTGGGAGTTGAGGAGGAGGTGAGCAATTTTGACCCAGGCTGACAATGTGCAGAAAGCAGTAACCTGGCTCTCGGGAATTGCCCTGGCAGAGCAGCCACCAGAAAGAGGGAAGAGCTCAGCTGAGTCTTCCTAGACCTTCACACAGGTTTGAATGATAGCTTTGCTGCATTGAATTGTGAATCCTTGAACAAGCCATTTTACTGCTATGAGGGACCACTAGTAACTTGGCTCAGGGAAGGGATATGAGCTCTGGTCTATGTTGTTCAATATCTATGCTCTTGCCACAAAACTGCCTTTTAACTTTCAGAGCTACTCTTGACTTTATCAAGAAGTAATTTTCTCTCTCCCTCCCTGGCAGAGATGAGGAAAATAAGGGCCCAAGGGGGGCTACACTTACCCAAGTAAAACAGCAAATTAGTGGCCGAAGCAGGACTGAGCTTCGGGCCACTCTATTTCAGTAGTGTGTGGAATCCTCACTGACTTCCTGAATGTGAATGAAGGTGCCCTACAACCGTAGCCATTGAGTTTGCTCTGTATTGGCAATGTCTCCTGGACCACGTGCATAGTTTTGGGGGCTCCAGTGGAATAGCATGGAAAGGGATGTGAAGAGACTAGCAGGAAGGTGGCTTGACTCCAAGAGTGGGATCAAGAGGATGGGCTGGGTCAGAGTTTTGGAAGTTTGAGAAGAAAAGTGACTTATGGGAAGGCTTTCTGCAGAAGGTTGGCTTTGCTGTGCAAATGCAGGGAAGACGAAAGATGTCACCTAGGTGAAGGAGGGTTGTTTTTGAGCCTTGGGAGAACCAAAATCTTGAAAGAAGGAAATCCAATGAAAGGAATTGTGTAAGTAGAAGCTTAGTGGTAGAACTCTACTGTTACAGCAGCAGTTGCTACTGCCCAGAAAAGGAAGTTCTATGGTCACACAAAGTCCTTAAAGGAAAGATGCCAGGGAATTTTGGACCCTGGTCTTCAACTTAACTAAGATCACAGAGGCCAGGACAGCAATGATCTTATTTAGTGCCACCATCGTACAAAGAATGACAAAGCATGTCTGCTTCCAACTGCCTTCTCCCCCACCCTTTCGCCTGACCACCAGCTACCAGAGATGGATAGGTT
Source organism: Rhinolophus sinicus (assembly GCF_036562045.2). Taxonomy (NCBI): domain Eukaryota; kingdom Metazoa; phylum Chordata; class Mammalia; order Chiroptera; family Rhinolophidae; genus Rhinolophus; species Rhinolophus sinicus. Next base: position 40,587,639 of record NC_133768.1, read on the forward strand.
CTTCTAAAATTCTGTGGATGTTTCTTCTCTCAGGGACAGTACCCCAACTGCTTCCTGCCCTTGGATCCCATCAAGCCATATGCCATCTTTATGGTAACCACCTGCTATGAGACCAGTGGCTCCTGTTCTGATTTTGGTGATGTCTTCATAGAAGCAGCCAGGGCAGCAATCTCTTCTCTAAGCTTCTCTTCAACCATCCCTCTCCAGAGGAAAAGAATTGTTTCTGGCTGACAAATGTCTGCCATTTGCCTTGGATTTACATGCATTATCTCATTTAATGCCCACAACACAGTCCTGTGAGGGAGGTGGAAAATTGGAAGCTTAGAGAGGTTAATTGACTAGTTCCAAGTCACAGTGAGTAGCAGAGCTGAGGTTTAACCCAGGTCTGTTTGACTCCACTGTCTGTCCCCTCTAAATACCAAGCATCTACAGGATGATGGTCATCATGATCTAGCTTGGGTGTCAGGTCCAACTTGTGGATCCCTTCAGTCCACTTATTTCTTTCTCCCAGGGGCCACTATTTAACTCAGCAGTAAGAGCCATGAGCCAATAATGTCTGCAGATTCCCCATTAGTTTAGCTAAAGGAGACCATGTACTGCAAATGACTTCACAAACAGGGAGAAAAAAAAATCACAGTTCTTTGAAGAGTTGCCTGAAATGTCATAATCTCATATTTTGCATATTTTGATACTTTGGAACAACATGCTGGACCATGCATAGGAGCTCCTAAATCTGAGGATTTCAGTCTTTAGAGATATTTCTAAATGCTTGCAACATAAGGCCAAATGGAACCTTGCAAATATGCAAATCTGTAGCTCATTTGGCTACAACTCACTCAAAGAGCAAAGTGATGAAGACCCAATACTTTCTGTGCTTTGATCTTTAAGAATATCTGTCTCTTTCCAATCATGGCATCAAATGGCTCTAATAATGTGGGTGCAATGAACGCACATCACCTAACTGCATGTAACTGGGGAGTTGGGGAGATTGCCTTGTGCCAAACTGGCCCCATGTAGACAGCCATCTGAAGGTGTGACAGGAACTAAGAGTACATTCACTAACAGGTCCTCTGGGGGTGAAGTGGTTAGGTAATAAAGAGGGGATGTGTGAGGTTTTGTGTTTTTTTTAAATTATTTTTTTATTTTGTATTAGTTTCAGATGTACAAAACAATGTAATAGTTAGACATTTACACCCCTCACAAAGTGGTAACCCCCTCCCCCAATCTACTATCCCTCTGACATCTATATAGCTGTTACAATTCCATTTTTACTTTTTCTCAGCCTTATGAAGTGGTGTTGACAAGAATCATGCGGTTGGGGCGGCCAGATGGCTCGGTTTGTTAGAGCGCGAGTGAGGTTGCCGTTGCCGGTTCGATTCCCACATGGGCCAGTGAACTGTGCCCTCCACAACTAGATTGAAAACAACAGCTTGAGCTTGGAGCTGAGCCACCGGTGGGCGACTAGTTGGCTCAGTGGTTGGAGCGTGGTGCTCATAACATCAAGGTCGCTGGTTCGAGTCCCGCATGGACCAGTGGCTGCGCCCTCCACAACTAGATTGAAAAAACAATGACTTGACATCATGGAAAAACACACTATTCCATAATAAATAAAAAAAAGAAGAAGAATTATGAGGTTGGTAGACAGAAACTGGTTCTGCTTGCTCCATTGGTTCTGCTGGCTTCTCGCAGCAACAGTGGTCTAGGGAAGATAAAATTCACTAATTCACTAGTGTGTGTGCGTGTGTGTGTATGTGTGTGTGTGTGCGCGCGCGCGCACGCTTGCACGCACGCTCGCACGCACGCACTTGTTTGCTATGCATCACCAGTTGTAGGTAAGAGCAGAAGCAAAGTCTCAGGTAAGGGCATGTCAGGGGTGGGATTGGTCAGGGGTGGGATTGACCTGTGGGTGAGGTTAGGGAGTTTCTGCTCAACCTCTAAAGCTGTGGATAACCTTGCTGCCTCTGAGCAGTGGACTGTCCTCGGTTGAGCAAAATTGCCTCATATGGAGGCAGGAGTCATGGTAGTTTGACAGCCACCAAACTTGGAGGGAAAAGGCAGGGAAGAGCTATGATTGCAGGAGATCCTAGCTTGTCAAGGAAGAGACTGTGTTGGTGGGTTTTGGTTCCAGAGAAATTACTGGCCTGGTAATAAAGCTGAAAAGCTATTCCAGTTGGTAAAAGGAGAGTATCAGGGAGAGGCCTCCTGGAGTAGTAGTAGTAATAATAATAATAATAATAATAATAATAATAATTGCTAACAGCTGGTGAGTCTTTACTATGTTGGAAGCACTGTGTTAAATCATGTTACATGGAGAACTGAGACTTGTAACTTCCCTACTAGGTTAATAAATGGCAGAGCTAAAATCTCTCTTGGAGTTTTACAGGACATGAAAGACCAGTTATTCCCTCAGTGAAAGAAAAAAGTAAGGTTTATATCACTGGTCTTATGCAAGTTATACCCTATTCTATGTCAGTCGACAGAAGGAAGCAGGACTGGGGGGAGATTGGTGGTGTGAATCACAGCAATTTGGTTCAGTTTTGTTTTTGTTTTTAATATTAAATGCTAAAATAATTAAGGTAATAATAATTGCTTAGTTTACACAGTACTTTATCAACTATAAAGACCTTGAAGAGTCTTCCTTGACTCTGAAAACAACACTGAGGAATAGTAAGGTAGGTAATACTATTGGCTTTTTCCAGATAAGAACACTGTGACTCAAGGAAATGAAGTAAGGGACTTGCCCAAGGTCACTATGTGGTAAACTAGTTCTGGCCTCCTAACTTCTAGTACAAGGCTCTTTTCACTATATCTCTAAATTTTATGTTTTCTGTGCTGATATCATTTTAATTAGTAGTCTGTTTGCCAAAGCCTAGTTTCTCCTTCACATCCCTTTTCTGTCATCCTGCAATATAATTCTTTGCCATCATTGCTGGTAATTCTTTATGGCATAATCAAGTGTGCCATTGGCAGGCATCCTCATGGTAAATGAGGATAATACCATGCTGGGACCAAAGGAAAATCTTTTCTGACCTGGATGGCTTCTAGTAGCAATAATTTAAAAATTAACTTGGCCATGTAACTACTGCACATAGCATTCTATAAGGATCTTACTTGGAAAGGCTGAGAGTGCTGCTGTTACTGTAGCCTCCCCTTCCCAGGGGCCACTTCCCACGGCTTGTTCAGATGCTCTAACACAAGACCTACTGCTACCCTTCTCATAGTTTTGGACCTCCATTTATGTCCCTGTTGAAACACCGTTCAGATTTACATCCTTTTCCAACTTCTCCCTGCAGGCAAACACCTGGTAGGACTACACCCCCCCCTCCAGCTAGGCTAATGTTAAGGGATTAAGACTACTCAATTCCTAAATGGCTACGAACTACAGTCATCAAATTCTAACACCCACTGGCCAGGGCTTAGAGCAAGACTGACTTACCATCTGGATTTTGTGCTGCTCAACTCTTAATAGCCTATTCAGAAGGGGCCACCAGAAAAGTACAAATGCACTAAGGGAGCGGGAAAGACAGGGACAGGAAGTAAGAGATCAGTGGTATTATAACTCAAGCTGACAGGACTGGAAGAGGGGAAGAGGAGAGGAGTACAAAAAAGTAAGAATAGGATGAGCGTGTTACATTGGAGGGGAAAGTAGGGGTGGTGTCAAACTCTCACAAAATTGTAGATAACAAAAGATGCTCATTTTTCCCACCAGTGGCACATAGGATTCCCACTGGTCCTGCAACCATCTGTCAGCCATCATTTCATTGGCTCTCAGATAGTGCTCTAATCAGTGTGTGCAGCCCAAAGTTGCTGGGGAGAAGGCAGCACTGACTGAAACGGGAAGAGAAGGATTATCAGCTGAGATATGGGGGACAGCTACACTTGAATCTCACAAAAAACAGTAGACAAACTTGTTCTCTGGGAGGGGGTGGCAACTGTCCTTTAACTGGAAATGGCCTAAAAACCAGGATTGCTTAAGGAAAGGAACATGAGACATACCAGAGGAGAGTCCAGAGTAAAACAGACTCACTAACAGTAATACACACACACACTAAAATTTATACACAGAGAAATATGGAGACACAGTTAACCCCTCTTGCCCCTTTGACCCCTCCATACATATGACAAAAAGTAATGTACTCACAGATACATGTATGTTATCCACACCTTTTCTGAAACGTCCACTGTGGCTAAGCATCCTGCTAGGCATATTGTGTACATTAGTGCTAATACAACAATACTACAAGGTAAGTATTATTAGCCTCATATTACAGATAAGGCTCTGAATCTCAGGAGGGTTAACTGACTTCTCCAAGATCACATAGTTACAAAGGGGGATGACTTTGAACCCAAGTCTGTCTGATTCTAAAGCCTAGACTCATTTCTACTCATTATACCATATACATTGCCTCTTTCCTGGAAAGTGAGGGTTGATTTGAGGTGAGAGAGAGAGAGAGAGAGAGAGAGAGAGAGAGAGAGAGAGAGAGAGAGAGAGAGAGAGAGAGAGGATAGTTTGCAAAATCACAAGAAATCTGAATGATCCAGTTTGTGTGTGTGTTTTTACAGAAACATTTATACATGGTGCATTATGGGCAGCAATGTGGCACCTGGGAGAGACAGTGGGCATAATGGACTCTGAATTGCATGGAGTTTGGACTCCAACAGTAACTTGCCTTGCGAGCAAGTCATGCCACTTCCCCAAGCCACCATCTCCTTGCTAGGAACTGCAGATAAAGATGCTAAAAGTTGGCACTTGCTTCATCAAGGGAAGACCAAGAGGTAATAGGCAACACTATTAATATTGCTCAGGTCTGTTGCCATAAAGTAAACTTCCACCAAATAAAGACTGCAGGGATAGACCTGGGCCCAGGAATATAAATTATTTAGAAACTGAGTAGGTCAGAAAGGACAACCTCAGCATTAAACTCTCTTGGTAAATCACAAATACATGTCATAGCTGGGTTATATCTAATGGGCACAGTGCCCAGAGTGCCACAATGTACCTATTGTAGGTACTTGATGAATGTTTATAAAGTGAAATTGAATGGGAGAAAAATACACTTGGGGAGGATAATGAGAAAGGGTACTCTCAAATGTTCCTATCAATTGGTTAGTAAAAGCCAGCTGCTACTGTAGAAAACACATGAAGATTCTTATATTTCCAAGCACATATATTTAAGCAAAAGCCAATTTAGTATAGTAAAAAGGAGCATAGATTTTAGAGTCAGGTAAGCCTGGATTTGAAACTCAGCTCCCTCACTTACTAGTTGTATGTCCTTGGGCAAGTAATTTAACTTACAAACCTCAGAATTTTTATCTCTAAAAACACATATAATGACACTCAACTCTTTTTTTCCCATTTCTTTAAGAAAAAAAATATAGGTGGAATTACTGGGTCAAAGGCTATATAAAATTTAACATGTTCTTACACATATTGCTAAATTGCCTTCCAGACTGATTGAACAGATTTAAATTCTCATGATACTCAACTCTTAATGATCAAGAGATGCATAAAGTGCTTAGTGCTAAGTAGAAATTTAATACATATTTCTTCTTTTTTCCTGTGGATATGGTGGTAATATTTTTTAACCCTAACATAAGGCTTGTTAAGTATGAGTATATATATATATAGTTTGCAACAGGGTATTGCAGGTTCAATTCGAAATCAGAGTTCACCCCAAATACTGGAGCATAGTTTACATACTAATAGTCTAAGCCCAGCGGGTCTTTACTACCAGAGGTTAGGATGCTTTTGATTTTTGTGGATTAATCCATGTAAGCACAGACTCTCTCCTTCCCATGAGTAACAGGGCAGGGATCACTGGGAAAGGAAACAAAGACTATAAATAGAAAACCAGGAGGTGGCCAGTTGGCTGAGTTGGTTAAAGCGCGGTGCTGGTAGCACCAAGGTTGCCGGTTTGATCCCTGCATGGGCCACTGTGAGCTGCCCCCTCCTTAAAAAAGAAAATCAAATTTAACTCTGTAGAAGAATTTGTGGCTGCTGTCCCCATAAACATGCTCATAGTGCTGGGACTTTTGAACTCCTCCCCCAGAAAACAAAACCTAGAGCATCGGAAGGGCTTCTCATTATGTCGGTATGAAGATTTAAGGTAAGTAAAGAGAAATGTTCTATTACAGACTGGAAGAGGAACCAGTGTTAGAACGAGTGGTGATTAGAACAGGATTAGTAAACCCAAGTGTTTGTATCTTTTTTAAATTTAACACATAGACATTTCAAATATAATCCTCCCCAATGTTTGTATTAAAACAGTGAAGCAATTTTTGAAGGACCAAATGGAAAACATTCTCTTCTGTTGTATTCCATTAACCAAATCTATGGGAAACACAGTTTCAAGAACTGCTATAATCTGCTATAACTAAGGCACCACCATTTACCTGGTGGCAATTTATTCAACTGACAGTACATCCTAATTCCAGGCCAATTATCTAGGAGGAAATGACTAGCTATTAGAGATCTGACTTGCAAACTCAAAACTAGTTAAATAAAATAAAGTAAATATCACAAAGCCATTCTCCCACATTTCAAACAACTAAGAGCAAGGCTATCATACCAACTAACAAGACCTATGGCTTTATTGGACAAAACCCAGAGGTTTACAACTATCTACATAACTTCTGACAACCAAAACAACTTGTGCCAATGCAAAAATTCCAACCCCTTCTTATTCTACTTTGCCATTCATGTGCCTTGGGCTTTGAAGGGAAGTCTAAATATGCAGTTATACAATGAAAACTAGCAAATGCATCTCATTTTATCTGTGTAACTTTCAAGTGCTTAAGATGGTTAGTGTGGATTTCATAGTCAACAAATCCATCTCCTTGCCCATGACTATATGGAATGACTATATACTTAAGGTATCCCCTTCAAATTTCTGTTCTTACTTTTCTTAAAAGTTCCTTCTCCGCCTTTTACCCTTGATGCAGAGAAAGGAAATGCTCATTCTACTTAGCTTCAATTATTTATGAGCCGCTGAAGATTTGCTCTACCAACATGAGATCAGTGGAAGACCAAGAGCACATTTAATGCAGAGAAGTGAGTATAGAGTAGGTGGAGATTGCCCAGGCCAATGAACTCACTTTGGTTATTACAGAGAAATGAACTATAAGGGAACTCCTTAGCTGCCTACAAACTCCCTGACTGCCTACAAGCTCCCTGATTGCCTGATGGGCAATCCACCTTGGTATTTCCAACTGATATGCTTTTTGATTTTTCCAGGTCTTTCTCACTTGGAGACATGGTAAGACTCTTTTTCAGGCTCACGATTCACTGAACTATTTTTAGCCAGGAGTAGCACCTTACATAATGACAAATAAGGGAAATGTGAGCCAAAAACCTAATAAACCTTGAGTATGAAAGGCGACAATCTTTTTGACCCCAAAATGTGTAAAGCATATGCATATACCATCTCCTCATTCAAGGACTCAGAGGTGCCTTGGGATGCCATTGGTCTATCTCAATTTCCTAAATGTGTCCCACATACACACATCCTCCAAAAAGCATGTTCAGAGGTAAGAGAACATATGAGTTGATGGCTTGAAGCTGAGGTGGGTATATGGATATTTGGATAAAAGATAGTGGTTCTGGAATCAGCAGATAGGAGAATCAGAGAGAAAATGGTAGAGGAAAAGATGTCAGTGAAGGATTATCAGGAAGGCAGAATTCAGTGTTAAAACCTTTTCCTGCATGGAAAAAAAAGTATTATGCACACAATTTCCATGAAGTTTAAAATATTTTATGCATTCTGCTGATTTATCTTTTCAACATCCCACAAAGGCAATGAGGAAGTAGATTATCATCTTCATAGCTCATTGCCTCAATAGGTACACTTAGAAAGTGCTTTTTCTTCTCCAAGTTTAAAGTGCAGTAAAATGTTATGTTTTCTCAATAGCATCTATTTCTAAAAACATCAATATATGTTACAGACCAGGTTCATTTTATATTATTGCCACATGTTTTTCGTCAGGATATGTGTGTAGATACATACTAGCCTAGGTATAAACCTTTCAGTAAATTGATATAAATAACTAGAAACGATACCATTTTCTGGGCCAAAATGCTTTCAGGGTCTTATTGATACAATTCAACAAATGGAGAAAGTCCACTGATAACGTTCTTTAGTCTCTTCTTGAGTTCTAAATTCTAATGCAACCTACAGCCCCAAAAGAAGCTTCTTGAATCAAAGTGTTTAATTAATTTCCTCAAGGGAAATGTCACAAGGCCATCTCTCCACATAATAAACAACCTAGAGCAATTAAGAGATAAGAAACATGTGAAATACATATTTTTCAAGTCTCAAGACAGGCATTCTGCCTTAGTTGGGTACTTTGCTTGAGTCTAAGATGTAATGCCATCTATTTTCTGAATGGACTCTGAAGTCACTCAGGCTTACACAACTATATTTAAATGAAAGCATAAAACACATTCTAAAATCCAAATATAAATGTGTTTTTATTACTCATGCCACAATTGAGGATTGATTGTTACAAAATCCTAAACAAATAACCCTATTAGATTTACTGATTATAGTTTAATAATGGGCTATAATACTCTGGGTTTAGCTGTGTTCAGGCATCTCCCATTTCCACTATCACATCCCTACACCAGAGAATTAGCGTCTTTTTACAGCATAGGCTGTAATTTAAAAAACGTATTGTGCTATATTTAATCACAAAAAGACAAAGTCACTTTTAATACACAGAAATTATTTTAATACACAAAATAAATTAATTATGTCCTACATATAAAACAAAATATACAGCATCCAAAAAACGTTACTCTTGGTTGTTATAAACATTTTTAAAAATTTGAAATCATTACAGATTCACAGAAGATGCAAAGAAATGTATAGGGAGGTCCTGTGCCTCCTTCACCCATCCTCCCCCAGTGTTAACATCTTACATAACTATAGTACAATATCAAAAGCAGGAGACTGACATTGGTACAATCCACAGAGCTTATTCAGATTTCACCAGTTATACATGAACTAGTGTGTGTGTGTGTGTGTGTGTGTGTGTTTGTGTGTGTGTGTTTCTCTGTGCAATTTTATCACATGTGTAGCTTTGGGTAAACACCATGACAATCAAGGTATTGAACTGTATCATCACCATAAGACTCCTTCGTGCTACTCATTTATAGCCATGTCTACTCCCTCTGCCCCCTCCCCATCCCTAACCTCTGGCATCCATAAATCTGTTCTCTATCTCTATAATTTGTTATTTTGCAATTTTTACATAAATGGAATCATTCAGTATGTATCCTTTTGAGATTGGCTTTTTAACACTCAGAATAATTTTCTTGAGGTTCACCAAAGTTGTGATATTGCTGAGTAATATTCCATGGTATGCCTGTAAGCTCCTATGAACATATGTGTACACATTTCTGCATGAAAACTCGTTTTCATTTCTCTGGAATATATGCCCATGAGTGCACCTGCTGGGCCATATGGTAAATCTATTTTTAGCTTGAAGAGAAACTGCCAAACTATTTTCCAGAGTGCCTACACCATTTTAGATTCTCACCAGCAATGTATGAGTGATCTAGTTTTTCTACATCCTCTCTAGCATTTGGTGGTGTCACTACTTTTTCATTTTAGCTATTCTAATAGGTGTGCAGTAACATCTTATTGTGGTCTTAATTTGCATTTCTCTAATAGCTAATGATATTGAATATATTTTCATGTACTTATTTGCCATCTGTATATCCTCTTGGATGAAATAGTTGTATGTCTTTTACCTATTTGCTAATTGGATCTTTTGGTTTTTTAAATGTTTAGTTGTTAAACTTCTTCATATATTCTAGATACAAGTCCTTTGTTGGATATGTGATTTGAAAATACTTTCTCTCATATTGATCTTTCACAGAGTAAAAGTTTTACATTTGCTGAGGTCTAGTTCATTAATTTTTACTTGATATGGATCATGCTTTTGGTATTATATTGTTATATGCCTGTTATAGAACACCTTTGGAGGAATATTCCCCATGCAGTTCTTTTTGCTATCTTTCATGCCTTTGGAGGCTTTTACGTGTGTGTGTGTGTGTGTGTGTGTGCTGACTGGCCTAACTAGATGAATTTGAGCTTATTGCTTATACATAATTACTAATGCATATGTACTACTATGGAATTCATAGAAACATAGCTCCTGGAGCTGAATACAAGGTGTGATTAAATAATACAGTGAATGTTTAAATTTAAAATAAACTTACTACAGTAAAAGACACATTGCCATTAATCCCCCTTAAAATATCCCCCCACCCCCACTACTAACATACTTATCCCATCATTCTTGCCACTTTCTGAAGCAGTTCTGGAAGTCCTCTTTCGTGAGTGTCTTTAGTTGTGCTGTTGTGGCTGCCTCGATGTCCTGAATCAATTCAAAGCATTTACTTTTCATGGTCATTTTGACTTTGGGGAAGAGCCATAAGTCGCCCGGTGCCAGATCTGATGAATAAGGTAGATGAAGACACACCGTATGTTTTTATTTGACAGAAATTGCCATATACTAGAAGTGATGTGTGACATGGAGCGTTGTCATGATGGAGGATGATTTATGGCACACTTTAAAACACACCTTCTCTCAACAGTAGCTGAGGGGGAGTGTTTTGACGGGGATTAATGGTAATGTGTCTTTTACTGTAATAATTTTTTTTATTTAAAGATTCACCGTATTGTTTGATCGCATCTCATATAATACTACAAAATATATTGTCTAATGAGAGTTTCTTTTAAGATTATTTTTTAAATTTATTTTTCAGTTATAGCTGACATACAATTATTATATTAGTTTCGGGTGTACAACATAGTGATTAAATATTGATATACCTTATGAAGTGATCACCCTGATAAGTCTAGTACACATTTGGCACCATGCATAGTTATTACAATATTATTGACTATGTTTATTTACCATATCTGATGTGAGGAGGGGGAAAATAGCTCAAAAATTACAATTCTTCTTCAAATTGTGCTGTCCTCCATTTAGAAAAAAACAGAGAAGCATGATTAGTATAGATACAATGTTATATAAATCTGTGAAATTTTTGTCTTGAAAATTTCCAAATTTTGCCATACCGAGGCTAAAAATCTAACATTCTTTAGCTTCTAGAAGAAGCAGTATATATTTTTACAGAAATCAAAACCCCAGGCCACTGTAAAACTAATGCAGTAAGACACCAACCTGATTCAAAATTCAGTAAAATGGAACTCACAGCGAGACACTGGTTTTAGGTGTTCCATATAAGAGCAATCAGGTTCCATGAGTTTACATTGCCAAGCACTGTCTAGTTGTCATTATCAGCACTTGAAACTCAACTTGCCTTAAGGTAGGGCTAAATCTCTGATGCTTTGCCTTTGTTTGGACCACTATTTGACCAGTTCCAGTTATTTGCACAATAATTCTTTGAGACCAGGGTAAATAAAGAGTCAAAGTGCCTTGCTCAGATCCCCAGTGGGAAATTCCCTCAGAGACAGGAATGAGGGGGCAGCAACCCAGCTTTTCTGTATTCTTTTTGGAAATCCTTCAGGACATAAATGCTGCTTTTTTTCCCTGAAAGAGTGACTGAAAGGTGATCTAAAAATAATTTAAGTACTAAATAAACCACCTATACCCCAGTTTACCCCCAGATACACATGGTGGAAAGTTTATTTGTAACCCTTATGCAAAAAACATCAGCAAAGATCCCTTGACCCTTGGTTAAATGCAAAATAACTAGATCTCCAGCCACCTGGACAACTCAAATGCAAGAGCTATTTTTGTGGTATTTCCAAAACTTGAAAGAGAAATTAGGCAACTGGCAGAGAGGCTACTTTTGTTGTTGTTGTTCTTTCTAATATTTTACCAAACCTCCTTTCTCTCCTTCTCTTTTTCCATTTCATCCCCAGTACTTTCATCTTACAGGATTTAGCCCCAACACCCTTCCCTAGATCACAAATGGATAATATGAAATACGACTATTTGATTTTCTGGGAACTCCCCAAGGAGTTCTGATTTGAATTTATCCTTTTTGTAATCAGCCTGGTCTTCTTAAGGATATCTGGGGGTGGGAAATGATTTCTAAACAAATTGCTCTATTAATTCTCCTGAGAATGCCCCTCACAGGACTTGACTAAAACATATAGTGCTAGACTCCTACACAGAAACACTAACTTACACTGGTAGGAAGAGAACCACACATACATCAACAGGGGCAAATCCATAAGAATGTGCATAAGTATACAGCAATCCACAAATGAGCTCGATAATGTATGGAGTGGGTGAAGTAGGGGGTAGTAAACTTCAAAACAGATTATCCTGTTCTTAGGGTCTGTAAAGTCTTCATAGCTATCAAGGGCTCATAATGAGCACTGGATGACCAGTATTCCTTAATAGTGGTGACTGAGAAGATCAGGTACCTACTATGAGTCACCGTCTAAGGTGCCCCCACAGTAAACCAAGCAGCGTTCCACAAAAGCTAAGGGCTCCATCTTGCTCCCTGAACTGGAACTCCCCCTGCAGGATTCCCTAGAAATAATGATCTTCACTGCCCCAGAGGAACATCAGGGATCTGTGAAGTTGAGAGGGATGGGGATGTGCCTCTGCATTCTCCCTGACAAAATAATTCTCTGATTAGTAGAATGCACTGAGTGGTATCTTTACCTATAGTGAGTCTTCGGGCCTTTTCTCCTAGAGCAAAGGCAGGATAAGGTGGAGGTCATTGTTGTCAGCCCACGGCCTCAACAGTGTGCCCAACTGGCTTGGTTTCTCACAAAGAGCATCAACACCCTTCTTTGTTGAGGTCACTACTACTCTGCTGCTGCTAGCAGGAAGTCCAAGCTCTGGAGTGTGTGTAACATGCTAAACCACATGATGACACCAACGCCCAAGAACCATGTTCCCCTTAGGATGGCAGCCCAGGGAATGGTCAAAAGGGAGATGAGGAAGTAACAGCATCTGATATATGAGTATCATCCACTTGGAGCCTCCTCTCCTTCCTCACTCCTCCCACGTTTCCCCTCTTCAAAAGGAAGCTGGGAAAGGCCTGACCAAAGGTGATGAAATACCCAAATGCCCTACCAATAGTCATCGCACAAGGAAGTATCTGCTGTGTTGGAAGCCTTGCTTGAAACAACTAGAGCAGAGTTCAACACCAATAGGAATAAAAGACACTGAAGAGAGAGAAAAGGCCGGCTACTACTTCGATTGTTTGCTTGTTTTCCTTCCCTCCACCTCAGACTTAAAAAGAAGCCACACACCAGAGAACAGATATCCTATGCTATCTCTGAACAAAGAATGCAATGGGTCATGCACATACCTGTTCCCAGGCTCCCTAGAGAGAAAAGCCACAAACAAAGCACTCTGGCCTCAAGAGCTGAGCTGGCTCACAACCTCCCCAGTGCTACCATTTATACTATTGGTATGATGCCCACCCTTGCTCAGACACACAGTCTAGAATGATTCAACAGCTTGTACAATGAGTTGGAGTTTTCATGTCTGAAGTCTCCAGCTACACTACTTTAACTTTTCCCATAAAACTCCCCCTGGCAACCAAGAGTCAGTCCCTAGGATTGACTTTGACCTAGAAAGGATGATTAGCTTTGTGTGGTGTTTTTTCTTTTCTTTTTCTTCCTTCCCCCCTCCCCTGCAAATCATAGAAAATGTGGATATATCAGCCTTCTAAAACATGGACTTGAAAAACAAGGTGCATATTGTTGTCCTTCATGCTGGAATGTGGTACAGGTGAGAGTAATGACTAGTCATGCATACACATGGCTCTAAATAATTACTGTGGGGCAATCTCTTCCATGCTCTATACACAAACCCTATCCTTGAGGCCAGCCTTATCCACTTCTCATGCCAGGTTTTCTTTTTCATTCATTTGCAACTAAGATTTAGATTTGGCTCAATATGTAAAAAGATGTTCTATTTCTGAGAGTTCCTGACTAGAATGGCCTGCATATGCATATACACTCTCATTTGCTAGAAGTCCAAGGCCAAGTCATGCTATATTTCAGTGTGTCTTGGAAGCTTCTCATTATTCTCTAGGCTTCTGATGACCTCACCTCATCATATACTGGCTGTTGATTTTCCAGCTTCCATTTAAAATCTACCCAGTGCCAACTCAGATGAATGCAGATGTGATGCGAACTCAGATGTTGATGCCCTGATTTTTTTATAATGCCTACCTTATTCTATTGGTGGGCTTTCCACTGAGGGTCATCCGTGCACAGAACTTGATCCTGTTGCAGGATGACACAGAAGCTGAATTTGCTTTACGCTTCCCAGAAGGGCAGTGCAGCCTCTGTATTGACATTTATAATCATTTGCCTGTCTTCTGAGGTGTGTGCTTAGCAAACACAACCATTTAACCACAACAGTATCTAAATGACTATCCCTGGGATTCAAATGTTATTTTTGAATCCCCGCGTCTAAAGGACCAGAAACATGTCCTGCCATGAGCCTCCTCCATGAAATCTTAAGGCTACTTGGTAGCATGGATTAAATACCCAAATCTGTCTTCATTTAACCTAGTGATGGAGAGCTGCTTATACATATCATCCACTACAAAAAGTCTTAGGATCTTGGAGACCTGGTCAAAGCAGCCAAATTTGATTTCAGAGCTCAGGTCGCTTTATAGTAGCAAATGTTATAATATCAGTGCATAAACAGAATATCCTTGTTTCCTCACTTTTTCTCATGCATATAAATCCATGCATCAGGGATTGTGTCTGCCATGTTTGCTATGCTGCAACCTCAAATTACAAGGCAATACTAGGAATATATAGTTGTCAGTATTCTTTGGTAGCAGCTTCAGATCAACTCTTATCAGAAGGGGTGGGAGGAATGGCAATGCAAAATAATTTTCTTCTCTCTCTAAGTGAAATAATGATAAAGGGAGCTTTGAAACGTAATGGCACTTATCTAATCCTCCATCTAAAGGGAAAAATCCTATGTAGATATTGAATTAGTACCTCTCCTATCTGCTTGAAAAATCTCTCTAGGAGAGCCTCCAAGAACCTCTTTCAGGACTTAGGTTTCTGCAGCAACCTCTTCAAAAGCTGCAATAAAGTCAACACAGGATACACACACACACACACACACACACACACACACACACACAAAAGTAGTCGGCCTGGAGAGATGGGGTCCTATAGCTGCATGATTTTTGCCTGGCAGATTTTTGGGAGTTCCTTTCTTGTGTCTTTCACTCACACATTAAATTTCAAATTATAATTGCTGATTTTCTGGGAAAAAGATTCTGAGATATTGGTAGCTCAAATATCAGCCAGGATTGAAATAATTATTAACTAAAAACTTAGAATTCTATAATTAATTAATATTAATGAATATCTGCACCCCACCAATAAGTTATGGCAAGAAGAGATAACTTATTGTGGAAGAAGTCAGAGAAGCAAATGCTAAATGTTGAAAAATACTTGTTGACTTGAATTGCATGTATGTCTCATGGCATGTATCTTTACCCAGAAGAAAACATCAGTAAGTAAAGGGAGTACATGACTCTGATGTTAAGATACGTTGTTAAGAAGCAATGATAGCCACCCTTGTTGTTCCCACGTTTTCTTTATTCTACATGGAGCATTCACCCCCTTTGAAGGGGAAGGGGAGCAGAGGTAGTGAGTGAGTATAGTGCATGTTTGAAAAGAAATTGCTGTCTTTCACATGCTAGCAGCTACCATTTTTAAAGAACCAACTAAGTACCAGGCACTGAACTAAACACTTATATGCCATTGATCCTTAGAACAACCCTATAAGGTGGGAATTATTACTCTCGTACGATAAATGAGGAAAATGAGACTCAGAGAGTTGAGTTAGGGTTTTTGCCCAAGGTCTCAGCTAGGAAATGACAGAGCTAGAATTTCAACCCAAATATGTCTGACTCTGAAGCCCACTATATTACAGTGAAACTCTCATGGTTAGCCTCATACCGTCCCTTCTTCAGGTAGAAGCAGATCTCAATAACTCCATTTTATAGATGGGGCCATCAAGGCATAAGACAGAGAAGTATTATTCCAAAGATTCTAAGACATTTTTCCTTGCACACAGTTCAGCCTTCAGAGGAGGTTAATGAAATAGAGAATTAGCTGTCTTCACTAGACTTCTACCTTAGAAAAATCTCCACCCTGAATTATCAGTCTTCGTGACATACAGCCCTGCAGGAGGCAGTATACAAGATGATCCAACTTTCTGTGGCAACCTCACATTGTGGCAGAGATGAAAGTAGAACACAGACCTTAGCTGTGCCTATTAAAGACAGTAGTAGGCAGGCAGAAATCTGTGCTTAACCCTGTCTCCATACAGTTTACTTGTTTTTAATGAACTAATTCCACTTTGTATTGATGTCACAGTCATTTTGAAGCTGTGCAAAGTGCTTTATAGAATTTATACGGCTTTTAAAGGCCTTTAAAATGCTTTTGTGCCTAGAATTTTAAAGCGCTTCCCAGATATTCCATGGTGGGAAATATGCTTATTTACAAATGGATAAATAGGAAGTGAGAGGTTAAAGGATTTACCTCAAATCACAAAAGCATGGCTAGGAATAGAATCAACTTCTTAAGTCTCAGTTCTGGGCCAAAACCACCAGACTGGTGTGTTTTTAATCTCTTAAGAATTAAATGTAGAGCTTTTTGAGAATTCTGATCTCAGGAAGTCCCGAACTACTTACATGATGAATCATCATTATAAGCATCTAAAAGCATTTTTTAGGCATTAAAAAAACAAACAAACAAACAAACAAACAAACAAAAACATTACAACCACCTTAAAACTGTGTCTCATCTTAAACCTGTGGATTTGGTTAGCTTTACAGAAGGTAATTAGTCCTGAAATGAAAGCAGGTGGCCCCCATTATTCCACTTTGTTTAGAGAAAGCTAGATTATTTCTAGCCTCAAGAGGGCTGCTTTGAAAACATTGTACCTACTAGCCTGATGTGTATTAGGGATTGAGTTTGGATTCAGAAGCCTTTGGCTTGAATCTTGACTCTGATCCTTAGTAGTAAAGTGTCCTTTAGCCTTAGCTTTCTCATCTGCATAATGGGGAGGAAACCAATACCACAAACAGGGTTGGGGCAAGAATCCAATGACATAGAACATGGGAAATGTGGAAGCATTTTGGAAGGCTTTAGAGTATGATATACAAATCAAGCAGACGTCTATAAAGACCACCACATTTTATGGCTATTACAGGCCTGAATGGGAAGGGTCTCTGAAGCTTCAGTCTGAAATTTCAATAGTATAAGCATACACAGAAAGCTGATTTGCAATAGTGTTCCTTATATACATGACAAGGCTTTTCTAAGGCATACCAAACAGGCATATACAGGTAGCAAAACTGACACAGAAAGATGCTCTTAAATACCAAAGATTGCATATAGATGCTGCTTAGTGTAGAAACTGGCCTCATCTGAAATGCATGGAGGAATCTGTTCCCTTCTCAGACCAGGGCATCTCTGACCATCAGTCATGTTCTTATGTTCTCATATCAGAGAAAGATGGTCCTTAGAAGTAGGCAGTCCAGGTGAAAGAAGGGAGGGATCAAAATGGCGGCGTGAGGTGAGCCTCTGTAAGGTTCCCCTGGAATTTGCAACTGGTTGAACAACAATAATTCCACAGGGGACTCCCTGCACAGCAGACAGGCAAGACGAAGAGGCCCGCTACTGGATTCGCCTAAAGGTGGGCGAATCGCGTGAGCGGGTGGAGGAGGGAAGGGAGAGGTGTGGAGACGGAGCCGCGCTGGCACAGGACACAGACCTAGCTCAGTGTTCCGAGCTCGTTGCATCCTGGAACTACCGCAGATGTGGGAGGGAAGAACTCGGACTGCTGGGGCTCTGCTTATGGCCCATAGGGCTGAGGGGGCGGCATATAACATGGCTGAACCCAACGCTCACGGCAGAGACCTCGGAGAAAAGACTGAGGGAGGAAGGCTGAAAACGGTGGTTTGGGCCCTCACTGCCGAGCAGAGAATGGAAGCCTTGGGCACTGAGACTGCCCACTCCCTCCCTGTCCTCCCAGAGCTCGACCCGCCCCCACCTGCCCGGGGCTAGAAGTGGAGCGGTAGCAGTGTCAGATGGAAGGAACGGAATATTTGCTGTTCTGAGAGCTGTGGACTGCAGACACAGATTCGCAGCCCAACTGGTTCCGGCAGAGGGGAGGGTACTGTGGGGGTGGGGCCGGCTGTGGTGGTGGTCGCCACCATTGCTCTGGGCCACCTCTCACAACTCACCCCGCCCCTGACCCCATCTATCTGGGTGGATCCCTGCAGGAGTAAACAGAACTGCTGAAACATACGGGCTGTGAATCTGGTGCAGGAAGAGCTTTGGAACTTCAAAAGCTTTCCGCATACCAACACGGACACTGCGCCCTGTGACCCAAGCGAACTATTAACAGAGGAGAAGCCTGTCTCCCAGGGAATCCCCCCATTGTGGGAGAAGCTGGAATAGTGCAGAGAAAACATAGCACTACCGTGTGAGAGAGAAAAATAAAGGCTGCAGTCGGAGAGAAAATAAAACTTTCTACCAACAAGTACTGGAAAACAAAAGAAAGACCTCTTCCTATCAACCTGTTGCAGAAGCCACTCCTGTAGATGTCTAGGAAGAGAAATAATAAATCAGTTATTGCCATGAATAACCAAGGCAACAAGACAGCTCAGAGAGAAAGTGAAAAGTCTCCAGAAAAGGAACTTAAAGATATGGGAATATGTGACTTAAATGACAGAGAATTCAAGATTGCAGTTCTTAACACGTTTCGTACAGCGGGGTTTAAATCCCTCGTGAAGATTCTCGTGATCTGTACGCAACGTGTTAAAAAACTCAACGAGATGCAAGAAAACACAGAAAGGCAGTTTAATGAACTCAGAAACACAATCAAAGAACAGCATGAACATTTTACTAAAGAGATTGAATTTTTAAAACAGAATCAAATAGAATTTCTGGGGATTAAGAACTCAATAGAAGAAATTACGAATGAAATAACCAGTTTAGGTAGTAGAGTTGACCAGATGGAGGAAAGAATCAGTGACATCGAAGATGGAAACCTGGAAATTACACAGATGGAAGAAGAAAGAGACTTGAGACTTAAAAGAAATGAAAGAACTCTACAAGAACTTTCTGACTCCATCAGAAAGAGCAATATAAGAATAATGGGCATACCAGAAGGAGAAGAAAGAGAGAAGGGAACAGAATAGATTCAAACAAATTGTTGATGAGAACTTCCCAAACTTGTGGACCAAACTGGATCCTTGAATCCAAGAAGCAAATAGAACACCTAATTACCTCAATCTCTACAGGCCTTCTCCAAGGCACATTATATTGAAGCTGTCTAAAATCAACGACAAAGAAAGAATCCTCAAGGCAGCCAGGGAAAAGAAGATGGTAACCAGCTACAAAGGAAAGCCCATTAGATTATCATTAGATTTTTCAGCAGAAACTCTACAAGCCGGGAGGGAGTAGAACCAAATATTCAAACTACTGAAAGAGAGAAATTATGAGCCAAGAATAATATATCCAGCAAAGATATCCTTTAGATATGAAGGACATACAGAAGCTGAGGGAATTTTCTAATACACGACCTGCACTACAAGAAATACTAAAGGAGGCTATTCGACCACCATCAACAGGGACAATTTGTGGCAACCAAAACATAAAAAGGGGGAGAGTAAAGGCCTGAACCGGAATATGGGAATGGAGAAAGTAAGCGTGCTGAAGAAAATGGAATACTCTAAATATCAAAGTTTCTTTTACATAAACTTAAGCGTAACCACTCAAAAAAAAATCCAGAACTGAAATATATACTGTAATAAAAGAAGAAACAGAGGAAAACATCATAGAATACCATCACACAGAAGTAATAGACAACAACAAAAAGGCAAAGAAACAATGGAGACACAGCCTTACCAGAAACCTAAAGATAGAATGACAGGAAATCCTCACATATCAATAATCACCCTCAATGTAAATGGACTGAACTCTCCAATAAAAAGAAGTAAGCAGTCCAGGAATAAAACAAAAGTATCCCAGACCCTCTGATGGCACTAAGAAAGAATTCAGATAGAGTTTGAGAAAAGGGTGAATTGCAAAGTAGAAAGAAAATTAGAAAGTATTAATATCCAATGCTATCTCCTCTGATCATTTCCCTTCTTCCTTACCCATGCACTCATCCTACCCCCACCTTCTCGTCTTCATTTCTGTCTGCACCCCCAAGCTTCACATTCTCTGCTCTCCAAAACAAACAAAACAGTGTTTTCTCACCTCGGTTCCTTTGTCCACACAGTTTTGCTTGCCTAGAATTCCCTCCTTGTCACTCCTCCCATCACTTCCCCCAAGTAAGAAAAATTCTGAAATGCCCTTTTACTCATTTCTGAATGCTTGTCTACCCCATCCTACTAGGCTCCAAACAGTTCTCCCCTTTGAACTCAGAGTTTCTCCTGTGGCCATTATCATTTTTTATTTAGGCTTGCAGTTATTGTATACTTGGTTATAATTTCCTTTACTTAGCTATACTTTCCTCCAGGTAAATTACAGTTATTGGCACAGTGCCTGACACAGAGTAGGTATTCAACAAAAGATGTTAGAGGAATGAATGAATGAATGAATGACCATCATTGCTTGCAATATGCAGGCCACAATCATCTCTCACCTGGATTTTTGCAACAGTCTAAGAAATCCCCCCATTTCCTATTTTGTTCCTCTCCAATCTATCCTTCTAACCGGCACAATATATAGCTTATAAAAACT
Organism: Rhinolophus sinicus; assembly: GCF_036562045.2. Lineage (NCBI taxonomy): Eukaryota > Metazoa > Chordata > Mammalia > Chiroptera > Rhinolophidae > Rhinolophus > Rhinolophus sinicus. The sequence continues at coordinate 40,608,380 of NC_133768.1, forward strand.
ACTTTCATTATGTTATGCTCCTACTTAAGAATCTTAAATAATGTCCTGCTGTACAGAATAAAGTCTAAATCCTTCTGCCTTCCTCTCAAAGCCCTTTGATACCAGTTGGATAGAGTCCCTGCTGCTCTCAAGTCTTTGTGTATATTCCTTCCAGATCTAAATTCAATTAATCTCACCTCCATCAGGAAGCCTTCCCTAACTAATCCATCCCTTATTGTTCCTCTTTTGTAATTCTACAGCACTACTTTCTACTATACATGCTGTAACCTAATCATAGCTTTCCTTGTATTCGTATGTACTTGTCTCTGGTGTAGATGTTTTGTTTTCCAAGTGAGATCACAGACTTCACATCTACCCTGGTTCTTTCCATACCAACTAGCAGCGGGCTGAGGACTTACCAGGCCTTCCATTCACACTTTCAAACATTTATTGATTTATTTCCTGATGATTCTGTCTGACTTTCCCTTTGTTTCCTCCACTATCTACAGCTATTTTAAGGGGTTTATTATTCAGTTCATACCTAAAAGACAAAATTTACCTGCTAAGAAGAGTTTTCTTTAAGAAAGTCCCCATCTCCCCTCAACAATTTTAGGGCAAATCTTATAATACCCTAAGTATATCTTTGGATATATATATATATATATATATATATATATGTATCTTTGTTATCCTTGTTAATTCAACAGTTATTAAGTGGCTACTATGTGTGAAGAGCTTTGAAATAGAATCTTTGATATAGAAAACAATATATTTTTCTTATTTCAACACAAGAGAAACGTTCTAACGCTCCTCCTACTAATATCTACCGTGTTTCCCTGAAAATAAGATCTAGCCGGACCATCAGCTCTAATGTGTCTTTTGGAGCAAAAATTAACATAAGACCCAGTCTTATTTTAATATAATAGAAGACCAGGTATAATATATAATATAATATAATATAATATAACATAACATAACATAACATAACATAACATAACATAACATAACATAACATAACATAACATAACATAATAATACCGGGTCTTATATTAATTTTTGCTCCAAAAGATGCATTAGAGCTGATGGTCCAGCTAGGTCTTATTTTGGGGGAAATACGGTAGATAACTATTAACCTTTCTTACTAGTTTCTCTAAACACAGTATATTCCTAGACTTACAAATAAAGACTTGGACAATATGAGAAAAGCCACTTGCATTCTACCTGAGCACAGCACATTAACTATATTCCCTCTCCTTCCAAGACCATTCAGAGGATTTTCATCAACAAAGAGAAAATAGCCAAAGGAGAGGATAGAAAAGTTATTGAAAAAAATTAATCAGGAGCTACACCTTAAAAGAAAATGTTCTCTTAAAAAATTGCACATTCTCTTCTTTCTCCATTATCTTCCAATACTTTTGACTTCTAAATCAGTATTGTTTCTTTGCCTATTTCCCAAAACAATATTTGTCCACATTCATCTCTCTTCCATTATCTGATTTTATTGATTTTATTTCAATGCTTTCAATCTGGGGGTGAGCAACAGATTTTTTCCACCTTGCCTACTTTTCATGGTAAAACATACACACTTTGGTCTTTAATTCTTGCCTTTTTCTAATCACTGTCTTGAGCTCAGGCATCACCAACACCTCAAACTCAGATTCTCCAGAACTGAACTCATAATCTTCCTCTAGCTATTACCTAAGCTTACTTTTGCTCCCCTCTTCTGTATAATTTTAACAATTCTGAGCTACAAAGTTCAGAGTCACCTTCCACTCTTTTCTCTCCCCCATCATCAACACCTAGTCTGTTATAAACCAAATGATGCCAGCCTCTCTTCCTTTCTCTGTCTACTTATTGCCCTTAGATCTTCAGTATCTCTTGCTTAGACTGATGTCACTTTCTCTAGAGTCTTCCTGTGTAACCCATTCTATACATTGACATAGTTTTCTTAAATCTAAACCTAGTCGTGTAACTCTTAGTCGAAAACCTTCCATGATTCTCCACTGCTTATGGATTGGAACACATATTTCTTCACCTGGCATTCAAAGCCCTTAGCAATTTAGCTCCCACCTAACTTCTCCAGTCTTTCTTCATGATGTACTAAAATTCCAACCACATCTAGTCTGTGTGGGATTCTCAGAGTAACACCCTTTTTATTTCGTCCATATTTATGCTTAAGATATCCCCTTTACCTCCTGTCTCTTTTCCCATGATTGCCTTTCCAAGTCCTGCTTAATGTTCAGACACAGGTCAGATCTCACCTCCTTCAAACAACCTTCCAAGACTGAGTGGCTTCATATATCTACTTAGCACAGTTCTTTGTCATTAGTTAGCCCTTAGAAAGGCTTGTTGAATTTAACTCACATCCGAGCATGCAAACTTTAGGAAACTCATTGCTTGCGGAAGTGAGACAGACTGAAAATGTTAAATAGGAGAGCTGAGCAAGAGGTTGGCACCAGAGTGAGCAGCCAAAACTTTCCCTTTCATATGTTTCAATGTCAAGCTAAATAACTATCTGTGTGTGTGTGTGTGTGTGTGTGTGTGTGTGTGTGTGTGTGTGTATGCCTACCTCCCAGGCTGTTCAGCTATTGGAGTATATATACTTGCATATGTTACCAGGCGTAAATGTACCAGTGTGCACCCATGGATGTATGCCTGTCTATGCTTGCACGCCTATAAATTGTGTTTCAAACTCTTGTCACAGGTTTCTGTTTTAAAATGATTCTCAGGTAAAATGTGATATGGAATAAAATAGGGCCTTTTGGAAATCAGTTCTGAGCATATGGTTTATAGGATTCTAGGGAGTTGTAAAGGAAGCCACTGTATTGAAATGTAAGGAATTAGCAGCAGGATCAGCCCATAAGACATCTTTGGGCACATCAAGAAAAGGTACAATTTGCTAAACATATCTTACTCCCATTTGTCAGAAAGTTTCCATAATGTACCAATTTTGTTATTGTGAGGCACTTGACTGCCATCTGCAGGAAAATTGTTAGGATATATATATATATATATATATACATATATATATATATATATATATATGTATATATATATGTGTGTGTGTGTGTGTGTGTGTGTGCGTGTGTGTGTGTGTGTGTGTGTGTATCTGTGATGTCCACTTTGTGAAAGGTGTCCCCTTAGACATGGCAGACTTATATAGTGTACAACCTACACAACTTTATGTGGTGATCTGCTCAATAACTATTCTAGAAATGGTAGAAGCTCTCTATCTCATTTAAGGGAAAAGTTGTTTCTTCTGATTGGAAACAAGATTACCATTAGAGTTTCCTGTTGTCTAAGTTGAGACTTCATATTCTCTTTGTTGATCAGACCATTTTCAAGCTCAGGATGTGGATCCGATCAGAGGCATTGCTTAAACAAGTTTAAGGCTTTTCCTGTAATTAGTAGAAAGCTATTTTGGATGAAACTTGGACTGCCAAAGGGACATCAAAGCTTAGTTCTTGCTTCTCAGTCCTCATAAGAAAGGGAGAGCTTCAGAATAGTCATATTGACACCTAGCTACAAATTCAAGTACTAGCTATAGGAAAAATTTGCCACTAAAGTAATGTCAGAAGCTTTTCAATAAAGGTGAAAAGGATACCATAAATAGATTAAATTCTGATTAACAGTTAATATTAGCGAAAAGAGTAGCAAATGGTACCTAGTTATATAGTTAATTCTGCTCTCTCATTACTATACTTAAGTATGATATTCTTTAGGGTTGCTATGCTTGAGTATTTTAATAAACTTGCATTTTGATTTTTGTTAATGAACTAACTAGATAACTCATCATTTTCATATCAAAATGAAAAGCTTTTGCACAGCAAAAGAAACCATCTACAAAATAAAGAGGCAGCCAACCGAATGGGAGAAGATATTTGCAAACAACACCTCTGATAAGGGGCTAATATCCAAAATATATAAAGAACTCATACAACTCAACAACAAACAATACAGTTGAAAAATGGGCAAGAGGACCTGAACAGATATTTCTCCCAAGAAGACATACAAATGGCCAACATATATATAAAAAGATGCTCAACTTCACTAGCTACCGTGTTTCCCCGAAAATAAGACCTAACCGGAAAATAAGCCCTAGCATGATTTTTCAGGATGACATGCCCTGAACATAAGACCTAATGCATCTTTTGGAGCAAAAATTGATATAAGACCCGGTCTTATTTTCAGAGAAACATGGTATTATGGAAATGCAAATCAAAACCAAAATGAGATACCACCTCACACTTTTTTGAATGACTATTATCAACAAAACAAGTAATAACAAGTGTTGGAGAGATTGTGGAGAAAAAGAAACCTTCATACATTGTTGGTGGGAATTTAAATTGGTACAGCCACTATGGAAAACTGTATGGAGGTTCCTCAAAAAATTAAGAATAGAATTACCATATGACTCGGCAATCCCTCTTCTGGGTATCTACGGAAAAAATCTGAAGACATTTATCTGTAAAGTTATATGTACCCCTATGATCATTGCAGCATTATTCACGGTGGCCAAGACATGGAAACAAGCAAAGTGTCCTTCAATAGATGATTAGATAAAAAAAGATGTGGTACATATACACAATGGAATATTACTCTACCATAAGAAAAGATGAAATACTGCCATTTGTGACAACATGGATGGATCTTGATATCATCATGCTAAGCAAAATAAGTCAGACAAAAAAAGTCGAGAACCATATGACTTTACTCATATGTGGGGTATAAAGCTGAAAGCAACAAACAAACAAGACAAACAAACAAGCAAACATTCACAGATACAGACAACACTTTAGTGGTTACCAGAGGGTCAGGGAGGATGTGCGGAGGTAGAAGAGGGTAAAGGGGTTCAAATATATGGTGACGGGAGGAAATTTGACTTTGGGTGGTGAACACACAATGCAATATATAGATGATGTAATATAGAATTGTGCACTTGAAACCTATATAATTTTATTAACTGATGTAACTCCAATATATTTAATAAAAAATAAAATTTTAAAATGTCCTCCCCCCAAATTAACTATGTTTATGATCAAAAACTAGTAATTCAGGATCACATAATCAATACAGGGTTGCTACTAATGCATTATGTCCCTTCATGTGAGTTAGAAAAATACTACAGCCCTCTGAGAGGATATGAGGCAGCCCTGCCTGCCATCACCTACTTATTGGGAATACACCTGAATTGCTAAGTCCATTTTTTGAGGGTTGAATATATTAAAAGTTATCTGCGTACCTAAAGATAGAAAGTGATGAGAGTATCATGGCACATATACAAATAATACTAAAATGAGCTACCATTTGCATATTTCTTATTTTTACATCTAATTATGTTTTAAATCTAAATTCTCAGTCATCCCAATAAATTTAAAAAAAAAAAAGAAAAAAAGCATATTTTTTTAAATTTATTTTTTAAATTTATTGGGGTGACAATTGTTAGTAAAATTACATAGATTTCAGGTGTACAATTCGAAATAAGTCAGACAGAAAAAGCAGAGAACCATGTGATTTCACTGATATGTGGTATATAAACCAAAAGCAACAAAAGAAAAAAGCATATTTTTATAAAATAGTTCAGCCACAGTTTATTGAGTGACGGACAGTATGTTAGGCCCCAAGGGCCTCATCCTTATAGCCCTAATGGGATATGTAAGCTGATAATCTCAGTACATATGCAAATGAGAAGCAGACGTTTGTATAAGATGCTATGGGAGCCCAGAGGAAGGGCACCTAACCCAGAAGGGATACAGTGAATACTCACTGAAGGAGAGTGCTGAGCTGAGCTGAGTCAGTGACACATTACTGGCTTCATTTAAGGACCACAAAGACTAAGCCACAGAAACGTTAAGCAATTTATCCTATATTGCACAGCTATGTAAAGTGCAATTATGATTAGAACCAATGTGAAGTAACTCCCAATCTAAGAAAGAGTTCAAACTATTGAATGGTCATAAGATACCATTTGGATTTATTTGAGAAATAAATTTTATTTGCAATAATATTTAAGAAAGTTCCATATTTATATGCCTCACAGAAACATACGTACATTAGAATATTAGAAAAATGAAAGCACGCCAAAACAACCCAAGCCTGCAGCCTTCTAGGATAGCTAATTAACACCTATGCCACAATCCTGGCAACTTTCAGTTCTTCATTTTGTAGTTGCTGCAGACTCTTGCTACATGAAGATGCATTGCATATAAATGAAGCATCAGCTCAAACTTCCTCAGATACCAAGTTTAAGAGGTTTGTGTCGTTCAAATCATTCTCCAAAGTTCTTCAACCACCAAAGGCAACAAACGAAAGTATTGCTAATTAAATGTGTAATTAGGGTTTATTATAACTAGCATATATTTGTTTAAAGTCTCATTCACCACTGCTTTGAATTGGTTTTGTCCTGTTTTTATTTGTGCTTAATTGTCCTATTTTATATGCATTTAATTTTGTAGGATACTTCATATTCTTTTTGGATGCAGGCAGGGTGCAAATTCTAAATAAATAACAATAGATTAAATTTATGTAGAGTTGGTTCTTTTATGTGTTGCATATACACTTTATAGTACTCTGGAGCACCTTACAAAATCAATGCGTATGGTACATTTATGCCCATTTTGTAGGAGTTGGAAAAATTTTGCTGCTTTAAATTATTACAGAGGCTTACAGTTTATATATATATATCACAATATGTAGCTTATACTACATATTGCTAGGTATAGCTATAATTTACTTAGTATGGTGTCCTTGGTCAGGAACACAATCCCCAACAATAAAAATGTTCCTACAAGCAAAGACAGTGCACATTATGACAACCCACTTTTATGAGACAGTTGTAACACATTCCTGAGGTGGGGGAAGGGAGGAACTCTCTACAATGGACATGTTTCCAGGAGAGTATTATCTACTTTCTGGAATATCTGAGGCCAAATTTTAAACTCTGACTTGCTTCTTTTTGCTATTCACTGTGTTCCTACGTCACCAGCATTCTTCCTAAGAAGCCAGTAATAAACAGGAAGTGCAAACTCACTTTCCTGTTAGCTGAAACAATTGGGAAGGTACATCAGTTACAAACCCATTTTAGCATAGAAGGCGACTAATGAAATACTTCTTGTGTTTATGTTAAATATTGGGCTTTCATTTAAGATTTCATTGAGAGAAACATGAAAAGATTCTACTGCTAGAAAGGTAAACACTGGACTAGTTGATCCCCAAAGGCCCTTTTTAGGATATTATATGGGTTCACAATACTGAAAATAAAAGGTTTCACTGGATTCCCATCATGGTTTCTTACTTTTGCTGTAGAAAACCCTGAGATACAAAATATGAAAAAATGTCAAGGAGAAAATAGACTAGACTCTTACAAAAGTGGAATGTGGGGGGAAAATCCAAGATGGTGGAGTAGATAAATGCTGTGCTTGCCTCCTCCTATGAACACATTAAAATTACAACTAAATTATAGGACAGTCAATCTGGAGAACCATCTGAAGTCTACCGGAACAGAAGTCCTATAACTAAGAATGCAAAAAAGAAGACACATTGAGTCTGGTAGGAGAGGTAGAGAAGCAAAATGGCAGGCCCCACACCTGCATGTGGCGGTTGACAATCGGTAGGGATATCTTGGCCACGGAGGTTCCCCTTGGAGGAGTGAGGGACCCCTGGCCCATACCAGGCTCCCCAGCCGAGAGTACAGGTGCCAGAAAGAGGAGCCACCACATATGGCTGTGAAAAACGGGGGATGCCAACAGTCCGGGTGAGATGGGAGATTGTGAGAAACCCAGAAATCCTCTTAAAGGGCCTGTGCACAGACTCACTCACTCGCAGGCACTCATCCTGGGCTCTGGCAGAGGGACAGTAATGCAGGGGGCATGGAGAAATACGGGGAAAGACTGAGTTGTATGGCTTTGAGGTGAGAACTTGAGGGACATTTGCCATTTTCTTTTTCATTTTTCTGCTCCCCCCCCATTTCTCTTTGGATACAAACTGAATGTCATACAATTTAATTCATTCTGACGCTAACTACCTGGAGTTAGCACAGGCAGGTTAAGGGCTCAGTCTCACAAGACTGTCTCCCCCCGCCATTTCCCCACCACACACACACTTTAAACACCTATCGCAAGTACCCACACTTCTGTCTGACTTGGCTACAAATTAGGGGTTCCAGTGACCACCTCTTAGGTTCAATAATTTGCTATAATAGCTCACAGAACTCTGGGCAACACTTTATTTATTTTCAGTTTATTTACTATTACTGGTTTATTATAAAAGATACAAATGAACAGCCAAATCAAAAGGCACATAGGGCAAGTTCCATAAGGGTCCTGAGTGCAGAATCTTATGTCCCCATGGAGGTTAGTGTGTGCCACCCTCTTTGCAAGTCAACATTTGCTATTTTCCCTGTGTAGTATCCTTCTCCCATGCAGCAGGCAGGCGGGTGCCATCTTGTCTGTGTTGAGCTCTCCCTCCACACCCATGGCCATATTGAATCTGAATTGCTCTGGTGAGCTCCACTCACTCCAACCTGGTGACTCCCTGGGATCCCGCCCCTCCCACTAGCCCAATGCCCAAGGCACTTTCTCATAAGCAGCCAGCCCAGCCCACATTACACTTTTTCTTGGAAAACTATCAGGGATCTGTGGGCTCCAGGAAGGCATCAACTGTCCTCGGTGTACTCTGAGACTGTTGTTGAGTAGCTACAGGTTCACTACTGGCACGAAACCAGAATCTAGATTAACCTGGTGAACACAAATCATCCCATTCTGGTGACTCCCTGAGACCCCACCTCACCCAACTTATGTACCACATGAGGCTTTATCAGCAGCTGAATCCTACAGGAGCTGGCAGCTGGCAGCAGGTCTTGGGGTGCCCTGGGCTTTTTGTCCAGGTACTGGTGGCAGCCATCCTCGGTTCACAGCATGGCCTCCCCCACATGTCTCCAGGTTTAGCACAGACAGCCACCAACCAAAGATCATTTTGCAGCTCCTACCAGGTAGTTCCTGGCTGGTAACAGGCAGCCCCACCCAAGGGGCCCCAGAACCAACATACTTGGAGGTTGGCTTCAGACCGCAGCAGAGCACCACCCAATTAGCCTCACATATGGCACACCCAAAAGATGGTATCAACAGGCACCAGAACCTTCTGGGAAAAATTGCCCTCAGTGTGGTAAGCCCCCTTCACAGAAGCCCAGAAGCTGTGGACATGGATAAACCCCACAGCCAGTCAGCCTGAGGGTCAATCTCACCTACTGACATGCCAATAGCAATCAAAGCTCAACTATAACAGTAGGGCAGAGACAACACATACAAGGGGCACTCCTGGGGCACCTGGAGAAGGTGACCAGGGAGACTGCCACTGGGCCCCACAAGGTACTTACTACATAAGGCCACCCGGCCAGGATTGGAAGACATAGCAGATTTACCTAATACATAGAAACAAACACAGAGAGGTAACCAAAGAAATACATCCCAAATGAAAGAACAGAAGAAAACTCCAGAAAAAGTACTAAATGTAATGGAGGCAAGCAATCTACCAGATACAGAGTTCAAAATAATGGTTATAAGGATGCTCAAGGAGCTTAGTGAGAACTTCAACAAAGAGACAGCAAGCATAAAATAGGACATAGAAACCATAAAAAAGTCAGAAGTGAAGAATACAATACCTGAAACGAAGAATGCACTACAAGGAATCACTAGCAGACTAGATGAAGCAGAAGATCGAATTTGGAAGCAATTTTGAAGACAAGGTAGCACAAAACACCCAATTAGAACAGCAAAATGGAAAAAGAATTTTTAAAAAATGAGGATAGTTTAATGGCCTTCTAGGACAATATCAAGCACAACAACATTTGCATCGTAGGGGTACCAGAAGGAGAAGAGAGAGAGAGCAAGGAATTGAAAACCTATTTGAAGAAATAATGATTGAAAACTTTCTTAACCTGGGGGGAAAAATAGACATACAAACCCAGGAAGTGCAGAGAGTCCCAAACAAGATGAACCCAAAGAGGCCCACACCAAGACACATTATATAATTAAAATGGCAAAGGTTAAAGACAAAGAGAGAATCCTAAAATCAGCAAGAGAAAGGCATCTAGTTATTTATAAGGGAGCTCCCATAAGATTGTCAGTAAATTATTTTAACAGTTTGCCGGCCAGAAGGGATCGGCACAAAATATTCAAAGTGATGAAAAGCAAGGACCTACAATCAAGATTGCTCTACCCATAGACACAGACAATAGTTTAGTGGTTACCAGAGGGTAGCGAGGGAGGGGGTGGTAGATGAGGGTAAAGGGGATCAAATATATGGTGATGGAAGAAGAACTGACTCTAGGTGGTGAACACACAATGGGATTTATAGATGATGTAATACAGAATTGTACACCTGAAATCTATGTAACTTTACTAACAATTGTCACTCCAATAAACTTTAATTTAAATAAATAAATAAATAAATAAATAAATAAATAAAAGATTACTCTACCCAGCAAAGCTATCATTTAGAATCAAAGGACAGATAAAAAGCTTCCCAGACAAGAAAAATCTAAAGGAAATTATCACCACTACACCAGTATTACAAGGAATGTTAGAGACACTTCTTTAAGACAAAAATATATATACAGAGGGTTTATATATATTATACACACACATATATATATATATATATATATATATATGAACAGACAAAATAGACTTTAAAACAAAGGCTGTAACAAGAGACAAAGAACAACCTAATAATCCCACTTGTGGGTATTAATCTTTTTTTTTTTAAATTTATTGGTGTGACAATTGTTAGTAAAATTACATCCAAAGAAATCCAAAACAGTACTTAGAGGGGAGGTTAGCATCCATATGTTCATTGCTGCATTATTTACAATAGCCAAGATATGAAGACAATCTGGGTGTCCCTGAATGTATGAATGAATAAAGAAGAGGTGGTACATATATACAATGGAATATTACCCAGCCATAAAAAATGAAATCTTGCCATCTGCAACAATATGGATGGACCTAGAGGGTATTGTGTTGAGTGTAGTAAGTCAGACAGAGAAAGACAAATGTCAAACGACTTCACTTATAAGTGGAATCTAAAGAACAAAATAAACAAATGAAACAGAAACAAACTCATAGATACAGAGAACATTGTGATGGTTGCCAGATGGCAGGGGGGTTGTGGGGTGGGTGAAAAAGAGGAAGGGATTAGAAGTACAAATTGGTTGTTACAAAGTAGTCATGAGGATGTAAAGTATGGCCTAAGGAATATAGTCAATAATATTGCAACAACTATGTATTGTGTCAGATGGGCACTAGATTTATCGAGGTGATAAATGAGAGGGGGGGGTTTGGGGAGGGTGAAAAGGTGAAGGGATTAAGAAGTACAAATTTTTAGTTACAAAATAGTCATGGGGATGTAAAGTAAAGCACAGGAAATATAATCAATAATATGGTAATAACTATGTATAGTGCCAGGTGGATACTAGACTACTCAGGGGGATCAGTTCTTAAAACGATATAAATGTCTAACCACTATGCTATACACCTGAAGTTAATGTAAAATAATACTGAATGTCAACTGTAATTGAAAATTTTAAAAGGGGAGAAAACGGTGAAGGGAAATAAGAAGTTCAAATTTCCAGGCATAAACCAAATAAGTCATGGGGATATAATGTACAGCATAGGGAATATAGTCAATAATATTGATAGCGTGGTACAGTGTCAGATGGTTGATGGACTTATAATGGTGATCACTGCTTTAGGTATATAAATGTTGAATAACTATGGGGTACATCTGAAACTAATATAATATCATACGTTAGCTATATTTTTAATAAAAATCCTTTTTAAAAAGTGGAATGAGGGTCCAAAACAGTAGGAAAAGGACACTAAATAATGTAATTGTTTTCTTCCATTTTTATCTTTAGTAATTTAATTTGGAATTTGGCGTACAAAGAAAAAGAGTTAGATAGTTTTTAATTATATGCCTCATCAGTCAACCTTCTGCTTCAGCCATGTTATTTTACTAATTAATAGCTCTCCAATGGTTTAACCTCATCAGTCAGATGATATGCACAGTTGTCAGTTGTTTTCAATGTTTCGATAGGACTTTCCACATCTGTTTTATTTTCTACACTATTTCAATCTGTACTCTATGATTCTATCAAAGTGGTACTTTTTTATAACTCCGTATACTAAGGCCTCACTCTGCTGTCTGTAGGCTCTGGCCTCAACTGCTCAATTCAAACATAACCTAGCTTCTACCTGATATCTTTCACTGTCACTGCTTAATTCAATTCTGGTTCTCTCTAGGTCTGAGGAGGATATATCGTTTCCACTTATCTCAAACAATGTCTCTATTTTCCCATAAATTTCTAACATCAATGTGAATTTGCTATCAGGCAGTCCCTCATACTTGAATCGAATCCATCCCTGAAAACTTGTTGGATAGTGAATTTTGGATAGTGGGAAACTTTATTCCATTATTCTAAACTGGAAAAGTAATAATGAATTCCCATTCCATCTTAAAAACCCCAACCAATTTCCTCAGACATCACAAAAACACTCTAAAGTACTCATGTAACAATCTTCCACACACGTATCATATTGTAAAGCTTTTAAAACACCAATTGCTTAATGAACTAATTCGTAGATATATTTATGTCTACTTCACAGTGACGCCATACAATTCTGGATATAACCCACCTCCCACCCCCACCAAAAATAAAAGCAAGCTTTGAAGCTGCCTGGGAAAGTCTACCCTGGGAATGTCTATCTTTGTTTTCCACTATTAGAAGAAAAGATGAAGGAACTCTTTTAAAAGTTTAGTGCTGATGAGAGATGATGGAAAGGCTTTTCCAGGAATTTCTAGAAAGAGGACTAGTGAGAAGCAATATACTAGGAAAACCATGAAGAGAGCCACTAAATGGGTGCTTGATTTTATGTGAAGCTAAGGAGAAGTAAAAAAAAAAAAAATGTCCTGGAGATGTCAACAAGTTAAGTAAATTAAAGCAAAGGAGACCACGGCAATGCCAAAATTATTATTTCAATTAGTTTTTTTAATTAAAGTTTATTGGGGTGACAATTGTTAGTAAAGTTACATAGATTTCAGAAATGATGTAATATTTTAATTAGTTTTAACAGTCAATCAGAGTAAGGTGAGGGAGTGAGAAAGGGACAGCAATATCCAAATTCTGGGTAAGAGAAAAGTTATGTTTTACTCAAACCTGGCAGGAGAGAAATTGTCACAGTAAGCATTAATTGAGGTTAGTGAGAAGGGCACCAACGAGTTGATTTTCTGAAATCAATAATCTTGTTCTGTAGCCTCATTTACTTTTCCTCTTTTCTGTTTATACTAAGCTGTTTTCATAAAGCGACATTACAATTTTCCTTTTATATTGTAAGGTACATATACAGTGATGCAAATAAACCATGAAATAATGTTAAAGGTACATAATAAATGCAAATGACACTTATTAAGGGAAAATTAACAATCAAAGTAATTCTAAAATGGGACACAGAGCCCCTGTGAAAGTTGGGGTTCAGAGCATGGTGCTGTGATGCTGGAACCAGCTTCAGCAGAGTGAGGACTCAATTGACAGAGCCCAAGGTTAACGAAAACTTTCCTGGTTTCAAGTGCCTCTACTCACAGCCAAGGGGATTAACAAATTTTACTCAGCAGGTACCTTTCACTGACTGCCTCAAACCGCAAAATCCCAGAAGAGAACAGGTAGAGACATTAGTTGCAGGAGAAGGCAAATGAAGGAACATTCAGGATTCTACATGTTCTTAGTTGAGCCCTGCAAACAGTGCTTTCATCCCCCTCCTATTCCTGGAGGCAGGGGCCAGGTTCAGCCCTCAGGCCCATTGCCTCTTGTTTCAGAACTCTGTAAAGCCCTGGGTAGAAGCATCACACCCATCTCTCAGAACCCCACAGTATCATGTGCCTCTCCTAGCCCTGTGCTATGAGGGAGACAAAAGGGGTGGGAATCCCTGTCCTCAGGGGCCAAGTTCTCTTTCACAGGCTCTTTAAAGCAAAAGGTTTAAACAGCAAGTGCCTGTAATGCTTTGGAAGTTGAAAATCTCTAGGTGCTACAGACAAAGCTGAAGATTCTGTTCTTATGCAATACTGCATTACACATGCCTTTTAAATTACTGATTCAACCTTGGTTGGATTGTATACAGCTTATTAACTCTCTCAATGTTCTACCACATTTGGTTAACAAAAGCTGGATGAATTCAATATTGTCTCCTTATAATTGTTGATAATGTCCTCACACATACATATTTCCCTTCTTGGTAGGAAGTACCCAGATAAGCATGATTCAGGGTAACTTTTTGTTAAAGAGATAAAGCCATCAATACATTTTTGCATTCAGTTAAAAATGACCAATAGAACCTTGAGCATATTATGCTGAGATAAGTCAGACAAAGACAAATACTGTAGGATATCACATATATGTGGAATCTAAAAAGGTTAAACCTGTAAAAAATAGAGAGTAAAATGGTAGTTATGAGGGGTTGGAGAGGGGTTAAGAGTGATGGTGTTTAAGGGTACAAACTTTTCACGAATAGTAAATAAGCCATAGAGATCTAATGCACAGTATAATAAATACAGAGAATACTATTGTATATAATTATGCACTGTGATAAATATCACTACATCAGCAATTGTATTACAATATAGAAATGTACTGAAGTACCACGCTGTATACCTTAAACTTACACAATGCTACATGTCAAATTCATTCAATACATGAAAGTGACCTAATAGAGTCTCAGAAATATAGATTTTTCCTTTTGGAAATTTAACCATGGGAAAAAGGTGGATTTTGTTCTGGGTGTCTTCCAAACCCAAGTCACAAAAGCTAGCTGGACAAATGAAATCCGGATGTCCAAAAAATGCAGTTAGTAAATGTGAGCTCGAACTGCCATTTGTATGTGGGACATTTGCTGTGTCTACATAAAATGTACTCTCTCATTGCTTTACACTGCAAATACATCCCTGAACATTTATGTTTCAAGCACATGTTTATCAATCAGATCATACAGGCATCTGACTAGATAAACTTGAAGCTAAAATTAACAAGTGTTTCCTAAAAACAATGTAGAACAATGCACATGATCTAACAATTAAGTGGGGGATGTAAGTGGGGCAAGGGAAAGCCTGAGACACAACTGCACATTCCCTAAAGTTGTCCTATGGTAGACTATTGAGCACATATAGGCATATATTCAGAGAAAATAAATGAAAAATATATCAAAACATTAACAGCAATTGTCTCTTGCATGGTGGGGGTGCTATATAATTTTTATTTACTTTTTAAAAGCTTTTTTTGATTTTCCACATCCTCTGAAATCAGCATATATTCCTTTGTTTCATTACATTGAATTTTTGTTTAAGAAAGGTATGCTGAGAGAATTAATTATTTAAGTGAATGCCTCAGTAAAGAGTCTGGTAAAACAAATAATCACCCCCTGAATATCTGTTTTGGTAACTGGGGCTTCTCATTTACCAGTGTTGCTTAAAGGAAGTCTCATCTATATGACTTTGCCAATCATAGAATCCTCTGTGCTACCGTAAGCACATAGGACATAGAGCAGGTAATTTAATTTTTAAATAAGTAAATGAATTTTAAAAATTGGAAAACATTGAGTCATATTCTCTGCTGATAAATCTGACTTTCAAGTTTTATGTATTTGCAAAAGTTGAGCCTTTTATCACTCTACAGAACAGACATTTAAGTGACCACATGTAAGAACCCTATTTTTAAGTTGGGTAAGGGTTCTTCTCTGCTAGGTTTGGGAATGTGTCTAATTTGGAAGTTAATAGTAAGAAAGTAATTGCTTTATTGTTTATCATCAACTCTTGAGTTTCTATAGTATTAGACGGGAACAATGATGCAGCTAAACCACAAATCATTTCTGTTTGGTTTGGAAAAGAGATATGATTTTTCCCCAGAAGGTTAGCCTTTGTAATTTTTTTCCCCCAAGGACAAGATTTGTCTTTCCTGAGTGCATAGTTTGACTAACTGGTGGGGAAGGTAACCAGAAATGGTCTGGGAGACAGGAAAGCCAGGCTGGGATTAAACTTTTACTACCTTTCAGTCTCAGGTGCTGAATTTAAGCTTCACTGGCACTGTTCTAGAATGATATTACCATTTCTTTGTGTAATATTTTCTAGTATTTAGAGTGGGGTGGGTGGAGGACACTTTTTCTTAAGAGATAGGATTCTTTTTTTCTCTCTCTTTGCTCTTTTTAAAAAAATCTCTTTAGAGGAATAAGGTTTAATGGTGTCAATGAGACTATGGCCAACTTGCCTTGGGTTAGGAGGATTTCTCTTCTACTCTTTTAAAATTCTGTTTTTGTTTTTCCTTTTGGGTGTGGAGAAGAATAAGGTCTATTGATTGTAGTGAAGTTAAAGGTATCTCTTCCTATGATGGAAGAATTTTTCCTAAAAAATTTTCTGGGGAAAAGATTCCTTGCTTTCAGTGGGGTTGAGGGAACACCTCTCTTTGGGTTTGGAGAATTTCTATTTTTTTAGAAAAAACAAACAAACTAGGTTTTGTGGAGAGGAACTATAAGGGCGACTGGTTTTAGTGAGGTTGGGGAGCCCTCCTCAGCAGGATTTTTCTTTCTTTCCCTTTTTTTTCTTAAAAATGAATAATTTATTAGGAAGAAATGAGTGGCTGCATCTCTTCTTGGAAGAATTTCTTTTTTCTTTCATTTTATTGAAAAAGAAAAAAGAAATACTTGAAGGCTGGAGGATAAATAACATCCCTGGGTTTGGTTGACATTTGGTGCATCTCCCCTTGGAGAAGCTGTAGAAAGATTTTTTCCCCTTCTTTTGTGGGGACAGGGGTGGAGGGGGTTGATCATCAGGAATAATATGCATTATCTTCCATAGGGCATTGGTGCACCTTCCTTAGGAGAATTTCTTCCTTTTAGTCTTTTACAAATTATCCCCTATTTTATTTTTTCTTCCTCCTTTTCCTTCCCTCCCTCCTTCTCTCACCCTCCCCTTCCTTCACCTCTCACCCACCCCTCTTTTTTGACTGGAAAAAAATGTTCAGGGACTGTGGTGAATTTGGGGAAATCTTATTCCCTAAAAAGGAGGTTCCTCTTTTAAAATACCCTATTCATTTTATGCCTTTGTACCCCCCTCCCCTCCACCACAGTTATAAATGTATTTACTTGTTTTGGGGAAAAGGGGACTTTGTTGAGGCTGAGGACATTTTTCCTTAAGAAGACTTTCTTGGTTTTGTTTCTGTTGCTCTCCTACCTTTTCTATTTATCTTTCCAATTAAAAAATTTCTTGTATTAAAAATAAAGCTTTTGTGTTTGGATAGATTCAGGTTAGCTCTCATTAGAAGGATTTACTTTTATTTTTTATTACTTAAAAATCTGCATTTGTTTTTGTTGTATTTTGACAACAAAAAAAAAGTTCTTGGGTCTTTGTGAGGCTAGAACATTTCTCCTCTTTGAGAGGATTTTGTTTTCTTCATTTCTTTGATATTCTCCCAACATACATGCCTTTCCATTATTAATTTTCTTTTCAATCTTAAAAAAAGTGTATTTTGAGAATAAAGTTAATGTGCTTTGGTGAAAATGGGGCATCTTCCCTTGGGAAAGATTTATTTCTATTGTTTCTTTTCCCCCCTTTCCTGGCAATTAAAAATTCAGGAGATTTGGTAAGACCAGGGTCCTGTCCTATAATATTTCTTTGTTTTTGTTAAATTAAAACATTTGTGTGTCTATGGGGTGGCAGGATTAGTCAATTTCATTAACTTTGATTATTTTGAAAGAATCTGCCCTTAAAAAGATTTCCTTTTTTGTTTGTTTGTTCTCAAAAGAAATAAAAAGGGGTGTGTTGTGTGAATAAAGGTTATTTCCTTCAGTGAGGCTGGAGACTGCTCTTAAGAGGATCTCCTTTTCTCTCCCTTTCTTTTAGTTCCTTTAGGAACTTTTTTCCCCTTTATTATTCATTTGCTTGTTTGTTTGTGGAAACGTAGTAGGTTCTTTATCTTGAAGGTGGAGGAACCATCTCTTTCTTTTACTTATTTTTAAAAAATTGAGATAACTCACGCATCATAAAATTCACCATTTTAAAGTGTACGTACACATCAGTAGTTTTTCATATATTCACAAGGTTGTGCAACCATCATAACTATCTAATTTTAGAACATTTTTATCATCCCCGAAAGAAGCCCTGTACTCTAGCTATCACCCACACTTCCTCCTCCCCACCCCAGCCCCTAGCAACCACTAATCTACTTTCTGTCTCTACGGATTTGCCTATTCTGGAAATTTTATATAATTGGAATAAATAACATTAGCGAGCTTTGGTGAGATTGGTGGACCTTCTGTTTGGAAGATTTATTTTTGCCTCCATAATTTTTGCAAGGGATTGGGCGCGGGCTGTGAGATGCATATAAAGTTTATAAGTTTCATGAATTTTTTAAAGTTAGAAATATGATTTACCTTGAGATGATTTCTCTTTCATTTTTATATTTTCTCTGGGGAATATAAATTTCATAGGATGTGGTGAGGGTGAGGAGCCTCTCCCTTTAGAATTTTTCTTTCTTTTTTTCTTAAAATAATTTTCAGGAGAGGGATAAGTTCCATTATCTGAGGTCACTGTCCTTTTCTCTCTCTCTTTTTTAAAATTGATAAATTTGTTCTTCTATTTTGAGAATAAGGTTTATTTGCTTTGCTGAGGGTGGGGCATCTCCCTTTAGGAATGGATGCTTTATTTTTTTAATACTTAAAATTATTATTTTTTCACTAAGGGAATTATAGTTAGCTGGCTTTGGAAAGGTTGGGCATCCTATCCCCAGCAGAATTTATATTTATTTTCTTTGCACAGAAAGGTCTGCTTTGGGAATAATAGGTTCAGGGTCATGTGCCTTTTCTCCTTCCTTCTCAGGCTCCTGTTCTATGACGGCCCCTGTGGGAGCATCTGACAGTCACTGCTTTGGAAAAAAATCAAGGCTGATGGAATGTCAGCTTAAAGATTGTTCTTAGACAACTGAGGAACCTATGTGTCACAGAAAGCCCTATGTTGAATATTTTTTAAAATCCACAATTGATAAATTAATAGTTATATCCTATTTAGGTGTCAAATTTTATTTTTGCCCTTCCCCACCCTGCTACCTTCTTCAGGGTAATAAAAGGTAATAACATAGAAGAAAGCATTCTGCAAACTGTAAATTGCCATACTAGCAGAAGGAATTATATAATCCTTACTATAATGCCCCTGAATGGTTTCCTGGCCTCTGTGGATTTTTTCCCCTTTCCTTGGAAGTACTTGGGGTAATGGCTCAGCCTTTCCTTTTGGGCTACAGATCTGTAGAAGCCCTACTCAGAGATTTTAATAAACACTAGAATTGTACTCCCAGAAATGAAAGACCACTGACCAAATATCTTGTTATCTTTTCTAGAACATCCTGTATCAAATGTCCAGTAGCTCTCAGAATATACTAAATAAATCAGACGGTATCATCAAAACCTGTCAAGGAGGTGGGAAAGAACCTAAGAGGAATGAAAGTAATTTCATCCTGACCTTCAACAGGTTGCACATTCGAGTCTAAAATCCTGAAGTTTTTGACAGTCACCGCAGATATTCTGTTCACTTAGGGAAAAAAAATTGTTACCCCTAAAACCTACAACATCATCATGATGTGCTGCTGCCGGGACTGCAGGGGATAAGGACACTTTCTAAGCCAATTTATTGTTAGTAATTTGCTTCTAAATTATGGTTCCAACATCCATTCTGAAAATGGAAAGATTGACTGCATTTCCTTAAAGGCTATCTATTCCAGGGTATTTAAATAAACATTTACTTCTCACTCTGAAATCAATGAGGACACATTTTCATTCTTTCACAGCAGCCCTCTTTCCCTTGTTGCTGGAAATGGAATTGATAGGTTTCAGCAAGTTTTTATTGAGGAAAAATAAGGAGGGCTGAATTCTACTAGGCAGTGGGAGGGAGAGACAGTATGTACTTTTGAGAAGCTCAGAAATAGGTAAGATGATAATATATTCAGGCAAGAATGACCAGATATCATATAAACAAATGCTTGCAACTTTGCAAGAAAATGTGTGCAAAACTACCAGGAAACAGTTCTGCTACAGTTTGAGGTGTAATGGTAGTTGCTGTGCAGTCATTAGGAGGGATACACAGATTCCCTCCCTACCCAGAAATAGAAGCCACACATATGTATTTCTTCTAAGATTTTCATCAGTCTCCTGTATGGTTTGATTATAATTTCATAGCTGGTCAAAACCCAATGAATAAAAATATAAACTCTTTCTTCAACACAGCTGAGGGGAGAGAAACAAATATGGTGCACTTCATGTAAGCCCCACTCCCCCCAAGAGAGTTATAGATTGTTAAAGAACCAATTCACACATCCTTACTTACACTTGCTGCCACCAGGTGGGAGACAACGGTTCATTTCCTGGAAATCAAAACATTTTTAGAAAGGAAGGAAATAGACAGGTTTGGTTCACAGACTGTGTGATCCTGGTAGCAATTCAGGAGGAGCACATGAGCCCCCTTTTCTCAGTCTCTACCCTCATTCTTGGCATAGATTTGCAACCAGCAGGTCCTGAAATCCCATAACAGAGCAGACTACACACTGGAAGATGTTGGTTTTTTTTTTTTTTTTTTAACTGCAATACCAGCCAGCAAAATTATCTGGAAGAAACATGCAGTCACATTCAAACACTTGGTTTTGCTCATTTCATCCTTTTACTTACTTATCAGGCTAGTTTCATGTTACTGGTATTGACTGTACCTTGCCATGTAGGATTTTAGTGTAGGGTGAAAGTTGTAATTTGGTTTGATCTCTGAGTGCGCGCACGCGTGTGTGTGTGTGTGTGTGTGTGTGTGTTGTGTGTGTGTGTTTGTGTGTTTCTCAAGCTTGCCGCATGGAGGCAGTATCTGAGAACAATGACACGCCAGTTAAGATGGCAACCTGTTTGCCTTGGATGTTAAGATGCAAGTCAGCAGGTTGTGGGTGCTATTTGCCTTAGGAGGATGCATCAGAGAATGGTCCTATCACTGAAGATCAGATGTTCCCATCTGCACCAGTGAACAATTACATAGCAATAGCTAAAGTATTGGAGAAGGGTTCAGGCTCCAGCAATCTGCAGCTTTCAAAGTTCTCTGGAGCCGCTGATGGGTTCATTTACAAGCTCCCATTAGTGGATAGTCAAGGTTTTTAACCTCATTTTGCAAGATAAGTGACTGAACAAATGACCAAGGGCAAAGTAAAACCCTGGGGGTTCCTGGTTCCCTGCCAGGGCTGCCAAATGCCCATGGGTCAATCATCTGAGTGGGCACTATGTAGAGGAAGCTAAACGGAATCCCTTTACCTTGATCCTCCTTATCTATCTGGCAACAGACAATTTCCTGTTAAGCTGGTGGAAGATGCTTTCTCACAGTCACAGAGCTCATCCTTGGAGCTCCTGGTCTTCAGTCAGTCTCCCAGAGGCCAAAGGGGTCATACATTTGCTAGACAGCCCTGTAATTAAGTCCCCAGGTGTCAGTTTCTCAGTCATGTTCCCAAAATCTCACTTAAGAAGGCCACACAGGTCAGGTGTACCCTGCTGGTCTCTTTCCCACCAGCTTTAGGAAAACTCTTCCCAAAAGACTAGAGCAAGCACCTGGGTTAGGGTGGCTTCCCACATCTAGCTGCCCCACCCTTTCCCTTCTTGAGATCGCTGCAGGAAAGGGCCGCTGCAGGAAGGAGAGAGATCCACCTCCTGGGGAGAGCGGGGTTGTTGGATTTTTTTAAAAAATTGTCTTAGTCTCCTACAATCTTATTTTATTTATTTTAAAACCTCTGCATTTTCTCCCTGTGAAACTTTTCACTTTAGCCTTTCTCTTTTTCAGTCGTTTATTATTGCAATTATTTTGCAAACTCAAGCCTCCCTGCTTATAAGTCAGGAAGCAACCAGCGCTTTCATTTCCAATTCGCGATGTCAACCCCTGCCCCTCCCCCTACATTCTACAAGTGTGCGGTCCACAGTAGAAGGATTCCAGAGCCGTGTCTCTGCGCCCTGCTTGGCAGCAGAATGAACGGGCATTGTTGGTGTGTTATTTGTTTCTGTGTTTCGGTTTTCCTGCAGTGGAAGCTAAATGAAGGTGTATGTATGTATTATGATTTTCACAGTCTCCTGGAACGAAGTTTAGGGGGAAGGAAAAGTAGGGGGCGGGGGAGCGCAGAGAAAGCAAGAAAAGACTTGCTGAAGAGCACACACTGGCTTCAGGGGTCCAAGGCAAACATCAAAAACCTTCTTTTTCCCACCTCCCCCCTCGGCCGGTGACCGAGGATCCTCCTCTTGTCTTCTTCCGGCTAAGTGCAACGTTTACGAAGGCATCTCTGAGGACTGGAAGAGATGAGGGTTCCCATTCACGCGCTCTCAAATAGCAACTCCTATTTTCGTGTCTCTAAACCAGGATTCCTGTAGCATTCCAAGTGGCCCCGGTGCGGGATGCCAATCGCCCCGCTTGTAAAGGGACCCATCACTATATCACTGTTTGCACGTACCTGCTGGGAAATCCTGCCGATAGATGGAATGGTGGCTTTGACACACGCATGCTCTCCCCCTCCTCCCAGGCGAACCCTGCCCTTCCCCTGCAGTGTGCGTGGGCACCGCCCATCCCCTCATCCCCACCCGGAGTACCAGCGCCCGGCAGCCCACAGTGGCACTGGGCACCTCCCTGGAGCGCAGCCAGTTATGCCCCAGCTGAGGACCCCCTCCCCAGTGGCAGGGAGGGGGCCAAGCGGACCGCTGCGGCTCCGCAGCTCGGGCCTCTGCGGCAGTGACCGCGGCTAAGAGGTGTGTCCCACCGCCCCCACTCAATCTCATCCCTGTGTGCCCGGGGTCAGCCCCAAACACCTCTGTAGGTCTCTTGCGCTCCCTGGGAGCAGCTTCCGTTTCTTTTTTCAAGATATAGGCGCTCACGGCACTGTCACTTCTCCTCATGAAGAAAAACTGCTCCGATTCCCACCTCAGGGCTGTCGCCTCTCATTTCTAGCCCCAAACAGCCCACTTTTGCTTCCACATGTTGCTTCCCGCCTCCCAACTGCTTCCCACTCCCCGGGCTCCCCTATTCCCACATCTTTTCGAGCATCTGTGCCAGTCAGTGGCAGCCAAATGGGATGCTAAGAGTACCCAGAGTTCCGTGAGCTCGATAGCCCTACGGCCTCACCTTGAATCTTTCTCCCCTGCTCCAGGGGGTCTTTTTCTTACCTTTATACTGGACAAGGGCACTGGTGTTCGGGGCGATGACGAGGTCTTTAGACCCGTCTCTGGAGCGACCACCGGACACTGCAACAGACGAGGTGCTGGACTCGGCTCCGGACAGGACTCTGGAGCTGGCTCAGGGCAGGACTCTGTGGCTGGTTCTCTGGCTGGTTCTGGGGCCGGCTCGGGGGCCGGTTCTATGGCTGGTACTAGGGTCGGCTCTGAGGCCGATTCTGTGGCTGGTTCTGGGGTCGGCTCAGGGGCCGGTTCCGTAGCTGGTTCTGAGATCGGCTGTGTGTCTAGTTCTGTAGCTGGTTCTGAGGTCGGCTCGGGGGCCAGTTCTGTATCTGGTTCTGGGATCGGTTCTGTGGCTTCCGGACAGGGTTCTGGAGCAAGCTCTGGACAACACTGTGGTGCCGGCTCTGGCGAAGGCGCGTGGAGCGGTGGAGGAGCCGGCGGCGGCGGCGGTGGTTGTGGCGGCGGCCAAGGCGGCGGCGGCTCTGGTGACTCCGCCGGCTGCTCTCCATCCTGAGGCGGGGCAGTGCCATGGGCTGCGGCCGCCCCGCGGTCCATGGCCGCACACCGCTTCAGGTCTGGGCAGCTTGTGCTCCTAAGCTTGGAGGGCTAAAGAACCCTCAGGCGCCCTGCCCCCTCCAGTTCGACAACCCCTAGCGGGGTGCCAAACTTTCCTCCGCCCCACTCCATGGCTGGCTCTGCTTTGAGGTCTAACTCGGGGCTCTCAACGTCTCCCAGTGCTGGAACACGCCCCTCCGTGAGCGCACACCTCTTCGTAAGCAGCCACAGGCCCGGTGGGCGGGAAGCAGAGGGGCTTGCGAGCGCCGACTGGACAGAGCGCTTGATGACCTCCTAGCGACGCGCGGGAGGGGAGGGGGTGAGACAAAAAGGGGAGGGGGAGTAGAGCAGCTGGGGGGGGTGTTGGAGCCTGGCCGCGCTTAACCCTTTAGTGACACGAATGCAAAAAAGAAAAAAAAAGCCAGATGCGAACTCGGGGGTCTTTGCAACCCCCTTAACCACTAAGCTGTGAGCTGCTGCTCAGAACAGCTTCCACCCTGTGTCTGCTCTCTCACCTCAACAGCAGGTGAGCTTAGCCTCGGACCAACCTCTTGCCCCCCAACTCCAAGCCTCTGTGGGCAAGTAATCCTTTTTTCTAACCCAGGAAGAGAAATTAAGCGGCACGAGGTTGGTGTGTGTGTGTGTGTGTGTGTGTGTGTGTGTGTGTGTGTGTGTGTGTGTGTTTAATCCTTTAGGTTAAAGTAAAATTTGTCCCCCCCTTCAGTTTTTGCATTTCTGAGCTTTGCCAGATCCGAGCGGTTTGCCATTGGGTACAGGGTTTGGGTGCTTTGGGAAAGGTGTGTGATGAGGGAGTGCTGGAGCCCTGGCTTTCCGCAGCCTGCAGATGTAGCCCCGAGAGCAAGGCAAGAGTGTCCGGCAAGCGGCGGCTGGGCTGTGCACTCGGGAGTGGAGGCTGCCCTGGTCTCCGCAGTGATCAGGGCGTCTGTCTGGCTCGCCTTTACCATGGGAGCCTGCCTTTTGCTTTTAGCTGGATTTCCCAGGCATCCGCAGGACTTTTTACTGAACTAACTGTTAGTGTGTGTGTGCGCGCGCGCGTGTGCGTGTGCGTGTGCGTGTGTGTGTGTGTGTGTGTGTGTGTGTGTATGTCTTGGACTGGGGGAAATTCACTGCAACACCCACACCTTTTTCACCTCCTAATACCTCAGGAGCACTCTAACATAAGGGACAGAAGATTCTCTGGCGAAGAGAACAGCCGGTCCCTGCCGCAGCACCCTTCCCACCACATCGGGAGACTTTAGAAGCTCTCTCGGTTGTTAGTCACGTACACATACATACAGACCATCATCTCAGTCAGACCTAGACTTTAGAAGCCAATATACTGCAAAACTGCAATTAAAGATTGAGAAGACCACCCATTAAGACACTGCTGTGTGGGGGTTGGGAGAAGGAGTACCTAGGTATAAACCTAATTTGAAATATGACAAGTGAATTTATCTCTGACACACATAATGCTGCAGTTGTGGATAGCAACCCTCTTTAAGCTGCAGCCCCTCCTCTCACCCTCTCCTCCCAGTCTATATCCTCTACTAATTCTTTTTTTAACTGACACTGACCCACCCAGAATTTTCTAGAGCCTGCAGAATTTTTGTTCCCTACACCACATCCCAGCAGTAAATAATACTGCAGAAGACAGTCTCACCTAACCCCCTCCAAAGACCAGAATCTCTGATGAGATCTGCGTTTCCCAGATCCTCACTGCAGCATCACAGCTTAAGCCCACCCTTTTAAAGAAGGGTTACACTGCCTGGCAGCTACTAAGCTAGTGTAGGAACCAACCCTAACCTCTGGGGCTGGGGAAGCCCAGGGGAGGTGAACCCTGTCTACCAAGCCCCTCACTGATGGTAGGCCTCGTTTCAGTAAATCCATACAAAGGGCTCATCCTCTTCACCCTCCTTGGGCTTTTCCTCCTCTCTTCTATCCTACTCTCAAGCAGCCAAGCTGTTTTTAACCCTAAGAGTTCAGGACTGAAACATCCAGATGCCAGATCTGACTAGCTAGTAAGCCTACACATGGAGCTCACTTTTCAGGCTTTGGTGAAATCTCTGTCTTTAGAAGGGTATAACACCTCACCTTTAAATCTTGTTTTCACTAAAACGGAACATATAGTTAGGAAGGGCTGAAGGTGGAGGAGTCACTAAGTAGGATGGCCTCTTGGGTTGGAGAGTGATGGGGTGGGGTTTGGCATAGACTGGGTGTCATCAAGCAGGACACCACCAGGGGACAACTTGGAGCTATTGCTTTATATATGTTCATTGATCCTCTGGTCTATAATTCTATACTTAATCACACGGAGTCCAAAATTTATGATGTAAACTCTTGCTGTAAGGTCAGTTTGAGGCTGAATGCTAAAATGGTTGTGCATGGCTTTTGCTCCATTAGGGTGGGTTGTTAGAGATATGCAGCTTGGATTGTACTATGAGTAATTTAATTTAAAAGATTCTCAGCACACCACAACCTACTTTGCTGCTTTATGTTATAGCAAGGTTTTATTTTGCTTTTTAGTCTTTCCTCAGCCCAGCATTGAACACAATGCTTTATGGAACCAAGGGGGAGGGAAGGGGGAATAGTTACGATGGGTTGATTGGTGCCTGAAAGTCAGGCACTTTTGCTGTATCTTATTTACTCCATCACCTTCCCCATAGTCTACTGGTCTCTTAACAGAGAAAGTTTTCCCCAAACCTAACCTGGGGCTGAGAGCATAGTATGTATTTAGGAAATGTCTGTTAAATGGATGATTCATTGCAGGTTACCAATTAGGGTGTCTTTTTTTTTCTGCATTGCTTTTTAACAGTATTTGATATTTCAGCTGATTGATGATCTCCTAAGAGGTTCTTTTCTATTTGAACAATACTGATATAAAGGCCAAGAGATACATAAGAGTAAGAAGGATGACCATCTCCACAGAGGCTTGAGTAGACATGGTTCTGAATGTCCCAGGGAAGACACAGCCCCTACCCTGGGACTTTTGGGCATGTTATATAAGTTATCCAATTGGGCTAGATAAAGGATAGATTAATTCAGTGTAGTCATATCTTTGAGTATGCGATGTGCTACCTAACCTCCACCTCTAGCGTTGATCATGATTCTACTCAAAATAAAATCCATGCAACCCAGCCTAGAGATCCTTTAATTTCAGGCATGCTAAGAGTCCTGGAGAGGCAAAGGAGAGAAAATCTGAGAAACGTGGCAATATTAAAGCTCTTCTCCCTTCTTTTTCCCATTGTCTTTTCATTATTAAATGAGAGAGTAACACTGTAGAGCTAAAGTGGAAACCCTTTTTTCTCTGACCAAGAGCTTCAATTGCCCCAAACCCTTCCTTTCAGAACAATTTACAGAAGAAATAGGTGCCTTTCCTGAGTCTTAGCAGCTGCCAGCCTCCCCTGCTCCTGCCATCTTGGCAATGTGCAAAACCAAAATAGCAAACTTTATAATATTTTACTAAATAAAATAAAGAGATGGGATGAAGAACAGCATTTATGGAGAAGATAGAGGATTCAGACAATTAATTTAGATGGAATTAACATGCAAACCTGTTATCCTTCATTTACTTGCTCTAGTCTTCTAGGATTTGACTGATACAGAATTGGGAGTTAAAAAGTTAATACCTTTATATAATGCCTTTGGATGTTTAAAGTACTTCCACATATATTGTCTCAAGCTTCACAACAAATGTGTGAGGTAAAGCAAGTCTGGATTTCCATCTCACACCCCAACCCCTAACCTTTTACAGATGAGAAAACACAAGTACAGTGAGATTAAGTGATATGTCTTATGTCACCAAGATAATCAGTGGTGGAACAGACATTTAGAACTTGGGTCACTCAACTTCCAGCTGAGGGAGATCAAAACGTAGTGCTGACTTAGTGGCTGTGAGACAAGGACTACGTAAATCCTCTGGAAGGCAAAGTGGGAAGTCTGCCTCAATGCCCTTCTATTTCTCAAGCCTGTAAGAGGAACAGTGATTCTTACATTTTCACCTTGAGGTTTCTCAGCTCTCGCTCTGGATGGTAGTTAATGATCTATAACCAAACTCACTATAGAAGGTACCTGTTTAGAGGACCCTTTCTGAATATGTGTATAATAAAATAATCCACCCAGACTGTACTTGTTTTATTGGTTCTGTTTTTATATTTTCTTGAAGTTAAGCAGTCCACAGTTAAGATGCATTTACAACCAGTCTGAGGTGTACAAAGTCTGACAATTAAGTTCGCGAACTGTTGCAATGATGTTACTAACCTCTTTTGAAATCATCATGAATTTGTACCAACTGGACAAACAGTTAACCATGTTTACTATTTGGAAGTGCTGAAAAGCCTGCATGAAAAAGTTAGATGAAAATGAACTGAATTTTTGGCCAACAATTCATGGCTCTTGCATCATGACAATGCACCAGCTCACATGGCACTGTCTGTGAGGGAGTGTTTAGCCAGTAAACAAATAACTGTATTGGAACACCCTCCCTACTCACCTGATCTGGCCCCCAGTGACTTCTTTCTTTACCCGAAGATAAAGGAAATATTGAAAGGAAGACAGTTTCATGACGTTCAGCACATCAAGGGTAATACGATGACAGCTCTGATGGCCATTCCAGAAAAAGAGTTCCAAAATTGCTTTGAAGGGTGGACTAGGCACTGGCATCAGTTCATAGCTTCCCAAGGGGAGTACTACTTTGAAGGTGACTGTAGTGATATTCAGCAATGAGGTATGTAGCACTTTTTCTAGGGTGAGTTCACGAACTTAATTGTCAGACCTCATATATAGCCCTTTTAAGTGCCATGGAAAAGGAGAAGAGAGGGAAGAAATATTAGACATGATCTGATCCCTCAAAAATTATTAGAACTTGGTGGTTGAGATAAATCAAATACAGGTGAAAGACAATCCAAACACAGATGCCAATATATGATCATGTACTTACGTGTGGGGGCTGGACGGTGGAGACAAAGTGTGACAGTGTGGAAAGGAAATTGCAAAGGAAGTCAGGAAATCTGGCTTCAGATTAAGTTTCTACCACAAAATTCACAGCATGACCTTATACAAATCACTTAATATCTTTTGGTCTCAAGTTTTCTCATCTGAAAAATGGGGGTGGAGTCAAGTTGAACTTGATCAGCTAGCTTTAAAGTCTGTTCTAGCATAAAATATCAATGATACTGTGAGTGAATCAGGGAAAGCTTCTTGGAAGGGGCATATCTTGAAGTGGGTCTTGAATGATGCAATTAATATAAATCATCAAGGAGGAAGTGGGAAGACATTACAGGCAAGGAGATGGGCAAGAATTGAAACCTGGTGGTGAGAATATGCCAGGCTGGTTGAGGTAGAGGGATCAAACCAAGGATTGATGAGAAGTGACGTTAGAGCAGCATAAGTGTTAGGAAGAAGGGGAGCTGTAAAAGGCACTGAATGCCAGACTGAAGGCTTTTAAGATTTGATGTTAAAGGTAATTGGGAGCCAAGGAAGGTTGTTCAAGTATAGGGGTGACATGGTAAAACCAACCAGTGAGAAAAATTATCCTTGACAGTGTACTTGGTCCTGGAAGCATCTACAAATATACTTCGTTCCCCTTGAGCTGGAATCATTAAATTGGGGTCATTTGTGAAGTCATGATGGTTTCCTGATTTTTGCAGTTACCTCTAGTTTCAGGTCTGCTTTGCCAAGGCTTATGCCACGGCTGCTGGCTGGACCTGCCTAACCACCTGCCTATATATTTGGATTCAGGCCATAATAGGTCATTTGGATTTCATGGACTCAACATGCTAATGGAATTCCTAATTTGAAATTCTAACTGATGATAAATGGCCAGGGGAATGAAGGAGATGAGAGAAAGTTCTTCATAGGCAGGCAGGAGTGGGATGTCTGTGGACCTGAAAGCAGATTAAGAGATCGAGGACAATTTGAAGGAGGATTAAAAAAAAATACTGGATCTTTGCAGAATCTTTGAATTACTATGGCTTAGATATAGGGGAAAGCTGATGAGACACAGCCATGAAGTCCTGAGCTGCCAAGGATCTAAACTGAGCTCGAATTAATAAGAGAAACCAGATTGCTCTAATGCCATAGACAAAGAAGTTGGTAGAATTTGGGGTGTGTGGGGCGAGGGGGTCAGGTGAAGGTGGGGGAAAGCATAGAGCTGATAGTATCTCTGAGGAGATGGTGTTTAGAGAGAGTGGAAAAGATTCTTAGAGTCCTCATGGTGTGGTATCAATACTAGTCACAGGGAGACAACTGCAATAATAATTCTCAATATTTGAAAGTGTGTGTGTGTGTGTGTGTGTGCATCTGTGTGTGTGTTCTCCTTAGTAAGAATTGTCCCTGCACAAAATTACTTTGCTACCCTTCCACTCTCAACAAACCCCTCTTTCTGGCACCAACCAGGGGTGGGGAAGAGTAATGGAGGAGGAAAAAACAGGTAGGGAAAGAAAATTAAGAAAAATTTGACAGGCGGAATTGCTGTGATGAA
Organism: Rhinolophus sinicus; assembly: GCF_036562045.2. Taxonomy (NCBI): domain Eukaryota; kingdom Metazoa; phylum Chordata; class Mammalia; order Chiroptera; family Rhinolophidae; genus Rhinolophus; species Rhinolophus sinicus. Next base: position 40,638,653 of record NC_133768.1, read on the forward strand.
AATAGTTGGGTATTGTAAATAAAGCTTCAAGGAACATAGGGGTGCATATTTTTTTTTTATTTAAATTAGTGTTTTGGATTTCTTCCGATAAGTGCCCAGAAGCAGAATTGCTGGGTCACAAGACATGGAAGCAACCTAAATACCCATCAACAGAAGATTGGATAAAGAAGAGGTGGTACATATGCACAATGAAATATTGCTCAGCCATAAAAGAATGAAATGTTACCATTTGGGACAACATGGATGGACCTAGAGGATATTACGCTAAGAGAAATAAATCGGACAGAGAAAGACAAACACCGCATGATCTCACTTATATGTGGAATCTAAAGAACAAACTAATGAACAAAACAGAAACAGACTTATAGATACAGAGAACAAATTGATGGTTGCCAAAGGGGAGGAGGTTGGGGGGACTGAGTGAAAAAGTTGAAGAGATTAAGAAGTACAAATTGGTAGTTACAAAAGAAAGAAAATAGTTGGGGAAGAGGGTAGCTTGCCTTTTCTTCAAAGAATCACCTGGCGTGTTTTCAGCTGCCCCTTCTCCTTTTCCCCTTGTAATTCTCCTTCCTTACTGAGAGTTAGCTCAGAATACACATTTTATCGGTTCTGTGGTAAGAGGGAATTTCAGAAACAGTCTATACACAATTGAAGTGATTTGCAAGGAAAAGGTGTCGCATAACTCAGTTGTCTTGGATGAAGATGAAAGCATTAAACAATCATTTTCAGGACCTCCCTGTCATCATTCACTTTTTAATTTTAGGGCCCTATCCCCTGGTTGTAACCTTTGGGGCTACTGCCATTTCTGGCAGGTCCTGTTCCTTTTAACCACACTCCATTAGCCAGAAGGAGGCTAAATTCCCTCTCTTTTTCTCTCTCAGCTTCACAAGTCTCAGCATTAATAAGGCCCTTTCCCAGCTGGGCCTCAGAGCCTTAACGTGGCCCTAGGGGGAAATTGCACCTGCCTGACCATTGTTTCTACCAAAGAGTTCTTGGGATTACTTCATTCATTCATTTCACAAATAATTACTGAACATCTATGTGTTAGGCATTTATTGAATGCTGGGGATTCACCAGTAAATGAGACAGTCACCATCTCTGCTCAAATAGCATTTATGGGATAGGGGCTGTGGAAATATAGACATTAAACAAACAAATACATAAAAATGTTTTAGAAAATGATGGATGCAATGAAGAAAACCAAAACAGGATGATGTGATAGAAAGTGCCTAGAAGGCTAATTTGGTCAATACATTTACTCATTCACTTAATCCTATAACATATCCAAAGAGTCTGACAGTCTGGAATTACTTCACCAATATTACTACCATCAAACCTATTAAATAAAGTTCAATATTTTTTCCACCAACTTTTGATTTGAAAATGTTCCAACCCTATGGAAAAGTTGCAAGAATAATACAGTGAACACTTATATAGTCTTCAATTCTTAACATTTTGCCACATTTACTTGATATCTATATCTCTACTTTCTCTCTCTCTCTCTCTCTCTCTCTCTCTCTCTCTCTCTCTCTCTCTGTCTCTCTCTCTCTCTCTGGCTGAACCATTTGAAAGTTACTTTAAGCACTTCAGTATGTATCTCATAAGAACAAGACCATTCTTGTCCATACACAATATAATTATCATACTAAGAAAGTTTAACAATGATACATTAATATTATCTAATATACAACACATGGTAAAATTTCTCCAGTTGTCCCAATGCTTTGTATAGCTTTTAAAAAATGTAGAGGATCAAATATAGATTGCATTTAGTTGTTCTTGTCCCTTTAGTCTTCTTTAATCTAGATTAGCCCCCAGCTTTCATTTATCTTTCATGACATTGACATTTTTGAAGAGTACAGGTCAGTTGACTTCTAGACTTTCCCCCAATTTGGGTTTGTCTGATTGTGGAAGGCACCTCTAAATAGGCAACTTTTAGTTGAGTCCTGAATGAAAAGAAGGATCTACCCATGCAAAGATCTGGAGAGAACAGTTCCAGTCAGAGGGAACAGCAAGCACAAAGTCTCTGAGATGGGAACAAGACTGTTGTGTTTGAGGAAGAGAAAGTAGACCAGAGTGGTTGGAGTCTAGAGATGGGGGAGTGTTACCAGATGAAGTAAGATAGGTAGGATTTAGGTCATGCTGAGCCATGTAAGTCATGAGAAAGAGTTCGAATTTCATTCTAATTGCAATGGTAAACCACTAGGAGTTTTAAGCAATTTTGTGACATGATCTGACTTAAATTTTCTTTTAAAAGTAATTCTTATTTTCTAAAATTTTTACTTTATATTCAGTTTAAAGAAACAAACAGTTATTTGTCACAGCAGGCACCTCCCCCCCCCATCAACAATTCCCCATAGGCAACTACTTTGAACTCCTTTAGTTAAATGACATGCTTATAAAGCTAATTAATAATTTTCAGATTAAAGCATTCAGTGGAAGAGGAGAGTTTAGCTCATTATCACCACCAGCCCATACAAACACAAACTTTCCATTCCACCACTCTCCCAGTATAATTATGTCATAATTTTGGTTACATCAATATTCAGCGTTTATACTAGTCCAACTATGGAAATCCTGTTCACAGTTGAGTTATGTAGCATACTATGATTACTTTTTCTTTCTTGCACATCTGTTTATTTCTAATAGAGCTTATAATTATCTATTTTATTCATTTTAAAATTTTTCTATATATTTACCATTATTTCACCTACACCCTGTTCCCCAATTGATGATCCTCTCCCAATATGTGAAGATGCATTGGCTCTTCCAACAATTTCATTTTCTGGGAGACATACGTTTTAAAAATGTAATAATAATTTTATTCATGTGTAAATCCATCAATCTACTGTTTATCAGTAATCTAAATACTCCATCACCAATTTTAAGCATAACATCCTTTAATTGTTTATCAGAAATGAAACATGCTTTATTGGTTCAATGATGAGGTATTTTACAAAGTGTATGCTACAAATTCACAATGACAGGCCTATAAGTTATTATTAAGTATTCACATTCATCCAGTGTGAAAGCATGCTACTGGATAGAGATAACCAATTGTTCTAAAATAGCCTAATTGTTCTCTACATTTGTGGCACTACTCTTATCCTGCGATATCCCTAAAAATTTTGAAAGTGTTGCTTCATTATCTTCTAGCTCCTAACTTTTGAGAAGTCTGAAGCTGTCTGATTCCTGATCCCTTGTAAGCTACCTTTTAAATGTTTCTTCTCTAGAAGTTGTTAGGTTTTTTGTTTTGCTCTTTGTATGCAGTTTCACATTGATATATCCTGATGCATATCTATTTTCTTCCATTGTTCTGGGCATTCTCTTTGGGCCCTTTCAATCTTAGAACTGTCTTTTAATTCTAAGAAATGTTCTTGAATTATTTATTTCGTGTTTTTCTCTCCAAATTTTCTGACCTCCCCCCCCCGCCCCCCGCCCGGAACTCATATTACTGTTATGTTGTACTTCCTGGACTGATCCTGTAATTTGCTTGTGTTTTATCTTTTTTTTCTTTTTATCTGTTTGCTCTACTTCTGGGTGATTTCCTCAATTTTATCTTCCAACCCTTCTGCAATACTGCAATGCAATTCTGACACTAACTACCCAGAATTAGTGCAGACTTCACTGGTTAAGTGCACAGTGATAGCCCTCATGATAGCCAACATGATAGCCCTTATTTCAGATGATGGCCACAAGTTCCGGGGTCCCAAGGCCACTCATACTTCTGACCAACTGGCTACAAATTCAGGGGTTCCCTTGACCCACTCAGGTTTGATACTTCCGTAGAATAACTCACAGAACTCAGAAAAGCACTACGATTACAATTACAGTTTTACATAATGGATGCAAATGAGGAGTAATCAAATAGAGACCCATAGGGTGAGATCTGGGAGGGTATCAAAAGTGGAGCTTCCATTCCCACCATCCAATGGGATCCAAATGCATCGCTCTCCTAGCACATCAATGTATTCACCAACCAGGAAGCTCACCTGAGCCTTGGTGTTCAGAGTTTTTATTGTGGTTTTATTATGTAGACATGATTGATTGAATCATTGCCCATATGATTTAATTCAATCTCCCATGACCCCTTCTCTCCCCAGAGGTTAAATTGGGCTGATATCATCTGACTCAAAGCCCTAACTTTCTAATAACATGGTTGGTCTTTTCAGCATGGCCAGCCCCGATCCTGAAACTATCTAGGGGTCTACCATGAGTCACCTCATTAGCATTATTTCAGGCATGGTCCCAAGGCCTGCCGTGAATAACAAAGACACTCCTATTACTCAAGAAATTCCAAGGGTTTAGAAGCTATATTACAGGAACTTGGGACCAAGATTAGATAAATTCTTTACTATATAACACTTCATAAAAAGAAATTCAAGAGCAGTAGTTTTTAAAAGTAATTAAAAAAATTTTTTTAGTATCTTTTTTCTTAATCACTCTGTCCTTGTTTGATTAATGCAATATCTTCTCCATTCTCTGAGAATAATAATGGCTCTTTTCTATCTCTTTGTTTCATTTTAGTTTTTGGTTTATTTGTTGGTTTAGATCTCTATCTTTGTTATCAGTTTTCCTCTGATACCTCATCATCCTTGGCTGTCTGCTCGTATTTACGAATAGTTTCTTAGAAACCTGATTAAAACATGAGAATACTTAGTGAGACTTGTAGACTATGAGTGCACAAGTTTTTTATTGCTGTGTAACAAGTTACCACAAACTTCGTGGCTTCAAATGACACACATTGATTATCTCACAGTCTCTATGCATCAAGAATTCAAGCCTAGCATAGTTGGATCCTCTACTTAGCTTGTAATTAAGGTCTTGGTTAGGATGCATTCTCGTCTGGAAATCTGACTGGGGAAGAATTTACTTCCAAGCTCATTCATGTTTTTTGGCAGAATTTATTTCCTTGTGTCCATATGACTGAGGGCCCTGGTTTTTGCTAGCTGTTGACTGAGGCTGCACTTAGGTTCTAGAGGCCACGCACAATTCCTTAGGGCCACTGACAGTTTCTTGCCCTATGGGCTTCTCAAGCATGGCCTCTTATTTCATCAAGCTCACAAGAAGAGGCCCTGACTCCAGTCTGCTAAGGCAGAACCTTATATAATGTAACTTAATCATAGGAGCAAATCCCATCATCTTTGCCATATTTTGTTGGTTAGGAGCAAGTCGTAGGTTTCAATAGCATTTAAGGTGGTGGTGGTGGTGCGGGGAATTACACAAAGGCATGAACGCCAGGAGGTGAGACTCATTGGGTATCACCTTAGGGTCTATCTATTCGGTTGGTGCAAAAGTACTTGCGGTTTAAAAGGTTAAAAACAAATTGCAAAAACTGCAATTACTTTTGCACCAACCTAATACTACAATGGGCTTTACTGCAAGATTATCTGGCTGGATCATTTCATTGGCTAACTCCTATGTCAGCATATTTAAGTATTTTCTTGGGTTTCTCATTTTCCCCAAAGAAGAATATTCTAATTCTCTGCCTGGAGGTTGTAAGTCTGTCAGATCATGAGAATCAAGGAGGGTAAAGGACCAGAAGTCTCAACAATCAATACATAAACTTCTTAATTTTCCTGTTTTCTACATATTACCTCTACCTCAACTGTGCTCAATGTTTAGTCCAGAGACCCTCTGCTTTACTCTTACCAGAGAATAAACCTCACATCTTCTGGTTGGGAGGAGAGCAGAGACAATTACCAATCGGTGTGAATTTGGCATCTAACGGCTTAATGAAAAATCAACCAATACTCTCTTTTTCAGCCTCACATTTTCCCCCAATTCTGAAAGTACTGGTACTACCAATTGCTGAGCCTTTGGAGATTCTTTGCTGTGAATTGTCTTGCTTTCCCCACTGTTCGTTTTGGATTCAATTTCCTCAGGAAATTACCCTTGTATTTCTATTTTCTAGCTTCAAAAACTATATTGTTATAATCATCTCTCCCAAAATTACTGTCATTTTAGTGGGATTTGGCAAAAGAGTAGAGGTAAATGCATGTGTTCAAATTGTTATGTTCAGTGGGATGTCCTAATTTGCATGTTAAGGAGATTACACTGACCTTTTTGTGAAGGATAGACTATGAGGGAAGAATAAGAGAAGTTTGGAGAACAGTTAGGTAGCCATCAAGAGATATTTCAGAGGAGAAATTAATAGAGCTTCGTGATAGGTGGAGAATCGGGGACGTAGAGAGAGAGAAAAGGAGATGCCACCGATGACTCCTAAGCTGATGTAGCAAGATGGATGGTGCATTTCATCTATTTCTTGATTCACTGTTTCTCAGATTATTTTCCAGGGCTGCTGTCAACCGACTCCCCTGACTACCACAATTGATATCACCAGAAAACTGACTCAGAGCAAACCTAACATTGCCAGGGGCACAGTTACCATGATAAGGAAACCTTAATTTAACCACCACCAACAGCAACAACAGCTCCCATTTATGGAGTGACTACTATAAGTCTATAAACCAGGGCCCATGCTAAACACTTATGTTATTATAGGTTATCCATATATTATTTCATTTAATTTCTTCAACAGCCCTGTGAAGTATATACCCATTTTATAGTTCATTACATTAAATCATTAAAGTGGATACTTTCCAAGTCAATCAAGTTCTGGGAAGGATAGTTTCACTACAAATTGTCAGGGTCTCTAGAAGTGATAGGAGGGAACATTACATCAGCCATTGCCATTCCTACTCATCTTCTGTCCACTCCAAACTTGTGGTATAGGAGGCATCTGCTCTTTATCCACACTGCCTCCCCCTTCCATTAACCACATCCTTCCATTCTTGCTTGAAAATATTGTTTCCTTTCAAAATCCTCTCTGTGCTTGCATTATTTCCCAGGAATGTTGATTTTTCCCAACTGCAGCACAGAACAGCAGCATTATTCTATTCCACAACTTCTTCGTGGGAGAAATAGAAACTTGCAGTGGAGATAAGGAAAATTTTGCTCAATTTGCAAGCTTCTGTGGAATTTCAGTAATAAAAGGCATAAGGACAGAAATGTCTTGAATTGTTCACGTGAACATAGCCTATAGGAGGACAAACAAGAAGAGCAGGAAGAAGTGATTTCAATGCAATTTGAGATTTTTCTGAGCTTCTGAAGGAATAGAAGAGTTGAGGGAACTGGAAATAGACAGTATACACTAAACTAACTTACCACTAATTACTTAGGCTTGCTACCCCTAGGAGGAAGCCTAAGATGTCTTAGTCAGTTTGGGCTCCTATCACAAAATACTATAGACTGGGTGGCTTAAACAGTACAGATTTTGTAATACAGGGCCTCAGCTTTTGGCAGGTGAACACAGGAGACGTTGAGGCCGAAAAGGAACAACAACACAGCCATGGATAAGGGGTCATACCACTATATTCTCCATGGTGGCTGGTCGAGACACAAGAAGCAGACATCCGCCAATACTCCAAGAAGGGGTTTTCCTGTCCCAGAATCTCAATGGCGGCCGGGTGAGGCACAAGAAGTAAGATCCACACCATCCACAATCCGCGCTTGCTAATGTAGCCATAGCAGTTATATACAAAACAATAGTGGCTAATGGCCAACTGGTTACAGCTGATGGCCAACTAATAACAGAGCCAGCACCTTTCCACGTGAGGCTGGGAGCCTGAAAACTGCTCTCCTGGCCCTTTCCCAACAAATTTATTTCTCATAGTTCTGGAGGCTGGAAATCTGAGAAGAATGGTTCGGTTCTGGTGAAAACATTCTTCCTGGCTTGCAGAAAGTCTCCTTCCTGTTGTGTCCTCATATGATGAAGAGAGTGAGAGAGCAATCTCTTTTGTGTCTCTTTTCAAAAGGCATTAATCCTACCTATCATGAAGGCCCACCCTCATGATATCATCTAAATCTAATTGTCTCCCAAAGGCTCCACCTCCACATAATATCACATTGGGGATTAGAGCTCCAACAAATGAAGTTTGGTGAGACACAAATCAATCTATAGCAGAGGATCAAAGGCTGCTTTGCCAGGTCCTCATTGAACTTCCCCCTATTGTTAATATAATGAGAATGTAGGGCATTGGCAACAAAGTCAGTCAGCAAACCTAGGTGAGATTTGCATGGATGTCTATGTTTTCCTAGGTATCATTAGCTATGGTAATGCCTGTAGAGCTGACTCACTCTTTGCCTTTAACCACTTTCTTTCTGCTGAGTTCTGGTTGCATTTTCACTCTTCTGTAAACCTCTTTCTTTTGTGCTATATTAAGCTTCATCAAGACATACTTCTGGTATGATAAAATAGGCAACTAGATTGACTGACTACATACTGAAATATCATAGACTTTCCTCCCTTTATAAAGGTTCTTTTTTGTGTGACTAGTGAGGTGGGTGAGTACAAATCAGAGGATAGAGTTCTTAAGAGGTTTGACTTCTTTGGAGACAAGAGTGATGAGGGAGGGAAGATTTTGTAGTCTTGACGACATCACACATGTGCTCTCACTCCTCCATGGAAACCAAAATGTGTGAATGAGACTGAAGAAGTCAGCCAATCTTCACATCCCCCTCTACTCCCACCTCTACGGTTTTTCTTCATCAGTACCAAGAATGAATCTACTGAAGAATAAAAAAGGCTATCACAGTGCCATAAGTTAACTAAAGAACTCAGTTTCCTGGTTATTGTAGTTCTGGTTGCTGCCATAGAATCTTTCACCATTGTCCTAGGCACCTTTAGAATAGAGTTCATATAACCATCTACTGTGAACCCAGATGGTTGGGCTCCAACTAGTCCATGGGTCTCAACGCATGCAACTCTATGGTTTTATTTTATTTTATTTTATTATGTTTGGTTTTGGTTCAGTGCCTTTCTAGGCAGCCAACCATATTCATCCTTTCACCAAATGTCTATTGAGCATCTATTGTGTACCAAACACTGTAGTAGGTATTGAAGATATAAAGACATATATGATGCAATTCCCTGTCTTTGATGCACATACAGCTCCACACTCAGATCTCTCTTCAAGACAAATCCACACACAAATCATTGAAATACAGAGTAATAAGTGGGATGATTAGATGTCTGGACAAAACGCTAACTTAGAAGAGGAACAGTTCATTTTTGCTCCAGGACAACCAGGGACATTTTTGCAGAGGAGATGACATTTGAGATATGTTTCAAAGATTGAGAAGAAGGGAAAAGTTATTCCAAGCATAAGGAACAGTATTTGAAAAGACATAGAAATATAAAGGAGAATACAGTTCTCAAGGATCTGTAAGAAATTCAGTTTGACTAAAAGCAATGTCAGGTAATGTTGCTAGAAAGGGAAATTAGAGTGATTATGAAGGACTTCCCTATGCCCTGCTAAAACACTTAGATTTAGCATTGAATATTTTGGGGCAGAAGCATGACATATTGTTGGCAATTTACAAAGTTCACTACAACAACTACCTGGAGGACAGTTTGGAAGGAGGCAAGAATGGATTCAGGGAGACCAATTAGAAGGCTGTTGCAAATATCCAAGTGAGAAATTATAAGGATCCAAATAAAGGCAGTGACAGTAGAAATAATGAGGGTATATGATTAAAAGGCAATTCCAAAGAAGATTATAATAGTATTTTGTGGCTAATTGAATGTGGTTACTGGGGAGAGAGAAACATTTTATGTAACTACCAGGTTTCTAGTTTAAGTTACTTGATAGATGACAGTGCCATTAACAGAGATCCATAGATAGTTGAATATATGGGTCTATAGTAGAGCCATATATCAACGTGGTAGTTGAAGCCATGGGAGTAGAGATTTCCCTGGGAAAGTTTGCAGAAATATGAAAAGGGGCATTATGAATGGGACCTCTAGAAACAGGAACCTTTAAGGAATAGGCCTGGGAAGAGAAGTTGCTGAAGGAGAATGAATAATCAGGGAGATAGGAGGAAAACCTGACATAGGAGGAAAACCTGGAGAAATGATGGAAGGTCTGCTCCACAGTGTCAAAAACTGCATAGAGGTTAGGAAAGATGATGACAGGAGCAAGGCCCACTTGATTCAGTACTTGGGGGTTTGGTATGACTCCTACCTTAAAGAGAACATATTCAGTAGAACGTTGCCAGATGAAGTCCAGGGCAATTAGGCTGAGACACAATGGGAGGGAATGAAGTGAAGAGTGTAGATTACCCTTTTTTTCAAACTTTGAAATATGGATTTATAAACATTCCAATAACAACAAACCTTGCCCTGAGAGTCTGTTGTACACTGAGGTACATAGCCAGAATGATTATCAACAGATGTCTTTTATCTGTATGTAATATTCAGGGTTGTTTGGTATATTGTACTGTGGTTTATAGAATACATACATAAATAAAGATATCTATATGAGGGTGTAATGCAGGGTCTCTGGTCCCTCTCCCCACATAAGAATGCAGGATATGGTGAGGCCAAAAAGGAACACCTACGGAGTCATAGATAGAGGAGTCATACCACTATATTCTCGCTGGCGGCTGGGTTGGAGACACAGGAAGCAGGAGCCACAATCTGCCTTCCGCCTCTCTGCCAACCTACCAACCCCTACTTACTAGCTGCAATCCGCCATCCACTTCTCTGCCAACCAACCAACCAACCCCCTACTGTAGCCACGGCAGTTATATTAGTGGCTAATGACTAACTGGTAACAGCTGATGGCCACCGAGCCACAGCGGATGGCCATCTGATTACAGCTGATGGCCATCTAATAACTGAGCCAGCACCTTTCCATGTGAGGCCGAGAGCCTGAAAACTGCTGTCTGGGACTCTGTCCCCACAGAGGGTGTCCTTTGTTTCTTATAGGGTGAGTAATCGATTACAGTTTTGGAGATCCCTTCTGGAGAATAAGGGCCACAGACCTACTGGCTCCTTTGGTTCTAGGAAAGCTCCTACCTGCCTAAAAACAGCCCCATCCCCAGCCAAGAGGATCTTATCCTGTAGTGCATGAAGCCCTCTTGGAAGCATCTAAATTTACACATGCTGGGGACACTTCTCTCCCTGTGTGCCTTTACTGGGTATAAAGACTTCTCTGCAAATCAAGACTGGGGAGCACTCCTGAGTCCATCAGCGATCCTCAAGGCAGTTATGAAGACTAATTTCTGAAATCCATGGTGGCACCATCTCAGACAATCCTTTTTCAATCCTTTTTCAACCCTTTTTCGCTCTAGCACACCTGGGGGGAGGTGTCTGACTTGCAGTATCAGTAACAGTAATTCATTGATAGTGAGCCAAGGGATGAGATAATATTAATGGCCCACTTTCATTAAATAGTCAGACACTCAACATTTTACATCAATTAAGTAAATTACTGTGTTTCCAGGATACAGGTGTGGCAACTAATTCAGAGAAGCTGAGTAACTTGCCCTGACAGATTACTCTTTTAAGAAGTGTGGTGGTGAAAGAAGAGAAGTGAAAGGAACACGTATGGAGAGGGCAGGTTTAGTTTGCCATTCAACTGAATTCTTATCTGAACCTGTCCTCTAAAGAAGATGTAGGCTGCGTGCCTAACCTAGTGTTGGGGAAAGACTGGGGAGGGATAAGAGATGAAAATGGCAGGGTTCCTAACTTTGAGGTGCTTATGTGCTGTTTGATGAGGCAAGAAACAAACATGGAAAAGTAAAGAATAGTGGCACTTTTAAAGCTGGGTTGTAAGGCAGTTGCTTGGAACTTGGAGTGCATTTTATATCAGGAGCTTGCTAAAGATGGGTATTTTAATAGATACACCCATAAATCCTATTCATCCCATGATGCAGCTGAAATGATGTATATTTGTTACGAAAACTAGTATGAGAATGTTGTACTAATAATTAAATAAAATGAACTATAAAGTTGAAAAAGGTGTGTGGGTTTTATGCTGGTACTTGAAGAGAAGCTGGTTTAATTAGGAGTGGGATAAAGTACGATGAAATCTTTAGTAGAGATTCTGAATAGGACTTTTGGTACTTTCAAGGACATTAGAGGGTATTTTTATCATGTTTAATTTCACGTTAAAGCATATGGCTCTTTATTCTTTAATTTGGCTGCATCAGCACTGCTCTTACACACATCAACCATAATTAGAGTTTTTGGTTGAATCACGAACGAAACAGAAGAAAATGTTAAAGCCACCATAGAGTCTTGGCTATCTAGGAGTGGCAACCTCATCTCCTCCTAAACACTCGGCTCTTAGGTTTCATCCAGCCTATTTTCTCAATACAAGGGCCCAGTCACATATTTGCCCAATTTCTGCTTTGGTTTTTCCCTTCCCCAGACTGCCCAATTCTCTCTTTTCATCTGGGACTAATGGGGTGATTTTCACCCATTTTTATACTTAGCCTCTGTCTTACCTTATGAAATACCCAACAGCTCCCCAACATGACCACAAGAACTTTGCTGCTCCCGCTTTCCTTGGCGTAGCAACAGTTATACTGGTAACCTCCCACCTATTTTGACCCTAATTTGGGCAAGAGAAAATGAGAGTGTCTTTTTGGGTCAATAGAAAAGAGCTAGAAGAGAAAGAGAAACTGAGTTTGAGGATATGGGAATATTTTTGGGGGGAAAAAAAGAAGAAATATGAGTGGTGGAAAAGAGACAAACAGGAGGTAGCACAGTACTCCTAAGGGGAAAGAAAAAGCAAGTATGGTAGAAGATTTCTGAGAAGATGATATCCTGAGGCAGGACAGCTGTATTACTACAGGGAGGTCTTGATGTAGATGATGATATGAAACTGGATGATGATTGTTCTAAAGGTTAAAGAGATGGTATCCATGAGTCAAATAAGGAAATAAAGGTGCAAAAGAAATTTGTGAACTTGGAGATTCCAGTGAGGTAAAATGATCAGAAATGGTATCACAGAAGGGAGAGTGCATAGTCTTGAGAGGATAGGAGAAAAACAGAAAGGAATGATAAGACACTACACTAATGTATAGTGTCCCTGGAGTCAAGTGAGAAAACATTCAGTGGAAGGAAAGTGGTCAACAGTGTCAAATGCCGCAAAGAGATAAGGAATGAGAGAGGAAAATCCATCGGAGTTGACTGTGTGTGTGTGTGTGGGGGGGTGGGTGCACATATGTACTTGCTTATGTTTGAGAAGACCTACAATGTTATTCTGTGTCAGGAACTGTGCCATATGCTCTAAACGTATTATTTCATTTCATGGGTTTATAGATGGAAGTAGAAGTGTGTAGGAGAGCGGTGGAGAGAGAAGCCAGAGACCTGGCGGTTAAGGAAAGGGCAAGTACATGGATATAGGCAGTTGTTGCAGAGAAGATAGATGAACAAAGAAGGAAATAATGCTGGGTGGAAATGTAAGGAGTAGGGAATTCTAGGAAGCTCACACTTGATAACTTCAGTTTCATTAAGGTGGGAGGCAATATTGAGTAGAAGGGGCTTGAATAAACAGAGAAGGTATGTGACAGATACTATGGGGGATGTGATGTGGGAGCCCAAAGCTATGCATAAAATGACTTCAGCATCATTTTATGACCCCTTCTATCAAAGTTCAGAAGGGCAGAAATCACAGATATAGAAGGCAGGGGTTACTTGCGTGTTGGCAGAAGGTTAAGGTGGTTGAGAAATTGATGCTACAAACTCCCAGTCACTTTTTCTTAATCTTGAATTTACAATAGCTTGATTTCTTTCAGGATCCTATTTTAAAAAGACAATTGTGACAGTTAAAAATCCTTCCTCTAGATTGCGATGTCATTAATGTGTTGGTAGAAAAAGCTTTGGAGGCTTCAGCTCGCCTACCCCAACCCAAAATAAATCTAAAAAGAAAACCAACTCATGTAAATAGGTCCATGGGGACATTGTCTCTGCCCCTAAGTGGCTTTAACACAGAAAGGATGGATGGAAGCCTGTCTGACCTGCTAAGAGACAGAAAATTGGGTAGAATTCAGTATGGGGTAAAAGTGTCACAGCTCAAATGATAATTGAAGAGATTATACTGGGGAGTGAAAGACCAAGCCTGGCTGATTAATAGCATACAAAGATGACAGCCACTGAGCTCAGGGATCATAAAATTCCCAGTAGTATTTACAGTGTGACTCAAATAATTTCTCTGCAGATTCTGTTCAGCTAGTAAGTATTTGAAATTTCAGAACTTTACAAGTTCTTTTTTTTTTTTTCAGATTATAAGTTCTTTTTTTAAAAATTTATTGGGGTGACAATTGTTAGTAAAATTACATAGATTTCAGGTGTATAATTCTGTATTACATCATCTATAAATCCCATTGTGTGTTCACCACCCAGAGTCAGTTCTCCTTCCATCACCATATATTTGATCCCCTTACCCTCATCTCCCACCCCCCAACCCCCTTACCCTCTGGTAACCACTAAACTATTGTCTGTGTCTATGAGTTTCTGTTTCTCATTTGTTTGTATCCATTTAAGTCCTTGAATGGTTTGAAATCCACTGTGCTTTCTTTTTGTCTCTCCTTGTTTTTCCTCTATCCCTTCACATCCTTTATTTTATAGTTTTTACTGGGTACATTTAAACTTGTAAGCCACACAGAAAAAGAACGGTTCTGGACAAAGTTGTGAGTAAAGGCATTAATTGACTATTTCAAGATTGGACTGGGGAGTCAGTTCTGCCACCAAGTGGCTGTGTAACCTTGAATAAGTGCCTTCCCTCCTTGAACTTCAGGTTTTACATCTTTAAATTGAAGAGCTTTAATTAGATCAACTAAGCATGTACATTAGAAGCAGGAAGAGAAACGTTTTTTGAAAATCTGAATGCCCATGCCCCCTTGTTGGAGCCTCAGTAGACATGGAGTAGGGCCCAGTTATCTGTGATCTCAAAAAGTGATCTAGCTGATTCTAACGCCTAACTACAATTGAGAATCACTGGCATTCGATGATTGTTAAAGGATTTTGAACATTTCATGAGGAGATGAGGAGGGGTCAGGGAGGCAATATTTCACTCTCTGGTAAGGAGTCTACTGTTTACAAAATTCAAAATTGGGGACATGAGACAATAATTAAAATGTCCACATTTTCAATATACAGATGTATCTGGAAAGACTTAGCAGCTAATGCATATAGACACTCAACTGCCTTTCCCAAAGAAATAGCAAAATATGAAAAGAAACAGGGCAGAATAAAAGCAGGGCCTTCTGGGGGAAATCACTATAGAGATGTGTCAGTCACAGGCCCAACCCTAGAGAAGGTTGAGGTTTGTGCCCCATTTTTTCTTAGCTTTCTGACACGTGGAAAGGACTCCCCAAACCACTGACATCGAGGTATTAAGACTTATTGTGCTTTGAAGTGTCATTCTGCCAGGGATAATTGCATTTTAAGCAGCCTATGCCAAAGAACTACACTTTGAACCAATATTTATAGCAAAATTTGGGGAAAGATTGCCTATCAGGAGATTAACATCTGGTTTTTGGAGTATTTATGATTGTGTGGGGGAAGCTAAATAATTAAGTCTATAGTGAAATGGATACTATAGTGAAATGAGTATTAAGCAAAGGGGAGAGGGCCTTAAGAGGCAGTGGGGAGAGGGGCTTTGCATAAGCCCTGTGTGGTGCACTCTTACCTTCGATGGTAGCTAGACTAGAAATAGGAGTTTAGGAAGGTCAGTATGGATGTTCCAGGATGCAGAGTTCCTAAGCATGGACTTTAGTTAGTGGGAGAACTGAGAATGTCCATGTATCCAAGTTCCATTCTTTTTTAAATGAATTGTTGGTGAGGCAGTATTTTGTAGTTATTCCATTGAAAGGAAAAGTCCATCCCAGCCAAGTGGACTCACGTTAAAACAGACCTACAGGCTCTGTGTCTCCTGTTAGCCCCCAAATCTGCAAAGTGTGGTGAGCTCAGGCCTAAACCAGTGCAAACTACGTGGTTTGGACATGGTAGGTCATTTGCAATTATAGTTCTAGTGAGCAGTCCAGAAAATTCTCCCCTAGGGCCTTCTCATGTTACACACAGTAGCCGGATAGGCTCTGGATGAAGAGCTGGCTTACAGCTTTTTGTGATTGGAAGGACGAGTTGCTTGCTCTAAAAAAGCAACACTACTTTGCGCTTCTCTATAGGCAAAACTGCAGTCTCCCAGCTTCCATAATCCCCTATTTAAAATACAGTTGTTCTGGAAGAATTTACACCTTATTATCAGCTAAAATCTCCTGAGCTGCTTTTAGATGTTGTTTGAAAACAGCTCTGGTTTAGGGATTTTGTACAGTGGTCCTTAGCAAGGTCCCCAGAGCAGCCGCAGCAGCAGCAGCATAACCTGGTAACTTATTAGAAATCTAAATTCTCAGGCTCCAACCAAACTTAAAACTGTAGGAGTGAAGCCTAGTAACCTATGTTTTAGCAAGTGATCTATGTCGTTCTGATGCATGCTAAGGTTTGAGAACCCCTGGTAAAATGGAAGGAATTTGGGCTTTGGGGTCTGACAGACCTGGGTTTGAATCTGATCTCTACACTATTTAGATAACCTTGGATAATGATAAGAGCTAATATTTATTGAGCAACGAGGTACTACTTACTAGATAATGTGCTAAGCACTTTCAAATGATTATCTTTGTGCGTGTGTGTGTGTGTGTGTGTGTGTGTAATCTCTGTGGAGTTATATATTATTTTTTACCCGTTAGAGATGGGGAAGCTGACCCTCTGAAAGGTTAAGTGAGTTACTTGAGATCTCATACTAATACAGCTCAGCTCAGGTAGTCTGGCTCCAGAGTCTGAACCTTTAAACTTCTACTTAACTTGAGTCTGTTTTTTCATTCGTAACATGGGGCTAGTATTATCCTACCTTGGAGAAATAGAAGTAATATATCTTGGGAGCAATTCACAATAGGTAGTCCAGCTCAGCCCTGCTGAGCTGATGCTTTTAGAAAGAACTTTTCTGTAGAATCTACAGTATAGATGGTGCTTTTCCATAAAGATGTCACCAATAGTGTAAATAGAGCAGCAGGAGACAGACGAAGTTATAGGAAAAGCCAAAGAGGTGACACAGAGCCTATCTGCTGCTTCAAAGCTGCAGCTTGAATCCAGGCTAAGCCTCTTCCCCCTTGTCATCCCCACCTTTCACCCAGGCCTAAAGGAAGTAAGGGAAGCAGCCCTCTCCATGGAAACTCCTCCCCCGCAGTGATTCAGGTCAGCCCCAAGGGATCATCTTACTGGGAAACTGGCGCTGTGCTACACTCCTCCATCAGTGAGCTCTTGTGGGAGCGAGATTGATGAAGAGGCCTCTCCCCCAACTCTACCCCACAAGCAGTTTGGAGATCCGCACTCTGTTAGTGGAAAAGAGAGGTGACGTGGGCCTCGGAAAAAAATGCCTCTCCTTTTTTTAGCTTCCTTATAGCTCCTATTTGGTCTGAGGAAAAGGTATAAGATGGGTGACTTCCTATGCTTTCTACTAAAAGGTTACCATGGAGACCAGGTTTGACCTCTGCCTTTGGCCTGTTGGCAGTCAACAAATTGCTCCTGGGCTGCTTTCCTCATTTTTGTGTCCCCCTTTCCCAGTGGCTGTCCCTATCTCAGTGTTGCACACAGTAGGTGCACAGTTCATTCCTTCATTTAATCATTGTTAGCTGAGCATCTACATCATGCCAGGCACTGTTCCTAGGTTCTGGAGAATCAGAGGTGAATAAAACAAATAAATGCTTGTTGAACTAAATTAAATCAAATCAGATTGAATTGCCCAGCCCTGGGCAAGGCACTGAACTAATTCATCACTGAAAAGGATCCCAACTGATTTTCACAATAATTTATTTCATGAATATTTATTAAGGACTTACTCTGTGTGAGGCACTATTCTAGATGCTGAGGATGTAACAGTGTATAAGGCCTTTGCTTTAATAAAACTTATTGGAAGAGGAAGACACACAATAAGCAAGTATATGAATAAGATAATGATATTAGATGGTGATAAGTGCTATGAAGGTAATGATTTAGAAAGTGACTGATGTTGGGATGGAAGGTTGCTTTAAATAGAGTAAATGAGGAATATTTGACTTGAGACCAGAAAGATAAGAAGGAACCAGCCCTGGGAAAATCTAGGGGAAGAGCATTCTAAGTAAAGGGAACAATATTTGCAAAGTCTTTAAGCTGGGAATAGCTTAGTCTGTTTAAGGAACTGAAAGAAAATCGAAGCAAGGTGGAGAATAATTAAGAGAAGTAGGTGGAGATTGAGTCATCCAGGCCAAGGTAGGGATTTCAGATTTTTCGTTCTCATGTGATGTGGAACCATTGGAGAATACTAAGCAGTGGACATACATATGAGTTATGTTTTCATGAGAACACTCTGGCAAACTGGAAAATGGACTGTGCAAGGGAAAGAGTAAAAGCAGGGAGGCTAGTGGAGATGGCAATGTTCTATTTAATTTTTTAAAGTTGTAACCAGACAAATATGCAATATAAGCAACAAATTACAGCGACTGAATATGCATGCCTTGAATTTAAATTAGCGGCTTGCAAAAGTGTCAGGCTATATTCATTATGCTGCCTCTCATCTCAGTTAACTGGGACTCTCTCAGGTTAGAGCTGAGACCAAAAGTTCTCTCTAATTTACAACTTTTTTTCCATACATGTGTACGCATGCACACATACGCATACGACATCTCAGTGTCTTCACATCTAGTTCTCTAAAATTAATTCTGGCCCTACCTAACATATATTAGGTGCAGGGATAGTAAAACTGTAAAATTTAAAGTAATCACAAGAGTATGTTTATGATTGCAGAAAAAACCTCAAAACTTTGTTTATAAAATCTTAGATTTACAAACCAGATAAACTAGGAGATAATTATTGATATTCTTCTTCTTTTTTTTTTGCTTCCCCCAAACATTCCTTAACCTGTTCTTTTAAATAACAATTTCTCTAGTGCAGTTAAGTTTTTGTTTGCAGATCATGAACCAATCATTACTAATTATTAACTGTGTGACAAGGAGCTAGAGGGCAGATAAATTAAGTTTAACAAATACCTACTTTGTACAAATAAGAAGTTAGGTCGTAAGGAAAATACAAAGATAAATAAGTTTAATTCCTTGCCCCCTGGAAGCATGAAACATTGTAAGGGAAGACATCCAGTATGCAACAAGTTATAACATGAGACAGCCTAAAATAGAGGTCTGTAAAAAAAAGTGCTATGAAACATGGAAAGAGCAATTTGTTCTGACTGGGAGAGATGGGGAAGGCTGCGTGGAAATGAATTTTCTTTCATTCATTCAACAGCCTTCATTAAACACTCACTGTGTGCCAGAAACTGATAGATTCTGGGACTACCATTGTGAACAAGGCTGTAAAAAAGCCATTACATTCTAGTATGATGAGGGCTATAAGGGGGAGAGTACAGGGTATTATGGGAATGCAGAGGAACGGCATGAAGTCTAGCCTTGGGTAGGCTTCTTGGAGGTGTCATCTAAACTGAGATAGAAGAGTACAGGTTAGCCCAGTAAGAGCTGGGATGGGAATGGGGGGTAGTGTTCTAGGGAAAGAAAGCAGCATGTGGTAAGGCTTGGAGGTGTGTACAAGAGGGGCAGAAAGAGACAGAGAAAATAGTATGAATGAAAATAATAATTTCCTGATATTTTATTGGGTTGAACCATAGTTTGAATCTGCGGTGGAAGACTTTGTATACCCGCTCCTTAGCAATCAGGTTCTTTGCCGCTAGCCATTCTTAACGAATCTTCTTTGTTTAAGATAAAAGAATATCCAATAATAGATAATGCAGTAGCTCTACCACCGCTCTTATATCCCCAACTACTCCTGGATAGGTTGGGGAAGATGAGTGAGATGACCATTTTGGGGGTGGTTTTTTTGGTTTTTGTTTTGTTTTGTTTTCAATGGCAGCATTGTATCTAATTAGTTATTTGGCTTCCGATATTGTGAACAGGATCCTTGAGGACAGCCACAAAAATAAAACATTATTTTAAAGATATTTGCACCCCAAACCAATCTTGGATCTGCTAGAGGTGATTGCTTTCATTTCGTAGGTGCAAAGTAGGCCCTTTTATGGAGCTTTCAGATTTAATGGAAGTCTTATCCCTTACAACACATTGTTCCAGAGATAATAGAGACAACCTATTACTTTTACATATTTCAAAAGCATTGTCTTGTAACCATTTACTACACTTTAATACTTCAATCTTCACAAGTACATAATTTTCTTTGTCAATTGGAAGCAACAGAACTGTTAAAAAATATATTTTTTTGAAATATAACACACATGTAGAAAATGCATGAAACATAAATGTACAGCTTAACAAATTATTTTAAAATAAACAACTGGCTAACACCCACCCAGTAAGCCATTGGAAATATGTATTTGGAGAGTGTGTGTGTGTGTGTGTGTGCACTTGCATGTGCATACATGCATGGACATGCATCTGTAAGCATGTGTTTCTGCGTGTATGTGTCTATTTTCTTAAATGAAACATGGCTGATCACATGGTCTGAAAATGACTGTTGTCATTGTTGTTAGCACTGTGCTGGAAGATTGGCATGCACTGTCACACTTTGTCCTCAAACTGCCCTGTGGAGATGAAATGAGATTCATAGTGGTTAAGTGACTTGTTCGTGTTCATTTAGCCACACATGATATAAGCCACTCAGCTGCAGCCAGGAGAAAGACTGGGCCCTCCACGGAAGGATAGTGGGCAAGGGAGATAAACCAGGCTGTGGCTCAGACACCTCTTGGAAGGTAGAACAGTGCTCGAAAGAAGGAGCTCTGAATTACATTTATCAGGATGGCATGGCAAGCTGCTCTTGCATATGGGACTTGGCAGCAGAAGTTTCTAGGCAGAGTTGATCTTTGCAAGGTATGCATGTTCAACTCCTGCATCTACCATTTACCATCAAATCACTTCAATTCTCCAAATCTCAGCTTTTTAAATCTGCAAAATGGTAAACTGTAACAGTATTGCTGTGAGGACTAAATGTGACAATTGATGAGAGGAACCTTTGCAAACTAAATTGTGTTATACAAATGCTAGGTGTCATTATCATTTCCCAGTTCTTTTTCTGTTAAAGCACTACTAAGGACGCTTATTACTATGTGCAAGATAAGATTCATTCCTGCAAACTGTATATAAACTCTATAACATAATACACAGATATATATTTATATTCTTGAAAAATAATAAAAATAGGAATGCCTTAAATTGGTTTTTGTCCTAAAATGTGATGTCACACTTTGCACGTAGCAAACTGTCTTCATGTAGTAGGAATATATTAAGGGTTTTTTTTTTTCCAGCAAAGTAGGTTGACTAAGAACAGAGTATTCTGACTCTGAATATGACCATTGGGGTCAGGACACTCTTGGAAAGAGAAGGTGGAGGGAGGAAACAAGCAGCCCCATCTGTCATGTTCTCTAAAGCAACAAGCAACCATCAGCCACCATTGCTGCAAAGTTGTTATTTTCCCTTTCTACCTAAAGACAGTTCCTTGGAGAATAAGATCAATCCACTATTTATCTGATGAATACTTGGATTCCCAACTTATTTAATTCATCCACTGTGTATTTCTTGAGCACCTACTATGTGTCTAGCTCTGTTCCAGGCAGTGCTGTGAATGACTGCTCTCTACCCTCAATGAGTGCACAGCAGAGACAACAATACACATAATCAGATGCTCAGAGCAAGATGGGTATCATGAACAGGGCAGCTGAGGATCAAGTATTGCTCTGGAGGACCAAGTATTAGTGGAGGTAGATGCAGGAATAAACTCTGCTAAGTCTGTCATATCTCTGAAGATAATTTTACTTTTTAGTTTTCCCCCAACTTTCTAGAGGATTATGCATGTGTTTTTACATGCACACATGCATACATACATATCCTGAATCATACAAAACCTTTGTGAACATTTGCATTGTGACAAGCACTAAACCAGGCATTGAAGACACAATTATGACTAAGGCTGTGTCTCATTTGGCTCTTCACATCAGGCATCTCCTAAAATAGCTGGACCTCAAGTACTTTTTAGTTTGAATTTTCACCTCATGCTTCTTTTTTTCCTGGTCTCAGCCTTGTTAGGGCTTCATTTTCTGATTTTCCTTTTCCTCATTACTTCTTTTTACCATATTTTCCACCTCTTGCCTGTCCTTTTTATTTTGAGCCTGTTGAAAAATAAACACAAATATCTATAGCTCATTCCTGTAGATACCCCTGAGCCACTCCTTGCCAGAAGATACAGTTGCCTCAGATTTGTTCTGCACTGGAATCCCCATCACTGCCCTAGTCCTGCAGCAAGCAGAAAGGCAGCACTGCTGATTTTTTTCTCCATCTTCATCATTGTTACCATCAAATATCCCCAACGTGTCTACAAGTTCCTCTCCCATCCCTTTTTCTTCTTCCCTTCCTTTCTTCTACCCTGTTTGTTAGTTTTTCATTTCCCTACCCCTACCTTCATCTCTTAAGCATCTATAAATCTCTTGTTTTTCAGTGATGATGAGCTTTCAGGCCATTCCATTCTTTTTCTCTGGGGTTTTATCTAGTTCTCTGATTTCTAGTCTAGTCTAGTCTCACCCACATATTACCTGTGACAGACCTCTGGACAGCTAAAATATATATAGTGCTTACTTTTCACTGTACAGATTTCATCAGATTACATGTTGGTATGTGCCTCAGAGTGTCTTCAAAGAATCAAGCCCACTCTTAATTATATGCACTAATTGAGGTTATCACTGATACTGATAAGATCCGAATTCTCTCCTTTCAGCTTAAAGATGTATTTCAGAATTTGTTTTATAGCCACCTCTGTTCCTAATTCTGATTTTCTTGGGCCAGTATTAGAATGAGTTTGCATTTCCTGAGCACACATGAATTGTTGGCAAAGGGAGGAGGGATCCTGGTGATTGAGAGTGAAGTCGCCTGGATGCAGCCTCTGCAATTGGGAGGAGGGGCAAACTAGGGCTCTAAATGACCACAGATAATTCACAAAATAAATGATCCACAGGCTGATAATCAAGCGGTGAATGTGCTTTAAACACTGCGGCAGGCTTCAAGCCATGATAAAGTGTTTTTAGGAGCTGCTCTTGTCGCAGCTGTGAGGCTGCTTTTCATAACGGAGCAGAGCAGTAGCTGTGGACACTAGTAGCTGAGCTGCAGAGGCCAGCCTTTGAGAGGACACCAGTGGGTCTAATACACAGTGTTCAAAGCATGGGGCAAGCCTCAGGTCATCAGAAAAAGCTGAACGAGAGTCATAAGCCCAAAGGGCAAAGGGGTCCTCAAAGTCAGGGTCTTCTGGACAATTAACTTATTAACTGTAGATTCCATCTGTGGATTGGAAGGTTAAGAGATTTGGGTTCAGCCTCATCCACATGGACTAGGATTTGGTACAGAGCCTTAGGACCAGAGGAATAGAATCTTAAGAAGGAAATAGAGACAGACACTCTGTTGTACTGCCTGGACTAACATAGAGAAGTGGGAAAAGGGGACTAGGTTTTAAGGAAATGTTGTAACTCAGAGGTTCTATAAAAGCTTTGTATTTAGTCCTAGCATTGCCGATGGATGGCTAGTGAAGCTATTTTAGATCCCACCAAGTGGTGGGAATAAGGCTACAGATACTAATGTTTTCATCAACTTTAAGATGCATGCTTTTTTTTTCTTTTGAAAGACACAATGGGTTTTCCAATCAATGGCATCTTACAATGGCTTTCAGCCATTTTTCTTTTTTTAAAGAACAGATGAAGAAACATCAAGAGGAAAACATACAGTGCACTCATTACAAAAAAGTTTGAAAAATACGAAAATGTGGAAAGAATGAGGAACAATATTCTCAACTCATAATCCCACAACCAAAGACAACCCCTAATAACATTTCTGTCTGTTTCTTCCTTGTGTTTTTCTTTAAGTATCGATTTTGTTGTTGTTGTGACCATGTATATCCAATTTTATGTCCTGCATTTTTTTTTACAGCCTGAGATAAAGTAACAAGACTGATAAAGTTTAAAAGAATAGCATCCATTGTTTTAGTATTCCCTCATAGTCATGTTTATCACAAACCCAGTGATTCTAACGGAATCATTTCTAAAAGGAAACACAGATGTAAATTTCCCATGTCATTATGTATGTGTCACACACATACAAGTATGTATGTATGTATGTGTGTGACGTATTTTTCATTTTGATGATTTTGAAATTTGAATGTAATTTCCATTTGACGCCATTTTAGACTTGAAATGTACTATGTACCTTGCCTAAGTCAGGATTGGTTCGTTATGAGGACAAGTCTGAGCTGCTGTGACTCTCTGTGAGGGGTTGAGCTAATGAGGATTGCTATCCCTTTAAAATTTTTGACAGCTACATCTCACTATTGGCTGGAATAGAGGTCACTCTCAAACCACAAATCTAAATGGTTCTTACATAGGCTGGTACTTCCAATCCTGCATTGTACAGCTGATCTTTAGGATACAAGGACAGTCCCTTACTTTCATTCCTGTTAAATTTCATTTGTTTCATTCAACTTACATCCCATTCATTCACTCAGCAAACATTTATTGGGCCAGGTCCTGTGCTGGGGGCTGGGATACAAAGACAGTCCCTGATCTCCATGTATTGTGGGAGGAATGGACAATAAAAAGAGTGATAGATAAGTGCTAAGTTAAAAGTGTGTTTAGAGTTATATAGAAGCACATAAAAGGGGTACCCAGTGTAAGCCTGGGTTTGAGAGGAATGAGCCTATAGTGATATATTCACTTAGCCTCTTATTAGTTCTGTGATATCTCTGTGCCTCATACTCTTTATCAATAAGATGAGGATAATAGTATCACACATGGAATTGTAGGAATAAAATGAGTTAATACATGTGGAGCTTTTTAGAATATTTCCTGGGGCATGGTAAATGTTATGTAAGAGTTAAATCAATCAAGGAAGGCTCTTCAGTGGCTTGAGTTTGAAGGTTTGAACAACTTCTTAGAAGATGAGAAGAATATTTTCAAAATGACAGGACAAAACCTTCCAGGCAGTAGAGATAGGAAGAACATGGTACTTTTTTAAAAACTGTAAGTTTAGTAGAGCAGAATATTGACTGTGTATTAGCAATGATGAGGGAGGAAGTGACAGGACGGGTGTCAAACATACATAAGACTACGCCTTGTTTGCCATGGTAATGGGTTTGGAGTGGATCCTGAAAGACGGGAAAAGACTTTAAAGAATTTTAAGTCATGATAATCTACCCTTCAACCTATGAAAGGGCTGCTACCCCACTTTATGGATGATGAAGCTAGTGTACTGAATAATTAAATAACTTGTCCATAACTGATATACTGAATTTGAATTTGGGCCTAGACTTTCGAGTGCACATGCTTAACCTCTTTCATACCACCTGTCCAAGAATACAGGAAAAATGTCAGGTTTGAGGTGAAAAAATGATGAACTTAATTTTTCACGTGTTAATTTTGCAATACTTATGAGGTATTCAAGTGTTTATGTAGGGAATTGGATATATGGATGGGGCGTTTCACAAAAAGATCTGACTTTGCTGTTTAGATCTGAGAGTCAATCATGATAGAACAAACATAGAATGAAAATTGGAAATCTGATGGTGAAACCTAGGAACACTAAACTCTATCAGATAGACAGGAGAAAGGGACCCCCATAATACTGACTAAGAATGAGCAGAAAGATAATTAGGAAGTAAAGCAGAAAGTGGAATAATAATACAAATAAAAGGAACTTTTAAGAAGGGAGATGTAGTGGACAGAGTCAAATGCTGCAGGGAGGTCAACTAAGTCAAAGATATAAAATTACCATTTGAAATTATGGGACTTCTACTTCCAGTAAGGTGGAATAGACACACTTTCTCCTATTTTGCCCACTAAATATAGTTAAAAACCCTGGTAATTTTCGAGACTCTGAGAATAAAAATAAGACTCTGAAAGTTGGACAGAAGAAGGCAGACTTTGGGTCCCAAGGAATGACACAGAAGTGAGTCTGCTGGGTTTACTTTGTGCCTCATAGATCCAAGATTGGGTGCTGGAGGAGCCAGCAATAACAGGCACAGACAAAAAAAAAAAAAAAGCCCTAGAAAAGTCTGCTGTCTCCTGCTGTCTCCGGACAAAGGATCAAGAAAAGAGAAAAGTACCAAGACAGAAAACAGCAAACAAGCACCACAAAACAAAAAAAGTCGGTGGACCCACCCCAAACATTGTCAGCAAAGACCCATTGAGCAGGCTAGACTCTTACCCTGGCCAGGCTGCAATGAGGCACTTGACCTCACACCACCCTCTCTGCCAGGGAGGTATCAGAGAATGCTGGGTGGGGAGCTGGAGTTTTCATCCTCAGCAAGAGGTAAAAAGATCCCCCTTCCATGGTGTCAGTGAAAATCATGTGGGGAGTTTGAATTTTTCATTTCCACCTGAATGAGGGGCCCAACCCTCTACTTGCTGAAGTGATGTCTGAGGAAGCCTTGTGGAGAGTGGAGACTTTCAACAGAGCTCCCCCAGAATATCAATGGAGGCCTATTGAGAACCTGGACTTTAATTTCAGCCTGGCAATAATGAGTCAGCACCCACCGTTCCCACACCAGAGCAGTATCAGAAGAGACATATAAAAGAAAACATTTAAATAAGATCCAGAATCTCATAACAATATACCCCAAATGTCAAAGTTTCAATAAAAAAATGACTTGTCACGTCAAGAACCAGGATGATCTCTACTTGAATGACAAAAGACTATCAACAGACACCACCAACAAGATGACACAGATGTTAGAATTATCAAAAAAAAAAATTTAAATAGCTATCATAAAAGGGCCTCAATGAGCAATTACAAAGTTTGAAACAAATAAAAAATAGAAAGCCTCAGCAAAGAAATCAAAATTCTCATCAAAGAAATGGAAGATATAAAGAAGAACCAAATAGAGATTTTTAGAGCTGAAAGATACAATAACCAAATTAAAAAACTCATTGGATGAGGTCAAATCAGAATGGAGAATGCAGATAAAGGAATCTGCAGACTTGATGCCCGACCACTGTGCTATAGACCTGAAGCTGAAGTAGAATAACATTGAATGTCAACTATAATTAAATCTATCTATCTATCTATCTATCTATCTATCTATCTATCTATCTATCTATCTATCTATCTATCTATCTATCTGGGCACACACACAGGATATAAAATGCAGCAAGGGAATATAGTCAATGGTATTATAACAGCTATATGTGATGTCAGATGGGTAGTATACTTGGGGGGGAGGTTATCACTTTGTGAGGGGTGTAAATGTCTAATCATTATGTTGTTTTGCACACCTGAAACTAATATAAAAAATAAAATAAAAAGAATCTGTGAACTTGAAAATAGAGCAATAGAAAATACGCAACATGAATAATAGACTAAAAAAATATCTCTTCGGGTAAGGGAAACAAAAGAAAAAATAAACAAATGGGACTACATCAAATCAAAAATTTTTTGCACAAAAAAGGAAACCATTAACAATACGAAAAGAAAACCTACCGAATGGGAGACTATATTTGCCAATGATACATCTAATAAGGAGTTCATATCCAAAGTTTATAAAAAAAACTCACACAACTAAACACCAAAAAACCAAGCAACCCAATTAACAAATGGACAGAGAACCTGAATAGACATTTCTACAAAGAAGATATGCAGATGGCCAATAGACATATGAAAAGATGCTCAACACCGCTAATCATCAGAGAAATGCAAGTAAAAAACACAATGAGATATCACCTAACATCTGTCAGAATGGCCATCATCAATAAATCAACAAACAAGTGTTGGCGAGAATGTGGAGAAAAGACTCCTTGTGCACTGTTGGTGGGATTGCAAATTGGTGTAGCCACTATGGAAAACAGTATGGAGGTTCTTCAAAAAATTAAAAATAAAACTACTTTATGATCCAGCAATTCCACTCTTGGGTATTTATCCAATGAAATCCAAAGCACTAATTCAAAAAAATATATGCACCCCTATACACAATAGCCAAGATATGGAAAAAACTGAAATGCCCTTCAATAGATGATTGGATAAAGAAATTGTGATACACTTATACAGTGGAGTATTACTCTGCCATAAAAAGAATAAAATCTTACCATTTGTAACAACATGGATGGGACTAAAAGGTATTGTGCTAAGTGAAATAAGTCAGAGTGAGAAAGACAAATACCATATGATCTCACTTACATGTGAACTCTAAAGAACAAAATAAATGAACAAGCAAAAGAGAAACAGACTCATAGACACAGAGGACAAACTGATGGTTACTAGATGGGAAGAGGGTTGGGGAGCTGGGTGAAAAAGTTGAAGGGATTAAGAAATACAAATTGGTAGTTACAAAAGAGTCATGGGGATGTAAAGTACAGTATGGGGTATGTAGTCAGTTATATTATAATAACTATGTATAGTGCCAGGTGGGTACTAGACTTTTCTGGGGGGAATTTTCATAAATTATATTAATGATATTGTATTTTAAATTTTGGTTTTTACATGTTCATTGCTAGTATATAGAAATGCAACTGAAATTTTGGTTGATCTCATATCCTGTGACTTTGCTGAACTCACTCATTAGTTCCAGGAG
This sequence comes from Rhinolophus sinicus, assembly GCF_036562045.2. Taxonomy (NCBI): domain Eukaryota; kingdom Metazoa; phylum Chordata; class Mammalia; order Chiroptera; family Rhinolophidae; genus Rhinolophus; species Rhinolophus sinicus. The sequence continues at coordinate 40,667,085 of NC_133768.1, forward strand.
TTTCAAAGAGCCACTTACAGGATTGAAAAAGGAACCTGATTAAGGTCATATAAAAGGGTTATCTGGTTAAGATAATAGTGGTGGTGATCTACCACCTTGTGTGATTTTCTCCAGTTATACCCAGCTTGGGATAGGTGAGGAAAAGGCAGGTGACCCATGTAAAAGTTTGATTGTTCGGGAGCAGTGGAGAGACAAGATAGAAAGAAAGAGAGTAGCAGAGTGAGGATAGTGAAGAGGTGAAGTTATTGCACAAGGGTTTTACGCTGGTTATAAAAGGTAACTTAAGCTCTCAATGAGATTGAAGAATTGATGAAGTAGAAGGATTAGAAGGTGTAATCAGACAGTAGGATATTCAAGTTCAAAGTTTCAGAAATGGAGCAGTTCTAAGTGCCAACAAAGTACAGGGTGTGATGATAGTTGAAGCAGAAAAGAGCTCACCAGAGCAGGGAACTGTGAGACCATGGGGTAAAATGGATTAGTAACCATTGAAGTCCCCTCAGGATGACAGCGAGGCTTACATGAGACAGGGAGAGATTAGGAGTGAGTTCTAAAGTCTAATGAATAGTGGAAGAATGATCAGGAGGTTTTTACACGGTATTGAACATCAGCTGAAGATATGAACTTTAGAAAAGAATAATTTTTACACAAGGTGTAATTCTTTGGAAGCAACAGTGGAGAATTAGAAAGACAGTTGATACTGTCACCTGACTATGGCACACTTCAAAAGGAGAAGTGATGTTCTTAGATGAGATTCATTTGTATACTTGTTCATTCATTAATTCAATAAATAATTATAGGTCGGGGACCATATACCCTGGCCTGCCTGGGGACAGTGCTGGTTTATGCATATTTTACTGATGTAATTGTTAAAAATGACCCCTGTCACTCTCAAAGTGTTCCAGTTCAGATGATAAATTACATGGACACTTCAGTTATAAAGCACTTATGGCCTGGTTGAGAAGAATTATATTTGTGGCTCCTTATTTTGTTTTCTATCATAGTTAATATCCTGTCATTTGCATGTTTGGGGATGGTCATTCAACCTGTTGAGAAATCATCAACTTCTAGTATCATCCAGCCTTATCCAGTTGTTGAAAAAGATATCAGCACTGCTTCCATATTTTGGCTATTGTATTAATAAATAATGTTGCAGTGAACATAGTGATGCACATATCTTTCCTTTTTAAAATTTTAAAACTCATTTTTAAAAATTTCAATTATAGTTGACATTCAATATTATTTTATATTAGTTTCAGGTGTACATCATAGTGGTTAAACATTTATATAATTTATGAAGTGATCCTCAAAATAAATGTAGGACCCACCTGGCAATACACAGTTATTATCATATTATTGACTATATTCCCTATACTGTACTTCACATCCCCATGACTATTTGGTAACTTTTCAAATTAGTGTTTTGGATTTTGTCTGTCAATAGATGATTGGATAAAGAAAATGTGGTACATATATACAATGCAATATTACTCGGACATAAAAGAATGAAATCTTACCATTTGAAACAACATGGGTGGACACAGAAGGTATACTAAGTGAAATAAATCAAAGACAAATAATATATGATTTTACTTATATGTGAAATCTAAAAAAACAAAGTAAATTGGAAAAAAGCAGCAACAGGTCATCAAAATGGCGGCTTGAGGTGAGCCTCTGTAAAGCTCCCCTGGAATTTACAACTAATCGAACAACAGTAACTCCACAAAGGAATCCCTGCACAGCACACAGTCAAGACGAAGAGACCCACTACTGAATTCACCTAGGGGTGGGCGAATCACATGAGCGGGGGAGGTGGGAAGGGAGAAGTGTGGAGACGGAGCCTCGAGGGCGCAGGACACAGACCTAGCTCAGTGCTCTGAGCTCGCTCCATCTCAGAATTACCGCAGCTGCGGGACAGGGAAGAATTAGGACTGCTAGGGCTCCGTTTATGGCCCACGGGGCTAAGGGAAGAGCATATAACACGTCTGAACCCAATGCTCATGGCAGAGACCTCGGAGCAAAGCTGAGGGAAGAAGGCTGAAAACAGTGGTTTAAGCCCTCACTGCCAAGCAGAGAACGGAAGCCTTAGGCACTGAGACTAGCTGCCCCCTCCCTACCCTCCCAGAGCTCACCCTGGCCCCACCTACCCAGTGCTAGAAGTGGAACAGTAGCAGTGTCAGATCAAAAGAACAGAATATTTGCTTTACTGAGATCTGTGGACCACAGACACAGATTCCCAGCCCAACAAGTTCCGGCAAAGGGGAGGGAAATGTGGAAGCAGGAATGGCTGTGGTGTTGGTCACCACCATGGCTCTGGGCCACCTCTCACAACTCACCCCGCCCCTGGCCCCACCTATCTGGGCAGATCACTACAGGAGTAAACAGAACTGCTGAAACACACGGGCTCTGACTCTGGTGCAGGAAGAGCTTTGGAACTTCAAAAGCTCTCTGCATACCCACACGGACACTGTGCCCTGTGACCCAGGCAAACTATTAACAGAGGACAAGCCTGTCTCCCAGGGAATCTCCCCATTGTATGAGAAGCTGGAATAGTGCAGAGAAAACATAGCACTACCATGTGAGAGAGAAAAAAAAAGGCTGCAGTTGAAGAGAAAATAAAACATTCTACCAACAAGTACTGGAAAACAAAAGAAAGACCTCTTCCTATCAACCTGTTGCAGAAGCCACTCCTGTAGATGTCTAGGAAGAGAAATAATAAATCAGTAATTGCCATGAATAACCAAGGCAAAAAGACAGCTGAGAAAGAAAGTGAAAGTCTCCAGAAAAGGAACTTAAAGATATGGAAATATGTGACTTAAATGACAGAGAATTCAAGATTGCAGTTCTGAAAAAACTCAATGAGATGCAAGAAAACACAGAAAGGCAGTTTAATGAACTAAAAAGCGCAATCAAGGAACAACATGAGCATTTTATGAAAGAGATTGAAATTTTAAAAAGGAACCAAATAGAATTTCTGGAGATTAAGAACTCAATAGAAGAAATTAAGAATGAAATAACCAGCTTAGGTAGTAGAGTTGACCAGATGGAGGAAAGAATCAGTGACATCGAAGATAGAAACCTGGAAATGAAAAAGATGGAAGAAGAAAGAGACTTGAGACTTAAAAGAAATGAAAGAACTCTACAAGAACTTTCTGACTCCATCAGAAAGAGCAATATAAGAATAATGGGCATACCAGAAGGAGAAGAAAGAGAGAAGGGAACAGAGAATATATTCAAACAAATTGTCGATGAGAACTTCCCAAACTTGTGGACAGAACTGGATCCTCGAATCCAAGAAGCAAATAGAACACCTAATTACCTCAATCCCAACAGGCCTTCTCCAAGGCACTTTGTATTGAAGCTGTCTAAAATCAATGACAAAGAAAGAATCCTCAAGGCAGCCAGGGAAAAGAAGACGGTAACCTAAAAAGGAAAGCCCTTAGATTATCATCAGATTCCTCAGCAGAAACTCTACAAGCCAGGAGGGAGTGGAACCAAATATTCAAACTATTGAAAGAGAGAAATTATGAGCCAAGAATAATACATCCCACAAAGATATCCTTTAGATATGAACGAGGAATAAAGACCTTTCGAGACATGCTGAAGCTGAGGAAATTTTCTAATACACAACTTGCACTACAAGAAATATTAAAGGAGGCTATTCGACCACCATCAACAGGGCCAATTGTGGCAACCAAAACATAAAACGGGGGAGAGTAAAGGCCTGAACCGGAATATGGGAATGGAGAAAGTAAGCATGCTGAAGAAAATGGAATAATCTAAACATCAAACTTTCTCTTACATAAACTTAAGGGTAACCACTCAAAAAAACAATCCAGAACTGAAATATATACTGTAATAAAAGAAGAAACAGAGGAAAACATCATAGAATACCACCACACAGAAATAATAGACAACAAGAATAAGGCAAAGAAACAATGGAGACACAGCCTTACCAGAAAACTAAAGGTAGAATGACAGGAAATCCTCACATATCAATAATCACCCTCAATGTAAATGGAGAGAACTCACCAATAAAAAGGCACAGAGTAGCAGATTGGATCAAAAAACTAAACCCAACCATATGCTGTCTCCAAGAGACACATCTCAGCTACAAGGACAAGCATAGACTCAAAGTGCAAGGTTGGAAATTGACACTCCAAGCAAATGGAAACCAGAGAAAATCAGGTGTAGCTATAATGATATCAGATTAAACAGACTTCAGGGTGAAAAAGATAACAAGAGACAAAGATGGACATTCCATAATGGTAATGGGGACTATACAACAAGAATATAACAGTCATCAATATGTATGCCCCCAATCAGGGAGCACTGAAATATACCAAGCAACTACTAACAGAACTAAAGGGAGAAATTATATTGGGGATTTAAATACATCATTGACAGCTATGGGTAGATCATCCAAACAGAAAATAAAGAACTAGGAACCCTAAATGACACATTAGATGAAATGGACATAAATGACATATATAGAGCACTTCATCCTAAAACATCACACTATACATTCTTTTCTAGCGCACATGGAACATTCTCAAGGATAGACCATATATTGAGACATAAAATCAGCCTCAGCAAATTTAAGAAGATTGAAATCATACCAAGCATATTCTCTGATCACAAGGCTTTGAAATTGGATATCAACTGCAAAAAGAAAGCAGGAAAAAACACAAATACATGGAGATTAAACAACATACTTTTAAAGAACGACTGGGTCAAAGAAGAAATTAGAGGAGAGATCAAAAGATACATAGAAACAAATGACAATGAAAATACATCCTACCAAAATTTTTGGGATGCAGCAAAAGCAGTTTTAAGAGGGAAATTTATATCATTACAGGCCTATCTCAAGAAACAAGAAAACTCCCAAATAAATAACCTCATGTTACACCTTAAAGAACTAGAAAAAGAAGAACAAGTGAAACCCAAGGTCAGCAGAAGAAAGGAAATAAAAATCAGAGCAGAACTAAATGAAATAGAGAACAAAAAGACAATAGAAAAATTAATGTGACAAAGAACTGGTTCTTTGAAAAGATTAACAAAATTGACAAACCCTTGGCTAGACTCACTAAGATAAAAAGAGAGAAGACACTAATTAACAAAATCAGAAATGAAAAAGGGGAAGTTATCACGGACACCACAGAAATACAAAGGATCATCCAAGAATACTATGAAGGACTATATGCCACCAAATTCAATAACCTAGAAGAAATGGACAAGTTCTTAGAAACATATAGCCTTCCAAGGCTGAACCATGAAGAACTGGAAAATCTAAACAGACCGATCACCAGTAACGAAATTGAATCAGTCATCCAAAACCTTCCCAAAAGCAAAAGTCCGGGACCAGATGGCTTCACTAGTGAATTCTACCAAACCTTCAAAGAGGATCTAATACCAATCCTGCTCAAACTCTTCCAAAAATTGAAGAAGAGACAGTACTCCCTAACTCATTTTATGAGGCCAACATTACCCTGATACCAAAACCTGGTAAGGACAACACAAAAAAGAAAACTACAGACCAATATCTCTGATGAATACAGATGCAAAAATCCTAAACAAAATTCTAGCAAATCGAATACAACAATGCATTAAAAAGATTATTCATCACGACCAAGTGGGGTTCATCCTCGGGCACAAGGATGGTTCAACATCTGCAAATCCATCAATGTGATACATCACATAAACAAAATAAAGGACAAAAATCATACGATTATATCAATTGATGCAGAAAAGCATTTGACAAGATACAACATCCATTTATGATTAAAACACTTAATAAAATAGGTATAGAAGGAAAATACCTTAACATAATAAAGGCCATATATGACAAGCCCTCAGCTAATCTCATAAATTAATGGTGAAAAATTTGCTGTACATTCAGAAACACGACAGGGCTCTCCCCTATCATCTCTGCTTTTCAACATATTGTTGGAAGTCCTTGCCAGAGCAATCAGGCAAGCGAAAGAAATAAAGGGCATCCAAATTGGGAATGAAGAAGTTAAATTATCACTCTTTGCAGATGACATGATGCTATATATAGAAAACCCTAAAGACTCCACCAAAAAGCTATTGGAAACAATCAACAAATACAGTAAAGTTGCTGGCTACAAAATCAACGTACAAAAGTCCATTGCATTCCTATATCCTAACAATGAAATCTCAGAAAAAGAAATATAAAAAACCATTCCTTTTGCAATTGCAGCAAAAAGAATAAAATACCTAGGAATAAACTTATCCAAGGATGTGAAAGACCTGTATGCTGAAAACTATAAGACATTTTTGAAAGAAATTGAAGAAGACACTAAGAAATGGAAAGACATTCTGTGCTCATGGATTGGAAGAATCAACATAGTTAAAATGGCCATATTACCCAAAGCAATATACAGATTTAATGCGATCCCCATCAGAATCCCAAGGGCATTTTTTAAAGAAATAGAACAAAAATCATCAGATTTGTTTGGAACCACAAAAGACCCCGAATAGCCAAAGCAATCTTAAGAAAAAAGAACAATACTGGAGGTATCACACTCCCTGACTTTAGCTTGTACAACAGGGCAACAACAATCAAAACAGCATGACATTGGCTGAAAAACAGACACATAGACCAATGGAACAGAATTGAGAACCCAGAAATAAAATCACATAAACATGGACAGATAATTTTTGACAAAGAAACAAAAAACATACAATGGAGAATAGACAGCCTCTTCAATAAATGGTGCTGGCAGAATTGGAAAGCCACGTGCAAAAGAATGAAACTGGACTGCTATCTGTCACCATGTACCAAAATTAATTCAAAATGGATCAAAGACTTAAGCCTAAGACCTGACACAATAAACGGCATAGAAGAAAACATAGGTACTAAACTTATGGACCTTGGGTTCAAAGAGCATTTTATAAAGGCAAGGGAAGTAAAAGCTAAAATAAATGAATGGGACTATATGAAACTTAAAAGCTTCTGCACAGCAAAAGAAACCATCAGCAAAATAAAGAGGCCACCAACTGAATGGGAGAAGATTTTTGTAAATAGTGCCTCCGATAAGGGGCTAATATCCAAAATATACAAGGAAATCATAGAACTCAACAACAAAAAAACAAACCACCCAATTTTGAAATCATCTTCAAATATCATATATTAGTCCCAAACACCTTTTTCTGCTGAAGAATTAAAGTTTTTTAAATAATAATTACTGTGCTAACATGCTCACATCATTCACTTGCCTGAACTGAGTATTAAGTAAGAAAGAGCCAGTATTAGAAGTTAGTCTTTGGCTTGCATATTACTTCAGCGATTTTCTTCTAGAGAGGAAATATCTAAATGTTTAATTTATTTTTAAAAGAAATAATAATCATGTCACATATACATCTAATCTCTCAACTTGGATAATTATCTATAATTAACTACCAGATAATTTCAAAACATTAAATATAAACTATTTAAAAAAAAACAAAAAAAAAACAACAAACCACCCAATTGAAAAATGAGCATGTGACCTGAAGAGACATTTCTCCAAAGAGGACATACAAATGGCCAATAGACATATGAAAAAATGCTCAACATCACTAATCATCAGAGAAATGCAAATAAAAACATCAGCCACACTAGTCAATAATTTGTAGAATACTTTCAAAATACTTTTTTTTGAAATTTAAAATTATATTTGCCAATTTCCAGTATTTTGGAACTTTTTTCTTGTCTTCATTCATACTCACCCTCCTCCCACTCCCACAAAAAATCTTTAGTTTTCCCCCTTTCTGACCCGGTCATATCCTTAATGTTTGAAACCCACAATTTAATACTCACTATCTTAAATAACTTCCATATTTTGCTTTCTTGCCGTGGCGACTTTGCACATGCTATTCTCTTTACCAGGAGCATCCTTCCATCCCCTTCCTCACTCTCTCTTTTGCCTTGTTAATTCCTACTTGTTCTTCAGTCCTTACCTTAGCCATCACCTCCTTAGAAGTCTTTTCAGCCTCCAGGAGGCATAAAAGTGTCCCATCCTCTGTGTTCCTGTAGCATTGTATGTTTCACTCCATGATAAACCTCATCCCATGACTAATTGTGTGTTTAGTTCTCTGTGTCTCTCACCAGACTGTGAGCGCCATGAAGCCAGTGACTGTATCTTGTTCATAATTATATCCCCAACCCCTTGTACAGTGCTTGCCACATAGCAGACACCCAATAAATATATGATGAGTAAATGAGTGACAAAAATTTCAAACCAAATGGTTTAAGGCATTGTTTTGCAACCATGAATATACAAAGTGGATCATGGACCTGAATATTTTTAATGAAGACTGACCTGGAAAACCCAGGCCTTTTGCTAGACACATTCATTTGCTGGAGCTGTTTTCCCCAATTCACATGGAGTTCTCCTTTGAGAGAGCAAATTAAGTATCATGCCTCACTTACATCTCTCACATGAAATACATAGAAGCATCTAAAAAATTACTTCTCAATTTGTAGATGATGCTACAGCATCATTTTGGCTGCATGCTATTTGATACTTTTTCCATTTAATTAATTCAGATAATGAGATGAAGAGCCCATTTTTATCTTGCTATGATGGCCCAGCCTTTCTTGAAAGCATTTTTTTCTCTTTTGCTTATCATCCATTTCAGGATTTATCTACTTCCTGCTTCCTGAAGATGGGAGTAGGGGTGAGGGATTGCATTTGGTTCTAGTGTGTATTTTTTTTGTCCCTATTCTCCCTAGTTCTGCACCCACACAGAGGACACTAGTGACCAAATGTATGGGAATGAGTATTGGTTCCTGGTCTAATAGCCCAGATCCCACAGTAATTCCCTGGGCAAATGCCTCTCCTTTCTGAGCCAGTGTCTTTATTTGTCAAGAAGAGGATTCAGTTAGCTGATTCCTTAGTTCTAAAACTTATCTGAGTCTCTCCTTTGTAGCTTTATTTCTAATCCCACATGCAGCTGTCCCTGGAGCCTCCAACTTACATAAAATTCTATCATGCCTCAGATTTGAATCATAGCAAATAGGTTCCTGCAAAGCATCCCAATGTATGAATTATTAATGTTCCCACCACACAGTCTCTGTGTAAATATTTACTTATGGGTATCTAATCCTGACAACAAATGATTATTTGAATGGTTTACTGATACTTTCTCTTCCCCCCAGTGATTCTGCACATGTCTTCTTTTCACCTTGAGGATTGTGCAATTCTTCCTTCACCCGTGAGACTCTGACACTGGACAGTAAAGAAAATGTCAACATTTGAATCCCACCTTTAATATTTTTCTACTATTCCCTTACAGATTGTTGCATTTTGCCCTCTATTCTCTAACCTCCACCTCCGACCCCATCATCATTCCCACATCCAGTAGTTTGTCTTTTACTCTCCCCACTCCACAGCTCCAGTAGCTATAGCCACAGTTGTGTTCAGTGAGGTCTTTAATATGCTCACTGATCTGGTTATTTCCGAGAGAAAAATCTCTTCCAGGTATCTCAGCTCCATCCTATAGGGCTTGATCAGCAGCTATTGAATCCTTTACCTTCTCTCTGTCCTTGGCTACCCAATGTTGCACTTGCTCTCACGTTTCCATATGTTCCTCTTATCTCCCTTCCCTTCTCCCTTCTTTCTCCCTCTTTCCTTTCCAACAATAGTTGCTGCCCACTTGGTTTCAGCCAACACTTTTCTCTGCGTACACGTTGGAGAAGCTCTTTATTCCCTCAGAAATCGTCTGAGCTAGTTACCTTTATCACCTCTACTGGGGGTGGGTGCCACAAAATTGATTTAATTAAAGGTGTAATAAAGTCAAGCTGCAGAAAACACTTAGAATGGAAATTCTCTGGCTTGTTACAAACCATTCTCTGTAGTGCCTTGCAGATTGGAAAATGTGAGATCAAGTATATGCTCCATTTCTTATTCATGATAGGACTAGGGGGCTGCCCACTTCAACTAGTGTATGCCTTTCTGTAAGCAGGGTTGTTCCAGCCACCTCAGTGGGGGCTCAGGCATGATACACTCAATTCCAAATATGGGGGCGAGCTGAGTTGAACGTCATTGAGTGGCATGAAGTGAGGTATTGGCAAGTCAGATAGAAGTGCTTTTAGGAGATACAGTCTGGACCAGGCTCCTGTCTGCTCTACTTGGCTATCCATTAAAACTAACTAACAAACATTGCTCAAACTCATTCACCAAAGTGACATGTCAAATATTGATGACATATAATCAACTACTTTGTAAAAAAAAACAAGGCAACAGAAATGAAACGTAATTGGATAGTAAGGGGGTAAGGAAATATATTTATTTTGACAACCTGTACCAGGGCAAATCAGCAGGTTCGTTACTGTAAGGAAAGGGAGTTTTCACGGGGCTTACTTTGGTCTAGACTATTCTTTTGCTCCTTACCTTGGGTCCCTGCAATTCAGAACTAGAAAATATCATGCGGCTCCTACCCTCGCTTCTCCACCACCACACTAACAAAGAGGAAACAGGAATCTATATAAGTTCAAACTTTCTTAAAGAGGACAATCCCATCATGCGTTAATTCTGGCGCTCCTTATTGGCATGGTACTCATCCTGGGCAGTAAATAGGGCAAACTGAGGAGAAATTTAAGGCTCTAGCACCAATCATTTTGCATTTCTCTAGAATGAGGTTGAGAGTATTAGTTATGGAGTGTCTCTGAAAAGATTGATTATGTCCATGTCAGATTCAGGGGTAGGGGTGAGGAAGCAGTTTGTGACCTCTATGCCCCTAGGCAGTCACACACCCACCTGTTCGACCTTGAGGTAAAGCAAAAAAGATAGTAAGAAATGCCGATTTCCTCTGCTGACTCCAGGTCTCTTTTCCTACTCCCTACCACACCTACCCTAATCAGTCACCTTCACAGAAAGAATTTGTGCTAATGGCCTGGCAGAATTGGGAAGGCAAATGTTGCTTTCTAGCTAACTAGGCCTAACATAGTGGAAGCAGCCTAGAGTACATGGTTTAAGAGACATATGACTTGTATTTAAATTCTGGCTCCATCATTTTCTTTGCTGTGTGATCTATGGCAAATTGATTAATTTCTTGTGTCTCAATTGCATTATCTATAAAATTATATGGTAATATTAGTACCTACCTCATTGGGGGTGTTGAGACAGTTAAATAACTTAATACATGCAATACCCTAAGAAACATGTTTTGTAATCAGTAAACTCTATATGAGAGTTTGCTACCAATATTCCTAGAAAGAGCACTTAAGCTGAAGTCAAACTGATCTTCACAATTTTTAAGTCACTTTACTTTTCTGTCCTCACTCAGCATTATTACCATAAAATGGGAGAAAAGACTCATCTCACATTATTCCTATGGGGATTAAATGAAATAATGTACATCAAATATCTGGAAATTAAGAGGCATTCCATACCTGGGGATTCTTTTTTTTTAATCCCTCCATATTTTACTTCTTACAAAGAACCTATGCTTTAAGCCCTGGCAATTCCCATGCTATTAAGCCTCAAGATCCTTTCCCTAACTTGCTTTCACTAAGAATTGTAAAATCAAAGGATCTCTGCCAACTCTATTCCATTTCTAATAGTTATTTAGGTAAGGGTATTATTGCTGCCATTTATTATGCATCCACATTGAAATGGTATTGCAATGGCTGCTGAATGGGGCTAAGCCACTTTCTTTGAGAAACCTTCCTCAATACCCTCCCCTGCCGACCGCACATCCCTAGTCAGTTCTTTTCTCTATACTCCCAAAGCACCCTATGCATGCTAAATACCTTGATTACAGTTTATTGAATGAGTGAGTGATGAAAGAAAGACAGAAAGACAAAAAGAAGCTTATCTCAGTTTCCAGAATATGCAGACATCACCATGCCACTAATGACTAATGGAACTGATGATTAAGCCACACTACCTTGCTTAATTTCATCCATAAACATGATTCATGTTTGTTTCTGTTTGATTTTCAAGGTGAAATTGTGGATTAAGTTGGAAGCTGATTCTTATTAAATAGATATTTATGATACCTATTCCTTGCCAAGCACGATGCTACTAGGCACACTGGAACTATAAGGATAAGTAAAACATAGTTGTTCCCCTCAATTAGGCCAGAATCAAGCTGAGGAGCTGAGAGAGACATGCAAAGAGAAGCCTAAGGACACCAGTCCGTGGAATGTTGTGGTCTTAGGGATCACATGGCCTGGACTGGAACCATGTCTCCTCCATTTACTAGTCATGAACAAAATGCTTAGCCTTGCTGAGCCTCAGTTTCCTCATCTATAAAATGAGGCTACTAATACAAATACTTAGCTCTGGGCTTCTAGGGAGGATTAAATAAGATCACGCATTGAACTGCTTAGCATGATACCTAGGTACACAGTAGGCACTAAGTATTAGTCATTAATGGTAATGTTAAGGGTTTGATAGAGACATTGAGAATTCCAGAGGCAAAGAGATCAATGTGGGCTGGAGATCAAGTTGGTGGGACTCAATTTTGCAATGTGAAATTTCATTTAGGCCATGATTAAGAGGTATAAAGGAATGGGAAAGGACATTCAAAGCAAGGGGTACTGTGTGTGTAAAGGTGTGTTGGCACAAGGTACATTTGAGGACCGTTGAATATACTAATGTGAAGGAGCCATTTCATGAAAGGGAGAATTGGGTAATAACGGAGGGGGAAAGAACTCTAGGAAAAAAAGTACATTTAGACTATGCTCAAATCCTAGACCCACTGCTTCTAGCAGTAAGATTTTAGACAAGTTACTTAAACTCTTTGTATTCCAGTTTCCTTGTCTTTAAAGTTGATATTCCCTGGATTTCTTCAATGTTGTCCCAGTCTAATTCGGTATTTCTAGAAGACATTGTTTTAATGATTTTATGTGAATTAGCCAATTTAATCCTCACAATGACCTTATCACAAAGATGCTATCATTATAATATTTTTGTAAGTGAAGAATCTGAGACAGAGAGGTTAAGTAACTTAACAAATGTCACACAGATAGTAAATGGTAGAGACACAATTTGAACACAAGCAAGTTTCTTTGTTTTGTTTTTAATTTGGAAGCCAAGGGGAAAGCAAGCAAGATGCCAGTATGTTGAAAGAAAGAAGCTTACAGTTCATGGCTGTCTAATCTTAAGTTTCGGCCTAGTTTGTCTTGGCTGATGCAACTGACTAATTACCCTGTCCCTTAGCTAAATGAATAATAATAATAGCTACTCTATTGAATATCATAGTCCTATTAGCTAGGCACTGTATTAAGTTCTTTATAAACATACTTTCTTGACACTGAAAACTTAAGAGGTAGGTGCTGTTATTCTCCCCAATTTACAGAGGAGAAAACAGAGACAGAGAGTTAATTCATTTGCCCAAGGCTCACATGGCAGAACTGAGATTTGAATTGAAGCAGGCTGGATCCAGATTCTTCTAACTTAGTCACAACACAGGAGAGTGAACAATAGAGGGGTTGGGCTTTGGGGATACCTCTGAAAAAACAAAACAAACAAAAACCAATATGAAAGATGACAAAGCTGGTTTCTTGTTTTATATGATTGTTCTGGTTTCATGGTCTGTTTCCTTTCTTTGATTACGCATCTGACATTCCCGTGTCTATATAACTGGGGTCATTTTAATATGTTTCTCACATGAACAATCTTATGGGAGACAAGCATGTGGGAGGGGGCCATCTCTACAGAAAATTGGAAGCTGCAAAGAATCAAGTCACAGTACCATGCCAGGCCCCTGCCAGGCACCTCTTTCATACCTACACTTTAGGGTTATTGTAAATGGGCCTGGTAGCTTAAAGGCTTTGAAGGGTGCATATTGTGGTGTTTGTTTTTTCCCCTCCCCCAGTTTAACTGCTTGTCAGCTCTATAAAGATAGCCTGGCAATGCTCAGTTGATAATCTTATCTTTACAAGAATAAGGGAAAAAACATCAACTGCTCTTCCTCTTGTTAGAGTAATTAGTTGTGGTTAGTTTGAGGTTCACATTCACCCAGGAACTTTAAACTCTGGGTATTTGCATTCCATAGTTATCATTCTGTTATATTCTGTTTAAGAAGCCTGAAAGGACACATAGCCCATGGAAGAGCAAATAAACAAAGAGCTTAGGTTTGTTAACTAGTAACCTCAGGAAAGCAGAAAACTTTCTTTTAGCCCAGTATTTGGTCTTTGATGTTTGAACCATACTCAGGGCCCCATGACACTGATTAGATGAATCCTACTGGCCCCTCTCTCAGTGATGTGAATTACGAAACTTGCTGTAAAGTTGTGAATTGGTTCCATCGTTTGTTTCCAGCAAATGATTTTAGTTATGAAGTCCATTATCATTTGGATCCACTGAGCAGAATCTATAGTTCTTTTAACTATTCAGTGATGTGTCACTTAATGACAAGGATACATTGTGAGAAATGTGTCATTAGGTGATTTCATCATTGTCCGAATATCACAGAGTGCACTTACACACACCTAGATGGCAGAGTTCATTACACACTTAGGCAGTATGGTACAGCCTATTGGTCCTAGTACAAATCTGTGCAGCATGTTGCTGGACTGAATACTGCAGGCAATTGTAGCACAATGGTAAGTATTTGTGTATCTAAACATAAAAAGTTACAGTAAAACTATGGTATAAAAGATAAAAATTTGTACACTTGTGTAGGGCACTTACCACGAATGGAGCTTGCAGGACTGGGAATTGCTCTGGGTGAGTCAGTGAGGGAGTGTGAAGGCCTAGGATGTGACTGTACACTCCTGCAGACTTTATGAACACTGAACACTGAGGCTACACCAAATTTATAAAAAAATTTTCTTTCTTCAATAATAAATTAACCTTAGCTTATTGTAACTTTTTTACTTTACAAACTTTAAATTTTTAAAAACTTTTTGACCCTTGTAATAATACTTAGCTTAAAATATAAACACGTTGTACAGCTATACAAAAATATTTTTCTTTATATCCCTATTCTATAAGATATTTTCGATTTAAAACATTTTTATTTCTTTATTTATGTTGCTTTTTAAACTTTTTTTTTTGTTAAAAGCTAAGACACACACCCATTAGCCTAGGCCCACATAGGGTCAGGATCATCAATATCAATATCAATATCTCCCATCTCCACGTCCTGTCCCACTGGAAGGTCTTGAGGGGCAATAGCATGCATGGAACTGACATCTCCTATGATAACAGTGCCTTCTTCTGGAAAGCCTCCTGAAGGACAACCTCCTGAAGGAACTGCCTCAGGCTATTTATTTATTTATTGTATTAGTTTTAGGTGTAAAAACCAAAGCAACATAATGATTAGACATTTACAAATTGATAACCCCCCAAGTCTACTACCCATCTGATATTTGTCTATGGCTATTACAATACCATTGACTATATTCCCTATGCTCTACATCCTGTGAATATATATATATATATATATATATATATATATATATATATAATTATAGTTGGCATTCAATATTATTCTACTTCAGCTTCAGGTGTACAGTGCAGTGGTCAGGCATCTATAGAAGGCACAGCCTATGAAGTGATCCCCCTGATAAGTGCAGTACCCATCTGGCACCCTACATGATCTCACTTATATGTGGAATCTAAAGAACAGAATAAATGAGCAAACAAAACAGAAATAGACTCAGAGATACAGAGAAAACACTGATGGTTGCTAGATGGGAGGGGACTGGGGGATGGGGGAGAAGGTGAAGGGATTAGAAAGTACAAATTGGTAGTCACAAAATAGTCACGGAAATGTGAAATACAGTGTGGGGAATGTAATCAATAATGTTGTAAAACTCAGGCTCTTCTTGAGGAGGTGTCACTCTTTTCAGAAATATGTCCATGGTAGTTTGCTTATTTACTTATTTAGTTTTTACATCATAGATTTATTTATAAGCAGATAATGCACCATGAAATTCCTCTCCATTAATGAAAACCTTTTGGTGTTGGGGTCCATGTTTTCAAACATTTTAAGGAGTTTGTTGAGGTCTGCAATGCTTCTACTAAACCCTTCACTGTGATTTTTTTTTTGAGGGTTCTTTTTCTTCCCCTGCAGTTTCCTTTTCTCTTGCCTCTTCTTCAGCTATGTATTCCTATTCCAGTGCCAACAACTCATTAGTCAATTCCTCAGGAACCACCTCTAGGAGCTCCCCAATGTTATTCTCACACACCCAGGTTAATGTTGTTCACCATCTCAACCACAGCCGTGTTGATATTTTGCAATGTCCGCATTCTTAGCAAATCCTTTGAAGGCATGGACGAACCTCTGGAGTGTCTTCTTCCAGATGTCGTTCATACATTCCTTGGTGATATCATCCCAAAGCCAAGCAAGGTCATTGATGCAGTCAGAGAAGGTTATAATTTTTCTGGAATTGCGTATGTCTTCTCAGTGTCTTCTTCAGTTGCAGCAATAGCTGGGGCAATTGCCTTCCTCAGGTAGTAGATCTCAAAAGCTGCTACAACTCCTTGATCCATTGATTGACTAAAAGAGATGGTTTTGCAGAGAGAAATAACATTTTGATATTGGGATGTGGATCACTAATAGACAGATAATTTCTGGGAACATTATCAACAACAAACCAAATCTTGAAAGGTATGTTATTCTCCAAATAGTACTTCTCAATTTTGTTCATATATCAATTCAGGAGAACATCTTGGAAGAGGAGCTGGGTCATCCATGACTTCTTATTGCCCCTATAATACACTGACAGTGTGTGCTCACTGTTATGCTTGAAGGCCCTAGGATTCTCACTGTGCCAAATCACAAAGGGTTTCAATTTATAGCCTGAAATATTGCCCCCAAGCAAGACCATTATCCTGTCCTTAAAAACCTTGAAACCTGGCCATGATTTGGCCTCCTTATGGATGAAAGGCCTTTCAGGCATCTGTTTCCAGAATATGGAGGTTTCATCTATATTGAATATTTGTTTTGGCAAGTAATTCTCCTCTACAGTCAGCTTATCTACAGTTTCCAAAAAGTCTTCAGCTGCCTTCATATCAGCAATCACAGACTCACCACTAACTTTCACATCATGTAATGAATAATAATTCTTGAATCATTTAAACCACCCAGAGTTAGCAATAAATTCAGCATCATGGTAGGATCTAGCCTTTTCTTTCAGCGTCATAAACAAACTTTTTGCTTTGGCCATGATTGTCATGTTACTGAGTCTGGTCTTCAATCCAGGTCATTAGAAGTTTCTCCATGTCTGATATATGCCTTTCTTGAATTTTTGTTAGTGTCGCTGCCTTCATTGAAGCTTTAACAGCTTCTATCACTTTGTTCTTGTTCTTCAAGATCATAGCTATGCTGGAATGGGACACGCCTGACTGGTGTGCGATAACCATCACTGTTTTCCACCTTCATAGTCCTTAATCACGTTTAATTTCATTTTTAGGTCAATCACTTGACGTGGCCTCTTACTGGCAACATTAACAGTGGATTTTGTGTGCTTAGGGACCATGATTAACAAAACAACAAGAGATTAAATCAAGCACAAGAGAAAATGATGCAATAAAGAGACACAGTAAATATGAGATACATGAGGCTGTTGCCAGCATATCACAGCATACTGTTTTACTTTTTTATATATATATAAGTAGAAAGAGTACACTCTAAAATAATGATAAAAAGTGTAGAATATTAAATACATAAACCAGCAACATAGTTATTTATTATCATTATCAAGTATTAGGTACTGTACATAATTGTGTTGCTGTATTCTTATATGACTGGTAGTGCAATAGGTTTGTTTACACCAGCATCACCACAAACATGTGAGTAACGCACTGTTCTATAACATTACAATGGCTACAACATCACTAGATGATAAGAATTTTCCAGCTCTATTATAATTTTATGGGACTACTGTCATATATGGGGTCCATTGTCAACTGAAACGTTGTTATGCAGCACACGTGTACTAAGAAATACATGTCTATTTTCTTTCTGTAATATACCAATTTGCCCATATGTGAAGAAAAAAAAACAGTATTCTTTTTTATCTGAGAACACTCAGAGATTATTTCTGTAGCAATCATTATAGCTTCCTTCTTTCCTCCCCCTGACTTCCAGTATTTCTGGGGAAAGGGGAGGAAAGGGATAGGGGAGCACTGGAAAACAAAACAAATATAGGCCCTACCTCCCCTTCCCTGGAGCTTACAGTCTAATAGGAGAGACAGACATTGCTTAAATAATCACACAGGCAAATCTAAAGGTCCAACTTTGAAAAGTGCTGGGAAAGAAAACTTCCACGTGCTTTGAGTATTAATATGATAGCCTAATTTAGACTGGCAGAAAAATTAAGGCTTCTCAGAGGAATTGTTATGTAGTAGAAATCTGAAGAATGAATAGGAGTTAAGTAAGTGAAGAGTGAAGAAAAGGAAGAACCCTTCAAGCAGAGGGAACAGTGTATTCAAAGTTCCACTGACAGTAGACATGAGAAGGAGAAAGGATTGAAAGAAGGCTAGTACAGCTGAATTTAGAGAGTAGGGGGTGTGTGGTTTGAGGTGTGATTGGAGATATAGTAGAGGAGAAAACATGAAAGTCCATGTTAAGAAATTTTGTTTTGTTTTGTTTTTCTAAAAATAATGGGAAACCACTGAGGAGTTTAAAGTATGGGTAACACGATAAGACTGGCTTTCAGTAAGGTCACTGCAGTGTGGAGCGGATTGATTGAAGGTGAAAGTATGGATGCAGGAAGATATTGAGTCCAGGTGAGAGATGTTGGTGGCTCGGACTATGGAGGTAGCAGTGAAAACTACTATGGCGGGACAGAAGTGGGTGAATTTGGGATATGTTTGTGGGTTAGAGCTTACAGGAGTTGCAGATGGTTTATTTGTGGGAATGAAGAAGTAGGATGTGTCAATGGAAATTTCTCAGGGTTTTACCTGGTGCAGATGAGTGGATGGTGGTGTCATTCACTGAAATTAGGAGTACAGTTAAAGGATGGACTATAATTTGGAGGGGAAGGTAATGATTTCTATACATACATATACAGAGCTATGTATGTATTACTGTATGTTTCAGTTGGTTGAGAATACTAATGGAAGAGATCATATAAATTCTGTATACTTCTATCACTTGCTGTAACAGATCCTCACACATGTCTATAATATGGCTCCATCTAACATTTTCCACCCAAGCCATTCACTCCATCAATGACCCATAGGCAATTCCTGCTTTAATGCCCCAGCTCCTATTGTTTTTACTACCTAGGATGCTTTCTTGTCTCATCTGTAGAACTCTTCCCAAAATCTTTAATACAGAGGGCTCTTTCCATCTGAATTCTAATAGCATTTATTACTTGCAACATTCATCTGACATTTATTGATCACAAACAGGTCATTGCTAATTTACAAATGGTTTGATCTGCAAAGTTCATTTGTATGTCAGTTGTCTGAAGTACAGGATTCATGTTCCTATAGAAAATATTTTATAAACAAAATCATTATCTTGAAGAGATATCTGTATGCCTATGCTCACAGTAGTAGTATTCACAGTAGCCAAGGTATGGAAGCAACCTAAATGTCATTCAAAGGATAAATGGATAAAGAAAATGTTACATATAGTGAAATATTATTCAACCGTTAGAAAGAAATCCTGCCATTTGGGAAAAGATGGATGGACCTTAAGGGTATTATGCTAAGTGAAATAAGTCTGACAGAGAAAGACATATACTGTATAACCTCACTTAAATCTAGAATGTAAAAAAAAAAGTTGAACTCATAGAAACTAAGAGTAGAATTGTGGTTGCCAGGGGCTGGAGGTGGGGAAAATAGGGAGAGTTTGGTAAAAGGGTACAAACTTCAGTTATAAGATGAATAAGATCTGAGGAATTAATATATAACATGATGAGTATAGTTGAAAATACTGTATTGTATACTTGAAATTTGCTAAAAGAGTACAATTTAAATTTTCTCATTTAAAAAAGTGAATATGTGAGGTGATGGACGTTTTAGTTAACTAAATGGGGGGGATCCTTTTACAATGCATATGTATATAAAATTATCATGATATACACTTTAAATATCTTATAATTTTGTTAATTATAATTCAATAATGTTGGCAGGAGAGACTAAAAGTACTGAAATTCAAAATTCATTATGAGAAATAATAATCTAAAATGATTTTTGAATTACACAGTAATAAGTATCTGTGTAAAAAAAAAGACAGAAATAAAATTCTTTATAAATGGTTGTTAGGTTCCAAGGCTAGCTCATCAAACCAATTTACTTCATAATGTAGCTGAAGTTGGAGCCATTTGTGATGCAAAATAAAAGAAAGTGATGCTTTTAATGAGTAAATGAGAAAACAATAACATTATATAAGAAACTTATTTTATGTATTTGGAGGGCTAGTGCTTGAAGAAAATGAGGTTTAATTAGAGGAGGATGAAGAGCTAGATTGAGAGTTTTGTGGAAATTTTGGAAAGGACTTCTGGAAAATTTCAAGGGTGTTAAAGCCTGATGATGCTAGTTCTTAATTGTGTTTAATTTCAGTTCAAAATTTAGTCAAAAGTGATCCTGGTACAGGTGTGTTTCAACAGTACACTTATGTGTGTCATTTCTGTTTAATTTGTGTTTAATTTCACTTCAAAATTTAGTCAAAAGTGATCCTGGTACAGGTGTGTTTCAACAGTACACTTATGTGTATCAAATATAATTAGAATTGTTTTATATATTTTTTTTGTTAAAGTTTAGGTGACATCATAAAAATGGCGGTGTGAGGTGAGCCTCTGGAAATCTCCCCTGGAATTTACAACAAATTGAACAACTATAACTCCACAAAGGACTCCTTGTGCAGCAGAGAGGCAAGACTAAGAGGCGCACCACTGAAACCATCTAAAGGTGGGAAAATTGGGGGAGACGGGGGGTGGGTAAAGGAAGGTAAGGAGAAGTATGGAGACAGGGACACATGGGCGCAGGACGCAGACCTAGCTCAGTGCTCCAAGCTCGCTGCATCTCAGAACTACCGCAGCTGCAGGAGAGGGAAGAACTCGGTCTGCTAGGGCTCCACTTATGGCCCACAGGGCTGAGGGGACAGCATATAACATGGCTGAACCCAACGCTCATGGCAGAGACGTCGGAGAAAAGACTGACGCAAGAAGGCTGAAAATGGTGCTCACTGCTGAGCAGAGAATGGAAGCCTTAGGCACTGAGACTAGCCGCCCCCTCCTTACTCTTGCAGAGCGCGCCCCACCCCCACCTGCTCAGTGCTAGAAGTAGAACAGTACCAGTGTCAGATCAAAAGAACAGAATATTTGCAGTTCTGAAAACTGTAGTCCACAGACACAGATTCACAGCCCAACTAGTTCAGGCAAAGGGGATGGAGCTGTGGAAGCAGGAATGGCTGTGGTGGTGGTCGTGGCCATTGCTCTGGGCCACCTCTCACAACTCATCCAGCCCCTGGCCCCACCTATCTGGGCAGATCCATGCAGGAGTAAACAGAGCTGCTAAAGCACACAGGCTGTGACTCTGGTGCAGGAAGAGCTTTGGAACTTCAGAAGCTCTCCACATCCCCCCATGGAGGTAGCACCGTATGACCCAGGTGAACTGTTTACAGAGGAGAAGCCTATCTTCCAGGGAATTCCCCCATTGTGTGAGAAGCAAGAATAGTGCAGAGAAAACATAACACTACAGTGTGAGAGAGATTAAAAGGTTGCAGTCGGAAAGGAAATAAAACATTCTACAAATACCTACTGGAAAACAAAAGAAAGATCTCTTTCTATCAACCTGTTCCAGAACCCACTCCTGTAGATGTCTACGAAGACAAATAATAATTCTTTAATTGCCATAAATAACCAAGGCAACAAGACAGGTCACAAAGAAATGAAAAGTCTCTAGAAAATGAACTTAAAGACATGGAAATATGTGAATTAAATGACAGACAATTCAAGATTTCAGTTCTGAAAAAACTTAATGAGATGCAAGAAAATACAGAGAGGCAGTTTAATGAGCTCAGAAACACAATTAAAGAATAAAATGAACATTTTACCAAAGAGATGGAAATTTTGAAAAGGAACCAAATAGAATTTCTGGAGATTAAGAACTCAATAAAAGAAATGAAGAATGAAATAGCTAGCATAGATAGCAGAGTTGAACAGATGGAGGAAAGATCAGTGACATCGAAGATAGAAATCTGGAACTGACACAGATGGAAGGAGAAAGAGACTTGAGACTTAAAAGAAATGAAAGAACTCTACAAGAACTTTCTGACTCCACCAGAAAGAACAATATAAGAATAATGGGCATACCAGAAGGAGAAGAAAGAGAGAAGGGAAGAGAGAGTATATTCAAATAAATAGTTGATGAGAACTTCCCAAACTTGTGAAAAGAATTGGATACTTCAATCCAAGAAGCAAATAGAACAGATACTTAGCTCAACCCCAACAGGCCTCCAAGGCACATTGTATTGAAGCTGTCAAAAATCAGTGACAAAGAAAGAATCCTCAAGGCAGCCAGGGAAAAGAAGATGGTAACCTACAATGGAAAGCCCATTAGAATATCACCAATTTTTTCAGCAGAAACTCTACAAGACAGAGAGAGTGGAACCAAATATTCAAACTATTGAAAGAGAGATTATGAGCCAAGTTTAATATATCCAGCAAAGACATCCTTTAGATACGAAGGAGGAATAAAGACCTTTCCAGACATACAGAAGCTGAGGGAATTTTCTAACACATGACCTGTACTACACGAAATACTGAAGGAGGCTATTTGACCAGCATCGATAGGTATAATTTCTAACAACCAAAACATAAAAGGGGTGAGAGTAAAGGCCTGAACTGGAATATGGGAATGGAGAAAGAAAGCATGCCGAAGAAAATAGAATACTCTAAATATGAAACTTTCTTTTACATAAACTTACTGGGAACCACTCAAAAAAAAATCCAGAACTGAAATGCATAATGTAGTAAAAGAAGAAACAGAAGGAAAAATCATAGAATACCACCACACAGAAATAATAGACAACAACAAAAAGGCAAAGAAGCAATGGAGACTGAGCCTTACCAGAAAACTAAAGATAGAATGATAGGAAATCCTCACATATCAATAATCACCCTAAATGTAAATAGACTGAACTCACCAATAAAAAGGCACAGACTAGCAGATTGGATAAAAAACTAAAACAAGCATATGCTGCCTCCAAGAGACACATCTCAGCTACAAGGAGAAGCATAGACTCAAAGTGAAAGGGTGGAAATTGACACCCCAAGCAAATGGTATCCAGAAAAAAATCAGTTGTAGCCATACTGATATCAGATGAAACACACATCAGGATAAAAAAGGTAACAAGAGACAAAGGTGGACATTTCTTAATGATACAGGGGATTATACAACAAGAAGACATAACAGTCATCAATATTTATGCCTCCAATCAGGGAGCCCCGAAATATACCAAGCAACTACTAACAGAACTAAAGGGAGAAATTGACCAAAATACAATTATAGTAGGGGACCTAAATACATCATTGACAGCTATGGATAGATCATCCAAACAGAAAATAAAGAAATAGCAGCCCTAAATGACACATTAGATGAAATGGACATAATTGACATTTATAGAGCACTTTATCCTAAAACATGAGACTACACGTTTTTTTTCTAGTGTTCATGGAACATTCTCAAGGATAGACCATCTATTGGGACATAAACCTAGCCTCAGCAAATTTAAGAAGATTGAAATCATATGAAGCATATTCTCTGATCACAAGGCTTTGAAATTGGATATCAACTGCAAAAAGAAAGCAAGGAAAACCACAAATACATGGAGATTAAACAACATATTTTAAAGAATGCCCAGGTCAAAGAACAAATAAAAGGAGAGATCAAAAGATACATAGAAACAAATGAGAATGAAAGTATATCATACCAAAATTACTGGGATGCAGCAAAAGCAGTTTTAAGAGGGAAATTTATATCATTACAGGCCTATCTCGAGAAACAAGAAAAACCCCAAATAAATAACTTCACATTGCACCTAAAGTACTAGAAAAAGAGGAACAAATGAAACCTAAATTCAGCACAACAAAGGAAATAATAAAAATCAGAGTAGAACTAAATGAAATAGAGTACAAAAAGACAATAGACAAAATTAATGTGAAGAAGAGCTGGTTCTTTGAAAAGATTAATAACATTGACAAACCCTTGGCTAGACTCACTAAGATAAAAAGAGAAAAGACACTAATAAACAAAATCAGAAATGAAAGAGGAGAAGTTATCACCGATGCCACAGAAATACAAAGGATCATCCAAGAATACTCTGAAAGACTATATGACACCAAATTCAATAACCTAGAAGAAATGGACAAGTGCTTAGAAACATATAATCTTCCTAGGCTGAACCATGAAGAACTGGAAAATCTAAACAGACCGATCACCAGTAACGACATTGAATCAGTCATCCAGAACCTTCCCAAAAGCAAAAGTCCGGGACCAGATGGCTTAACTAGTGAATTCTACCAAGCCTTCAAAGAGGATCTAATTAATACGTGTCCTACCCAAACTCTTCCAAAAAATTGAGGAAGAGACAATACTCCCTAACTCATTTTATGAGGCCAACAGTACCTGATACCAAATCTTGGTAAGGATAACACACAAAAAAGAAAATTACAGACCAATATCTCCGATGAATACAGATGCAAAAATCCTAAAAAAAAAATTCTAGCAAATTGAACGCAACAATACACTAAAAAGATTATTTATCACGACCAAGTGGGGTTCACTCCAGGGCTACAAGGATGGTTCAACACATGCAAATCCATCAATGTGCTACACCACGTAAACAAAATAAAGGACAAAAATCATATGATTATATAAATTGATGCAGAAAAAGTGTTTGACAAGGTACAACATTCATTTACAATGAAAACACTTAATAAAATAGGTATAGAAGGAAAATACCTTAACATAATAAAGGCAATATATGACAAATCCTCAGCTAATCTCATAATTAACGGAAAAAAACTGAAGCCCTTTGCTCTACATTCAGGAACACGACAGGGCTGTTCCCTAACACCTCTGCTTTTCAACGTAGTGTTGGAAGTCCTTGCCAGAGCAATCAGGCAAGAGAAAGAAATAAAAGTCATCCAAACTGGGAATGAAGAAGTTAAATTGTCACTCTTTGCAGATGACATGATGCTATATGTAGAAAACCCTAAAGACTCCACCAAAAAGCTATTAGAAACAATCAACAAATACAGTCAAGTTGCTGACTACAAAATCAATGTACAAAAGTCCACTTCATTCCTATATACTAATGATGAAATCTCAGGGAAAAAA
This sequence comes from Rhinolophus sinicus, assembly GCF_036562045.2. Taxonomy (NCBI): domain Eukaryota; kingdom Metazoa; phylum Chordata; class Mammalia; order Chiroptera; family Rhinolophidae; genus Rhinolophus; species Rhinolophus sinicus. Next base: position 40,692,344 of record NC_133768.1, read on the forward strand.
AAAGAAAAATTCATTTTGCAATTGCAAAATAAATAAATAAATCAATAGATAAATAGATAAATAAATAAATAAATAAAAATACCTAGGAATAAACTTAACCAAGGATGCGAAAGACCTATATACTGAAAACTATAAGACATTTTAAAAAGAAATTGAAGAAGTCAGAAAGAAATGGAAAGACATTCCATGCTCATGGATTGGAAGAATCAACATAGTTAAAATGGCCATATTACCCAAAGCAATATACAGATTTAATGCAATTCTCATCAAAATCCCAAGGGCATTTTTTAAAGGAATAGAACAAAAAATCGTCAGATTTTTATGTAACCACATAAGACCCCGAATAGCCAATGCAGTCCTAAGAAACAAAAACAATGCTGGAGGTATCACACTACCTGACATTAGCTTGTACAGGGCAACTATAATCAAAATAGCATGGTATTGGCAGGAAAAGAGACACATAAGCCAATGGAATAGAATTGAGAACCCACATAAATATAGACAGATAATTTTTGACAAAGAAGCCAAAAACATGCAATGGAGAAAAGACAGCCTCTTCAATAAATGGTGCTGGCAGAATTGGAATACCATGTGCAAAAGAATGAAACTGGACAGCTATCTGTCACCATGTACCAAAATTAATTCAAAATGGATCAAAGACTTAAGCATAAGACCTGACACAATAAACTGCATAGAAGAAAACATAGATACTAAACTTTTGGACCTTGGGTTCAAAGAGCATTTTACAAATTTGACTCCAAAGGAAAAAAAAAAAAAAAGCTAAAATAAATGAATGGGATTATATCAAACTAAAAATCTTCTGCACAGCAAAAGAAATCATCGACCTAATAAAGAGGCTACTTACTGAATCGGAGAAGATTTTTGCAAACAGCGCCTTCGAAAAGGGGCAAATATCCAAAATATACAAGGAACTCATACAACTCAACAACAAGGATAAAAAAAGAAAAAAGAAAAAAAAAAAGAGAAAAAAAAAACAACCCAAGCGAAAAATGGGCAGAGGACCTGAAGAGACATTTCTCCAAACAGGATATACAAATGGCCAATAGACATATGAAAAAATGCTGAACATCACTAATCATCATAGAAATGCAAATAAAAACCACAGTGAGATATCACCTCACCCCAGTTAGAATGGCTATCATCAAGAGAGATAGTAGAAAGTGTTGGAGAGGCTGTGGAGAAAAAGGTACCCTCATACACTGTTGGTGGGAATGCGTGCAGCCCCTATGGAAGGAAGGCAGCCACTATGGAGGTTCCTCAAAAAATTAGGAATAGAATTACCATATGACCCAGAAATCTCTCTCCTGGGTATCTACCCCAAAAATCTGAAAATATTTCTCCATAAAGACACGTGTGCTCCAATGTTCATTGCAGCTTTGTTTACGGTGGCAAGACATGGAAACAACCAAAATGTCCTTCGATAGATGAATGGATAAAGAAGTCATTGTGGTTTTTATTTGCATTTCACTGATGACCAGTGATGTTGAGCACCTTTACATCTGTCTATTGGCCATCTATATGTCCTCTTTTGAGAAATATCTATTCAAGTTCTCTGCCCATTTGTTAATTGGATTGTTTGTTGTTTTCATGTTGAGTTGTATGAGATTTTAAGATAAATTTTAGATATTAACTGCTTATCAGATGTATCATTGGCAGATATCTTCTCCCATTCAGTGGATGTCTTTTCACTTTGTCAGTTTCTTTTGCTGCAAAAACCCTTTTTAGTTTGATGTAGTCCCATTTGTTTGTTTTTTCTTTTGTGTCCCCCAAGCACATATATCAGTAAAAATATTACTAAGGGTAATGTCTGAGAGTTTGCTTCCTATATTTTCTTCTAGGAGTTTTATGGTTTTGGGTCTTACATTTAAATCTTTATTTTGAATTTATTCTTGCATATTGTGTAAGAAACAGGTCTAGTTTCTTTTTTTTTTTTTTTTTTTTGATGTGTATCTGTCCACTTTCCCCAGCACCATTTATACCAAAGTAAATTCTTGCTTCCTTTGTCATAGATGAAATGACCATATAGGCATGGATTTATTTCTGGGCTCTATTCTGTTCCATTGATCCATGTGTCTGTTTTTATCCCAAAACCATACTGTTTTGATTGCTATAGCCTTGTAGTATGATTTGATATCAGGTAGCATGATACCTCCAGTTTAGTTCTTCTTCCTCAGAATTGCTGTGGCTATTTGGGATCTTTTATGGTTTCATATAAATTTTAGGATTATTTGTTTTATTTCTATGAAAAATGCCATTGGTATTATGATAGGGATTCCATTGAATCTATATATTGCTTTGGGTAGAATGGACATTTTAACTATATTAATTCTTCCTATCCATGAGCATAGTATATGTTTCCATTTATTTGTATCTTCTTTAATTTGACTTCAATGTCTTATAATTTTCTGAGTACAGATCTTTTACCACCTTGGTTAAATTTATTCCTAAATATTTTATTTTATATTTTTGACGCAATTGTCAATATGATTGTTTTCTTAATTTCACTTTCTGACAGTTCATTATTGGTGACAAAAATGTAGCCAATTTCTATCATCAACAAGACAAACAGTAACAAGTGTTGGAGAGGCTGTGGAGAAAGAGGAACCCTTATACACTGTTGGTGGGAATGCAGACTGGTGCAGCCGTTATGGAAGGCAGTGTGGAGGTTCCTCAAAGAATTACGAATAGAATTGCCATATGACCCAGCAATCCCTCTCCTGGGTATCTACCCAAAAAATCTGAAAACATTTAGAGATAAAGACACGTGTGCTCCAATGTTCATTGCAGCTTTGTTTACGGTGGCCAAGACATGGAAACAACCAAAATGTCCTTCGATAGATGAATGGATAAAGAAGTTGTGGTATATATACACAATGGAATACTATTCGCAGTAAGAAAAGATGATATAGGAACATTTGTGACAACATGGATGGATCTTGAGAGAGTAATGCTGAGCGAAACAAGTCAGACAGAAAAGCAGAGAACCATGTGATTTCACTGATATGTGGTATATAAACCAAAAACAACAAAAGAACAAGACAAACAAATGAGAAACAGAAACTCATAGACACAGACAATGGTTTAGTGGTTGCCAGAGGGTAACGGGGGTGGGGGGTGGGGGGTGGGAGATGAGGGTAAGGGGGATCGAATATATGGTGATGGAAGGAGAACTGACTCTGGGTGATGAACACACAATGGGATTTATAGACGATGTAATACAGAATTGTACACCTGAAATCTATGTAATTTTACTAACAATTGTCACCCCAATAAATTTAATTAAAAAAAAAAAAAAAGAAATGCAAAAAAAAAAAAAAAAAAATTATGAATAGAATTACCATATGATCCAGCAATACCTCTCCTGGGTATCTACCCAAAAAGTCTGAAAACATTTATGCATAAAGACACATGTGCTCCAATGTTCATTACAGTTTTGTTTACGGTGGCCAAGACAAGGAAACAACCAAAATGTCCTTCGATAGATGAATGGATAAAGAAGTTGTGGTATATATACACAATGGAATACTACCACAATGGTGGTAAGAAAAGATGACATAGGAACATTTGTGACAACATGGATGGATCTTGAGAGTATAATGCTAAGCGAAATAAGTCAGACAGAAAAAGCAGAGAACCATGTGATTTCACTGATATGTGGTATATAAACCAAAAAGAGCAAAAGAACAAGACAAACAAATGAGAAACAGAAACTCATAGACACAGACAATAGTTTAGTGGTTACCAGAGGGTAAGGGGGATGCGGGGTGGGAGATGAGGGTAAGGGGATCAAATATATGGTGATGGAGGGAGAACTGATTCTTGGTGGTGAACACACAGTGGGATTTATAGATGATGTAATACAGAATTGTACACCTGAGATCTATGTAATTTTACTAACAATTGTCACCCCAATAAATTTTTTAAAATGTAGCCAATTTATGAATATTAGTTTTGTATCCTGTTACTTTACTAAATTCATTTATCAGTTCTAATAGATTTTCGGTGGAGTCTTTGGGGTGCTCTATATATAGTATCATGTCATCTGCAAATAATGACAATTTTAATTCTTCCTATCCTGTTTGTATGCCTTTTATTTTCTTTCTTCTCTGATTGCGGTGGTTAAAACTTCCAGCACTATGTTGAATAAAGTTGGTGAAACTGAGCATCCTTGTCTTATTCCTGATCTTAAGGTGAATGCTTTTATCTTTTCCCCACTGAGTATGATATTAGCTATGGGTTTGTCATATATGACCTTTATCGTGTTGAGATATCTTCCCTCTATTCCCACTTTACCCAGAGCTTTTATCATAAATGGGTGCTGGATTTTGTGAAATGCTTTTTCTGCATCTATTGATATGACCATACAATTTTTATTTTTCATTTTGTTTATGTGGTGTACCACGTTATTTGATTTATGGATATTAATCCAACCTTGCATACAAAAATGAATCCCACTTCATTGAGGTGTATGATCTTTATAATGTATTGCTGAATTAGGTTCGCTAACATTTTGTTGAGGATTTTTGCATCTCTGTTCATTAGGGATATCAGCCTATAGTCATTTTTTGTAATGTCTTTGGTTATGGAATCAGCATAATGGTTGCCTTGTAAAATGAGCTTGGGAGCCTCCTTTAACTTGAATTTTTTTGATTAGTTTAAGGAAAACAGGTGTTAATTCATTTTTCTTTACATTTATTGGGGTGACAATGGTTAGCGAAATTACATAGATTTCAGGTGTACAATTCTGTATTACATCATCTATAAATCCCATTGTGTGTTCACCACCCAGAGTCAGTTCTCCTTCCATCACCATATATTTGATCCCCCTTACCCTCATCTCGCACCCCCCACCCCCCTTACCCTCTGGTAACCACTAAACTATTGTCTGTGTCTATGAGTTTTTGTTTCTCATTTGTTTGTATTGTTCTTTTGTTGTTTTTGGTTGATATACCACATATCAGTGAAATCATATGGTTCTCTGCTTTTTCTGTCTGGGTTATTTCGCTTAGCATTATACTCTCAAGAACCATTCATGTTGTCACCAATGTTCCTATATCATCTTTTCTTACCGCTAAATAGTATTCCATTGTGTATATATACAACAATTTCTTTATCCATTCATCTATCGAAGGAAATTTTGGTTTCCATGTCTATTGTCTTTTTGTTCTCTATTTCATTTAGTTCTGCTCTGATTTTTATTATTTCCTTTCTTCTTCTGCTCTTGGATTTCATTTGTTCTTCTTTTTCTAGTGGTTCAAGGTGTAACATGAGGCTATTTATTTGGGATATTTCTTGTTTCTTGAGATAGGCCTGTAATGATATAAATTTCCCTCTTAAAACTGTTTTCGCTGCATGCCAAAAATTTTGGTAGGAGGTATTGTCATTGTCATTTGTTTCTATGTATCTTTTGATTTCTCCTCTAATTTCTTCTTTGACCTGGTCGTTCTTTAAAAGTATGTTGTTTAATCTCCATGTATTTGTGTTTTATCCTGCTTTCTTTTTGCAGTTGCTATCCAATTTCAAAGCCTTGTGAACAGAGAATATACTTGGTATGATTTCAATCTTCATAAATTTACTGAGGCTGATTTTATGTTCCAATATATGGTCTATCCTTGAGAATGTTCCATGTACACTAGAAAAGAATGTATAGTCTGATATTTTAGGATGAAGTGTTCTATATATGTCAATTATGTCCATTTCATCTAATGTGTCATTTAAGGGCTGTGTGGGGAGAGAGCCAGGAGTGCAGTTTCCAGGCTCTCGGCCTCACATGGAAAGGTGTTCACTCGGGTAGTAAGTGGCCATCAACTGTGATTGGATGGCTGTCAGCTGTAACCAGTGAGCCATTGCCCAATAATAGAACTGCGTGGCTATGGTAGCAAAAAATGGGGGACTAGCAAGAAGATGGTGGCTGAGCTAGCAAAGGCGGATTCCTGTTAGGACGGCAGGTTGTGGACAGAGTGGCTCCCGCTTCCTGTGTCTCCATCCCAGCTGCCAGCGAGAGTATAATGTTATGACTCCCCCATCTATGGCTCCGTGGGTGTTCCTCTTTGGCCTCACCATATCCTGCGTTCTATTGTGGGGAGCGGGACCAAAGACACCGCCAGACGCCTTGCATGACAGCTGCCATTTCGTTATTTATTTTCTGTTTGGATGATCTATCCATAGCTGTCAATGATGTATTTAAGTCTCCTAGTATAATTGTGTTTTGGTCAATTTCTCCCTTTAGTTCTGTTAGTATTTGCTTGGTATACTTCGGTGCTCCCTGATTGGGGGCATAAATATTGATGACTGTTATGTCTTCTTGTTGTATAGTCCCTTTTACCATTATGAAATGTCCATCATTGTCTCTTGTTACCTTTTTCACTCTGAAGTCTGTTTCATCTGATATCAGTATGACTACACCTGATTTTCTCTGGATACCATTTGCTTGGAGTGTCAATTTCCACAATTTCACTTTGAGTCTATGCTTCTCCTTGTAGCTGAGTTGTGTCTCTTGGAGACAGCATATGGTTGGGTTTAATTTTTTTATCCAATCTGGTACTCTGTGCCTTTTTATTGGTGAGTTCAGTCCATTTACATTGAGGGTGATTATTGATATGTGAGGATTTCCTCTCATTCTATCTTTAGTTTTCTGGCAAAGCTGTGTCTCCATTGTTTCTTTGCCTTTTTGTTGTGTATTATTTCTGTATGGTGGTATTCTCTGATGTTTCCCTCTGTTTCTTCTTTTATTACACTATATATTTCAGTTCTGGGTTTTTTTGAGTGGTTACCCTTAACTTTATGTAAAAGAAAATTTGATATTTAGAGTATTCCATTTTCTTCAGCATGCTTACTTTCTGCATTCCCATATTCCGGTTCAGGCCTTTACTCTCCCCCTGTCGTGCGGGCGTCATGCAGAAGACCCTGCTCGCTGTGCCATTTGTAATGCATGATCTCAGTTCCTGCTCCCCACACTAGAATGCAGGATATGGTGAGGCCAAAAAGGAACACCCACGGAGCCATAGACAGGGGAGTCATACTACTATATTCTCACTAGCGGCTGGGCTGGAGACACAGGAAGCAGGATCTACACAATCTGAAACCCGCCGTCCTAACAGCAATCCGCCCTTACCAGTCTCCATCTTCTTGCTATCCCCCATTTTTCTGTTAGCATAGCCATGGCAGTTATATTAGTACCCAGTGCTCACTGGTTACAGCTGACGGCCAAGTAGCCACAGCTGATGGCCAGCCAATCACAGTTGATGGCCATTTAATACCTGAGCCAGCACTTTTCTATGTGAGGCCGAGAGCCTGGAAAATGCTCTCTGGGGCTCTGTCCCCTCACCCACTTTTTATGTATTGGTAGCCACAAATTGTCCCTGTTGATGGTGGTTCAATAGCCCCCTTTACTATTTCTTGTAGTGCAGGTCGTGTATTAAAAAATTCCCTCAGCTTCTGTATGTCTGGAAAGGTCTTTATTCCCCCTTCATATCTAAAGGGTATCTTTGCTGGATGTAATATTCTTGGCTCATAATTTCTCTCTTTCAATAGTTTGAATATTTGGCTCCACTCCTTCCTGGCTTGCAGAATTTCTGCTGAAAAATCTGATCATAATCTAATGGGCTTTCCTTTGTAGGTTACCATCTTTTTTCCCTGGCTGCCTTTAGGATACTTTCTTTGTCGTTGATTTTAGTCAGCTTCAATATAAAGTGCCTCGGAGAAGGCCTGTTGGGATTGAGATAATTAGGTGTTCTATTTGCTTCTTGGATTCGAGGATCCAGTTCTGTCCACAAGTTTGGGAAGTTCTCATCGACAATTTGTTTGAATATATTCTCTGTTCCCTTCTCTCTTTCTTCTCCTTCTGGTATGCCCTTTATTCTTATATTGCTCTTTCTGATGGAGTCAGAAAGTTCTTGTAGAGTTCTTTCATTTCTTTTAAGGCTCAAGTCTCTTTCTTCTTCCATCTGTGTCATTTCCAGGTTTCTATCTTTGATGTCACTGATTCCTTCCTCCATCTGGTCAACTCTACTACCTAAAATGGCTATTTCATTCTTAATTTCTTCTATTGAGTTCTTAATCTCCAGAAATTCTGTTTCGTTCTTTTTTAAAATTTCAATCTCCTTCGTAAAATTCTCATGTTGTTCTTTAATTGTGTTTCTGAGTTCATTAAACTGCCTTTCTGTGTTTTCTTGCATCTCGTTGAGCTTTTTAAGAACTGCAATCTTGAATTCTCTGTCATTTAAGTCACATATTTCCATATCCTTAAGTTCCTTTTCTGGAGACTTTTCACTTTCTTTCTCAGCTGTCTTGTTGCCTTGGTTATTCATGGCAATTACTGATTTATTATTTCTCTTCTTAGACATCTACAGGAGTGGCTTCTGCAACAGGTTGATAGGAAGAGGTCTTTCTTTTGTTTTCCAGTACTTGTTGGTGGGATGTTTTATTTTCTCTCCGACTGCAGCCTTTTTCTCTCTCTCACACAGTAGTGCTATGTTTGCTCTGCACTATTCCAGCTTCTCACACAATGGGGGGATTCCCTGGGAGATGGGCTTCTCCTTTGTTAACAGTTTGCCTGGGTCACAGGGCGCAGTGTCCTTGTGGGTATGTGGAGAGCATCTGAAGTTCCAAAGCTCTTTCTGCACCAGATTCAGAGCCTGTGTGTTTCAGCAGTTCTGTTTACTCCTGTAGGAATCTGCATAGATAGGTGGGGCCAGGGGCGGAGTGAGTTGTGAGAGGTGGCCCGGAGCAATGGCGGTGACCAACCAACACCACAGCCGGTCCTGCTTCCACAGCTCCCTCCCCTTTGCCGGAACTAGTTGGGCTGGGAATCTGTGTCTGCAGTCCATAGTTCTCAGAACAGCAAATATTCTGTTCTTTTGATCTGACACTGCTAATGTTCTGCTTCTAGCACCGGGCAGGTGGGGGCGGGGCGAGCTCTGAGAGGGTAGGGAGGGGGCAGCTAGTCTCAGTGCCTAAGACTTCCATTCTCTACTCAGCAGTGAGGGCTTAAACCACCATTTTCAGCCTTCTTCCCTCAGTCTTTTCTCTGAGGTCTCTGCCGTGACTGTTGGGTTCAGCCGTGTTATATGCTGTCCCCTCAGCCCTGTGGGCCATAAGCGGAGCCCTAGCAGTCCGAGTTCTTCCCCCTCCCACAGCTGCGGTAGTTCCGGGAAGCAGCGAGCTCAGAGCACTGAGCTAGGTCTGCGTCCTGTGCCCGAGAGGCTCCGTCTCCGCACTTCTCCCTTCCCTCCTCCCCCGCTCGCGCGATTCGCCCACCTCTAGGTGATTTCAGTAGTGGGCCTCTTCGTCTTATCTGTCTGCCGTGCAGGGAGTCCTTTGTGGAGTTATAGTTGTTCAATTAGTTGTAAATTCCAGGGGAGATTTACAGAGGCTCACCTCAGGCCGCCATTTTGATTACGTCACCTTATCGTGGTTTTGATTTACCTTTACCTAATAACTAATGGTGCTGAACATCTTTTTATATGCTTATTGTCTATTTATATATCTTTTTTGGAGAAATGTTGTCGTGCAGGGTGTCTGGCGGGGTCTCTGCTCCCGCTCCCCATACAAGAACGCAGGATATGGTGAGGCCAAAAAGGAACACCCACGGAGCCATAGGTAGGGGAGTCACACCACTATATTTTCTCTGGCGGCACTATACTCTCACTGGAGGCTGGATCCACACTGTCCGCAAACCGCCATCCACACTTGCCAGCCCAGCCGCCATCTTCTTGCTAGCCCCCATTCTTTCTCTCTTCTCTCTCTCTCTGCTAGCGTAGCCACAGCAGTTATATTAGTGGCCAATGGCTCACTGGTTACAGCTGACGGCCAACTAGCCACAGCTGATGGCCATGCAATCACAGTTGATGGCCATTTACTACCTGAGCCAGCACCTGTCTATGTGAGGCCGAGAGCCTGGAAACTACTTTCTGAGGCTCTGCCCCCACAAATGTCTATTCAAATTCTTTGCCAATTTAAAAACTGGGTTATATGCCTTTTTATTGTTGAGTTCTAAAAATTCATTATGTGTTTTCTTTTTTTGTTATTAAAGTTTATTGGGGTGACAATTGTTAGTAAAGTTACATAGATTTCAGCTGTACAGTTGTGTATTACATCATCTGTAAATCACATTGTGTTTTCACCACCCAGATTCAGTTTACATATTTGTAAGTCTTTTGTATTTGTTTCACTTGTTCTTTGTTTCTTTTGTTAGTCAATGTGTTTCTTCTGTTAGTCAATGTGTTTCTTCAGTGTCATTTTACTGACCCTGGCATAAAGTTCAGAATCCCTGACCCCAAACCCAATGCTCTTGACCTTCAAACCCCATTACTAACCTTGGGAAAGTTTTCATTTAAAACAAAGTGGCATATTTCACACTATGAATTCAATTTTTCTGCACTCATGCCATTTTCTTTGCTCCCTCTACAGCACCCCCCGCTTTACTATAACATGCACAATATGCCATGTTCCATATTCTTCTTTCATTTAAATAATAACTAAACTTGAAGGCATTGCCTAATATGTATTTAGTGTATATTTATACTAGGTCTTAGTAATAGCAGCTACTATGTATTAAGACTTTCTTACACTATACTTAATTTTTTATTATATAATACACGCATGATATAATCTATAGATTATGCTCTAAAACACCACTTCTGCTACATTTCAGAAAAATATTTTGGGCAGCTGGATGGCTCAGTTGGTTAGAGTGTGAGCTCTGAACAACAGGGTTGCCGGTTCAATTCCCACATGGGATTGTGGGCTGTGCCCCCTGCAACTGAAGATTGAAAATGGCAACTGGACTTGGAGCTGAGCTGCACCCTCCACAACTAGATTGAAGGACAATTACTTGGAGCTTATGGACCCTGGAGAAGCACACTGTTCCCCAATATTCCCCAATAAAATTTTAAAAAATCTCTGAGTGCTTACAAGGTCATAGTTAAATACATCAAGACATCCTAAATTCAATGTCAGAATGACAGAAAAAAGAAATGTCAGGGTAGGTGCTAGCACATTAAAAATTATCAATAAATATTTGTTGATGCATGAATGAGGCTCTCTCAAGCATCATCTTCTCCATAGGATTTCCAAGAAAACTCCAGGACACAGGGCTCTATTCCCACAGGGCTCTATTCTTTGTGCAACTGTCAGTAGAATTATGTCTGAGCTTACTTGTTCAGTAGCCACCTATTTCTCCTTGGGAAAGCTCTTGTCTCATTTCTGTGATTTTTATTTAGTTTTACCATATGTCATTCTTCCTCTCCCCCCCACTTGAAATCAGAGGCTGTATCATATGAACAAGTATTCATATGTGTTGATATTCTTTTTCTTGATTGGGGTTGATATTGATATACATGAATTTTCTGTTTGTTCTTACATTGCATCCTGGAAAACTAGCTGGATGGATTATCACTGCATTTTAGAAGTATGTATTTTAAATTTTTGTCAATGTGATGGGTTGAGAATAGGGCAGTGACCTCATCTGATTTATGTTTCAAAAATTTTCCTCAAGGGGGTTCAGATTCCAGGTAGGATGGACTAAATATATGCCAGTCTTTTTATCCCACTGTATATGACTCTAAAACCTAGAAAGAATTCATGTGCTGCTATTTTAGAACTATCAAAAGTAAATATTAGCAGAGGAAAAAACACCAGAAATCAAAGTACCACTGAACCAGCTGCAAATTTACCATTTTTCCTCCTTGGGAATTCTCTGGCTGAAAGTCAGTGCAACTCAAAACCTGAAAGTGAGCACTGTAGTGCAGGCAGATATATATAGGAAAAAGCACTCTACTTCTGGATCAAAGAAAGAGAAAGGGAACTAACTCTTAGATCTGAGAGAGAGTAGAAGAAATCCCCCAGTTCTTTTTCTTCCCCTTCCATTCTCTCATACCCCAGCTCACAAGCGGCTCTCCAGTGGGAGAGAAGGTAGCAGTGAATGTGAATGGCAAAAGGAAACTGTAGGAGCCAAATACATGAGGGAGAGAAACTTTCCACTCTGATCAGCAGAGCTATGGCTCTAAAAATACCAGGCCAAATTCCACTGGTTATTTTATGCTCTCTCTTGATCCTCCTGTTGTATGAACTCTGGATGCAACACAATAACAGAAGCGGACAATTTTTGGACAGAAAAGGGAAGGCCCAAGGAACCGGAAAGTACCAGGGAGATAGCAGAGATGGAGCATAGGAAAATGATCCCCTAAAGAAGTTTATGAATTCCTGGGCTCAATCCTGACTTGTGCAACTGTCGGTCTGATCATACTGAGCATAACACATATTTTGAGAACTGCAATAATGGACAGACCTCAGTCCAGGTCCTAGATTGGCCACTGGGTGGTGCACATACAGGATAGATCCAAATAGTACTGCAAAGCCTTTGAAAACTAAACTGACCTTGGAACCACAGCCTCCAGAAAGTGGGTTGAAACTTGTGGCTTGAACTAAACAAGGTCAAGTGTCTGCTAAAACAACATATAGATCTTTCCCACAGGACTAAAACTAGATCCAGTGTCCCATTACAGAATATTCACAATGTACAGGTTATAATCCAAAATTACTAATTTACAAAGAACCATGAAAATCTCAAATTGCATGGGAAAAGAGGCAAACAAGATGGCACAGATGCTGGAATATGTGACAAAGAATATATTATAAAAATGTTTGAATGGAGGACTTCTGGTTTCAGTTCCAACATGCAAAAAGCTTAGAAATTTTCACTTTCACACAACAACAAAAGAGTTGAACAAGCTAAAAAACAATGCCTTGGGGCCGGCCCGGTGGCTCAGGCAGTTGGAGCTCCATGCTCCTAACTCCGAAGGCTGTGGGTTTGATTTCCACACTGGCCAGTGGGCTCTCAACCACAAGGTTGCCAGTTCGATTCCTCAAGTCCCACGAGGGATGGTGGGCAGCGCCCCCTGCAACTAAAGATTGAACATGGCACCTTGAGCTGAACTGCCATTGAGCTCCCACATGGCTCAGTTTGTTGGAGTGTGTCCTCTTAACCACAAGGTTGCCAGTTCGACTCCCTCAAGGGATGGTGGGCTGCGCCCCCTGCAACTAGCAACGGCAACTGGACCTGGAGCTGAGCTGCGCCCTCCACAACTAAGACTGAAAGGACAACAACTTGAAGCTGAATGGCACCCTCCACAACTAAGATTGAAAGGACAATAACTTGACTTGGAAAAAAAATCCTGGAAGTACACACTGTTCCCCAATAAAGTCCTGTTCCCCTTCCCCAATAAAAATCTAAAAAACAACAACAAAAACAAAACAAAACATAAAAACAAACAAACAAAAAACAATGCCTTTTCTTCTATCCATCAGAGAGTTAAAGTGACAGGACAAACTGCCACCCCAAAAGCTGGAGAGACAGGGAAATACAGAAAATCACAACTTACCAGGAACAGAAGCTGCTGGCGAAGGGAAATGGGAGGAACACTTCAATGGTAACTTCCATGAGTTGTTAGAGGCTCAGTATAAATTATCTTGAGAGTTAAAAACTCCTGGGAGATATCCAAAACATACAAATAACTCTTAAAACTCAACAATTAAAAAAAAAAAAAAACAAGTTTGTTTGTCTTGTTCTTTTGTTGTTTTTGGTTTATATACCACAAATGAGAAACAGAAACTCATAGACACAGACAATAGTTTAGTGGTTACCAGAGGGTAAGGGGGGTGGGGGTGGGAGGTGGGAGATGAAGGTAAGGGGGATCGAATATATGGTGATGGAAGGAGAACTGACTCTGGGTGATGAACACACAATGGGATTTATAGATGATGTAATACAGAATTGTACACCTGAAATCTATGTAATTTTACTAACAATTGTCACCCCAATAAATTAAAAAACAACAACAAAAAAAACAAATTGATGAAAATATGGGCCAAAGACTTTAACAGACACCTCACCAAAGAAGATAAACAGACGTCAAATAAATGTATGAAAATATGCTCCAGTCATATGTCATCAGAGAAATGCAAGTTAAAACAATAATGAGATACTACTACACACCTATTAAAATGGCTGTAATCCAGAACATTGACAACATTAAATGCTGGAGAGGATGTGAAGCAACAGGAACTCTCATTCATTGCTGGTGGGAATGCAAAATAGTACAGCTAGTTTAGAAGACAGCTTGACGGTTTCTTACAAAATGAAACATACTCTTACCATATAACCTAGTAATTGCACTCCTTTGTATTTACCCAAAGAAGTTGAAAATTTATGTCCCCACCAAAACCTGCACATGAATGTTTATAGCAGCTTCATTCATAATTGCCCAAATTTGAAAGCAACCAAGATGTCCTTCAGTAGGTGAATGGATAAATGAACTGTGCTACATCTGATGGAATATTATTTAAGGTAGGTATTATTGCTCCTATTCTACAGATAAGGAAATTGAGGATTGGTGAAATGATCTGTCCAAGGTCATACACAATTATCTGGAGAAACTGGGATTGTAACACAGGTCTGTCAGATGCCAAAAGCCTATGCTCATTATATTATACCTAGCTCAGAAGAAAAATGATACAATCAGATTTATTTAAAGATTTACATACCTCAGACTTTTATTATTTTTAAATATTTTTGTTAAACTATAATGTGCATACAGAAAAGCACATGGGTAAGAAGGTCAATAAATAATCTCAACCTGACAATACCCGTGTAACCAAAACTCACATAAAGAATCAGAACATTGTCTTCCCTCATCATCCTTGCCCAGAAATCTTTCTGTGCCCCTTTCCAGGCACTGGTAAACCACTGTCCTACTTTGATCACCATATGATAATTTTTCCTGTTTCTGAACTTTATATAAATGGAATGATATAATATGTAGTCTTTTATGTCTTGTAGCTTTTGATTAACATTTTGGTTTTGAGATCCATCAATTTTTACATGCAGGTGTACTTCCTTCACTTTCATAAGCAGTACAATATTAAATTGCATGGCTGTTTAACAATTTATGCATCCACTCTACTATTAATAGATAGATTGCTTTGAGTTTGGCGCTATTACAAATACTGTGCTGTCATAGCTGCCTTGATTTCTTGAATCTATTCAGAACGTTTATCTTTTGTAGTCATTTTGACTTTGGGGAAGAGCCAGAAATCTCATGATGCCAGATCCGGTGAATAAGGTGGATGAGGACACACCATAATATTTTTACT
Organism: Rhinolophus sinicus; assembly: GCF_036562045.2. Taxonomy (NCBI): domain Eukaryota; kingdom Metazoa; phylum Chordata; class Mammalia; order Chiroptera; family Rhinolophidae; genus Rhinolophus; species Rhinolophus sinicus. The sequence continues at coordinate 40,707,518 of NC_133768.1, forward strand.
TGTCAGAAATTGCTGTACAAGAAGCTGTGTGTGACAGGGAGCCTTTCTGCTGTGATTACAAAATATAGTAAATGCTGCTGCCAAGTACCATCCAACAGAAAGGCAGGAATCTTCAGAATGGGAAGCAGCACATTGAACCTTAGTAACAGTGTGTGACAAGTTTCAACTTGTTCAGTGCAGTCAGTCAGCTGTGAGCTACGATTGAGAGAAGGTGTGTTTTAAAGTGTGCCGTAAATCATCCTCCACCATGGCAATGCTCTGTGTCACACATTGCTCTGGTATACAGCAATTTCTGTCAAATAAAAATATTACAGTGTGTTCTCATCCACCTTATTCACTGGATCTTACACCATGCGACTTCTGGCTCTTCCCCAAAGTCAACATGATTCAGGACATCGAGGCAGCTATGACAGCCCAACTAAAGACACTCACAAAAGAGGACTTCCAGACCTGCTTCAGAAAGTGGCAAGAACGATGGGATAAGTGTGTTCAAAGTGAGGGGGAGTGTTTTGAGGGGGATTAATGGCAATGTGTCTTTTACTCTAATAAATTATTTTATTTCAACATTCACCATATTGTTTGATCACACCTCATACATTACTATGAACATTCTTTTGTTGTTTTTTTTTTTACATTTTTTACTTACTAAATTTATTGGGGTGACATTGGTTAGTAAAACTATATAGGTTTCAAATGTACACTTCTAATACATCATCTATATATTGCATTGGGTGTTCACCATCCAGAGTCAGTTCTCCTTCCATCACAATATACTCCCTTTTCCCTCTTTTACCACCCCCTTTATCCTCTGGTAACCACTAAACTGTTGTCTGTGCCTATGAGTTTTTGTTTCTTCATTTGTTTGTCTTGTTCCTTTGTTGCTTTCAGTTTTATATACCACATATGAGTGAAGTCATATGGCTCTTGAGTTTTCCTGTCTGACTTATTTCGCTTAGCATAATAATCTCAAGATCCATTCATGTTGTTGCAAATGGCAGAATTTCATCTTTTCTTATGGCCGAGTAATATTCCATTGTGTATATATATCACATCTTTATCCAATCATCTATTGAAGGACATTTTGGTTGTTTCCATGTATTGGCCAGCATGAATACTAACAATGTCATTTCAGAAAAAAAATGAAAAAATATTTGTTTTGTAATTGCAATAAAAATAATAAAATACTTAGGAATAAACTCAACATAGGATGTGAAGGACCTATACAATAAAAACTATAAGACATCATTCAAAGAAATTGAAGAAGACACACAAAAAATGGGAAGACATTCTGTGTTCATGGATTGGAAGAATCAACATAGTTAAAATGGCCGTTACCCAAAGCAATACACAGATTTAATGCAATCCCCATCAAAATCCAAATGGCATTTTTTAAAGAAATAGAACAAAAAATCACCAGATTTGTATGGAACCACAAAAGACCCCGAACAGCCAAAGCAATCCTAAAGAAAAAGAACAGTGCTGGAGGTATCACACTCTCTGACATTAGCTTGTACTACAGAGCGACAATAATCAAAACAGTATGGTATTGGCAGACAAACAGATACAAAAACCAACAGAATAGAATTGAGAACCCAGAAATAAACCCACATAAATATGGATGGATAATTTTTGACAAAGTATCCAAAGTGTACAATGGAGAAAAGACAGCTTCTTCAATAAATGGTGCTGGCAGAATTGGATAGCCACGTGCAAAAGAATGAAACTGGACTGCTATCTGTCACCATGTACCAAAATTAATTCAAAATGGATCAAAGACCTAAGCATAAACCTGACACAATAAACTGCATAGAAGAAAACATAGGTACTAAACTTATGGATCTTGGGTTCAAAGAGCATTTTATGAATTTGACCTCAAAGGTGAGGGAAGTAAAAGTTAAAGTAAATGAATGGGGCCATATCAAACTAAAAAGCTTCTGCACAGCCAAAGAAACCATCGACAAAGTAAAGAGGCAACCAACCGAATGGGAGAAGATTTTTTGCAAATAACGCCTCTAATAAGAGGCTAATATCCAAAATATATAATTTTTAATGGTACATAATCTTAGGTTGGTGTTTTTTTTTTTTAACATTTTGATTATTTTACATATTTCACTCTGCTCTTGTCCTTCTTGCATAATTTCTGAAGAGAAATTGGATGTAAGTCTTTGTTCCTCTATAGTTAAGGTTCCCACCCCCCATTTTGCTTCTTTCAGCATTTAAAAATTTATCTTTGATTTTCTGTAATTTGAAAATGATATGCCTGGGTGGGTATATGTTTGTTTTTTTTTTTTTAGTTATCTTACTTGGAGTTCTCTGAGAATCCTGGATCTGTGGTTTGGTGTCTGACATTAATTTAGGGGCAATTCTCAGTCATTGTTTTATTAGGTTGGTGCAGAAGTAATTTCAGTTTTTGCAATTATGTTTAACCTTTTAAATGACAATTACTTTTGCATCAATCTAATACATATTTCTTCTGTTCCTTCCTCTCTTTCTTCTCCTTCTGGTATTCCCATTATGCACATGTTACGCTTTTTGTAGTTGTCCCATAGTCCTTGGATAGTCTGTTCTGTATTTTCAGTCTTTGTTTTCTTTTATTTTAGGTTTTCAAGCATTCTATTGATATGTAATCTGGCTCAGAGATTCTTTTCTCAGCTGTGTCCAGTCTACTAATAAGCCCATCAAAGGCATTCTTCATTTCTGTTACAGTGTTTTCTTATCTCTAACATTTATTTTTGTTTTTTTTTTCCTTTGGATTTCCATCTCTCTGCTTACATTGCCCATGTGCCCCTGCATGTTGTCTACTTTATCCATTAAAGCCCTTGGCATATTAATCATAGTTATTTAAGTCCTTAGTCTGATAATTCCAACATTCCCTGTCATGTCTGGTTCTGTTGCTTGCTCTGTCCTTCAAATTGTGTTTTATGCTTTTGATAATGCCTTGGATTTTTTTCCTCGATAGTTGAAGATGATATACCAGTAAAATAAACTACTGTAAATATGTCTTTAGTAATGTGGTGGTGACATGTGGGGGAAGGAAAGCATTCTATAGTTCTATGATTAGGTCTCAGTCTTTCAGGGAGCTTATGCCTCTGGACTTTGAACTTTACAAGTGTCTCTCAGTCCTTTCCCCTCTACTTAGGTGGGAGAGGATGGCTAGAGGCAGTGAGATTTGGATATTTCCATTCCCCATGTCAATTAAGCTCTGATAATACCTGAGTATGTTAGGTTCTGGTTAGCTAAATTCACCTGAAGGCAGTCCTTGTTAAGAATAGAGTGTTCTGGCACATTTCAAAATGGTTCCTTTTCCCCTTGCCCTGATGGAAGCCTGAGGGGATTTTTCTCTGACACTTACTATGGGAACCTGGTTGAGCTCCTGGAGGTAAATCTCACAATATTGTGGGACTTCACCTAGCTGGGTCCCCCTGGAGTTTTTAACTCTTAAGAGTTTTTCACACTCAGCCTCCAGCAATTTGTTGATTACAGTTTAAGTTTCTATACCAGCAGTTGTTCCCCTTGTGGTTTCTGCTCTTGAGTCTCTGCTCAGGTAAATTATGATAATCTTTGCTTGCCTGTCTGTCTCTCTAATGTTGGGGGCAGCATTTTGCCCTCTGTCCTCATTTCTTTTATGGATCAAAGCAGATTTGTTGATTTCAGTCTTTTTATAGCTTTTTACTTATTGGGCTGGAGTGGCAACTTCCCAGCTCCTTATAAGGAACTGGAAATCAGAAGTCCAACTATTATGTTTTAAACTCCAGAATTTCCATTTTCTCAGAAAAAATAGTTTCTCAGTTCAGTGTTAGATATTTGTTCTGACCCCAGCTGTCTTGTTACCCAGTTCTCTTCTGCAAAGTGGCCTGCCCACAGTCTAGAATTTACCTTTATTAAATCCATGAACCTCATAGACACAGACAATAGTTTAGTGGTTGCCAGAGGGTAAGGGGGGCGGGGGGTGGGGGGTGGGAGATGAGGGTAAGGGGGATCGAATATACGGTGATGGAAGGAGAACTGACTCTAGGTGATGAACACACAATGGGATTTATAGATGATGTAATACAGAATTGTACACCTGAAATCTATGTAATTTTACTAACAATGGTCACCCCAAAAAATTTAATAAAAAAAAAATAAAAAAATAAAAAAATCCATGAACCTCTTCCCAATTTTCACCACAACCTCCACTGTTCTTGAGAGTTCCACTAGGCTTGTACTTCTTCAAGCTCTATTACAGAGTCAGTTCTTTTGGTAAGAGATTAGGATTTATATGGTTTGTTCCCACCACCCCAAACCCCCAGGCCAAATCTCTGAGGTAATCCTCTAGAGTTGGGGATGAGGAAATGACAAGCTTCTCTTTGAATAACACTCCCACTCTAGGAGCTGATTCCTTGGTGGGGGCAGTTAGAAACATGTGGTCCTTTCAGGTTTCCACTCCTGCCGTGGAACTACCACATCATGGGGCCAGGAAAGGTGATTGAGGCCCCAGTATTCTCACCATGCCTCACTCAACGCAGATTCTTTGTTCCATGAGTAGGGGCTGGGTGGAAGATGTCAGACACCACCTCTTGACCACAGTGACCCAGGACTTAGCCTTAGCAACAGGTAGCTGGGGGCAGGATGACAAATGCTGAAGTCCTGCTTCTCGTGGGAAGAAATACCTCTAACTGGTCGCTGGGGAAGAGGGGGCCCTGTGTTCTTGGCAACAGTAGTCTGGAGTTGAGTTCCCCCCACCCCCGTTGCTGAGCTGGGAGGGGGAAAGTGGAAGCATCTTGGTTCAAATACCAGAAACTCTCACCTTCCTTTTTTTATTTATTGAGGCAACATTGGTTAGTAAAATTATATAGGTTTCAAGTGTATAATTCTGTAATACATCATCTATACATTGCGTTGGGTGTTCACCACCCAGAGTCAGTTCTACTTCCATCACCATATATTTGATCTTCTTTTCCTCTTCTACCACCCTTCTTTCCCTCTTACCCTCTGGTAACCACTGAACTGTTGTCTGTGCCTATGAGTTTTTGTTTGTCTTGTTCATTTGTTGCTTTCAGTTTTATATCCCACATATGAGTGAAGTCATGTGGTTCTCAACTTTTTCTGTTTGACTTATTTTGCTTAGCATGATCCATCCCTGTTGTCGCAAATGGCAGTATTTCATCTTTTCTTATGGTCGAGTAATATTCCAGTGTGTGTGTGTGTGTGTGTGTGTGTGTGTGTGTGTGTGTGTATACAATGGAATATTAGTCATCAATAGATGACTGGAAAAGATGTGAGATATATATCACATCTTTTTCCAGTCATCTATTGAAGGACACTTTGGTTTCCTTGACTTGGCCACCATGAATAATAGTTCGATGAACATAGAGGTACATATATCTTTATGGATAAACGTTTTCAGACTTTTGGGTAGATACCCAGAAGAGGGACTGCTGGGTTGTATGGTAATTCTATTCTTAATTTTTGTGGAACTTCCATACTGTTTTCCATAATGGCTGCACCAACTTACACTCCCACCAGTGTATGAGGGTTCTTTTTCTCCTCAGCCTCTCCAACACTTGTTATTACTTGTTTTGTTGATGATAGCCATTCTAACAGGTGTGAGGTGGTATCTCATTGTGATTTTGATTTTCATTTCCCTAATAGCTAGTAAAGTTGAACATTTTTTATATATCTGTTGGCCATTTGTATGTCTTCTTGGGAGAAGTGTCTGTTCAGGTCCTCTGCCCATTTTTTAATTGGATTTTTTTATTGTTGAGTTGTATGACTTCTTTATATATTTTGGACATTAACCCCTTGTTGGATGTGTTGTTTTTAAATATCTTCTCTCATTCAATTGGAATGCTCACCTTTCTTACTTAATTTTTGCAGGTTTTCTTGAATAGATGTCTCTTAATTTGCTCTTTGCTCTTAGGGCCTTTCCAGAGACTTAAATGGTTGTTTCAAAAATATTTTTCACCAGCTTTACTGAAGAGGGGGTCAGTGGAGCTCCTTACAATGTCATGCTGGAAGTCAATCTCCACTGAGAAGTTTCAAGCTTGATAATGACATGGTGAGGTTTGAAATTCATTTTAGTTATTTTCTGTAGGATTGATCAGTAGGGAGTTAGGGTGGAAATACAGGGAGACCAGTTAGGAGGTTATTGTCATGTTCTAGACATGAGATGAAGAAGCCTAAATAAGGCAATAGTGGAGGAGCTGATAAGTTAGAATTGAAAAGGCTCGGGGTTATTGCATTGCTTAGAAAGTAAGAGAAGCCGAAGATGATTTCCAGGTTTCCGGCATGTGTGACTAGATGACTAGTGGTGCCATTTACTAAGATAGGAAAGACAAAGTGTTTAATATATTTCAGACAGTGGGAATTGATGGAAAATATAATTGTTGAAATGTGTTAGAGGTACCTGTTGAACATCCAAGTAGAGTTGAATTGTCATTGTGTGTGTATATAGGTCTGGAATTTAGGAGAGCAATCTGGGCCAGAGACATGTTTGGGAAACAGTCACATGGGAGCAGTGTGCTGGAGCCTGTTTGTAATGGCTCATGAGAGACTGCTAAATTTTCAGAGATTTAGTGAGCTGGTTGTTAAACATAGCCGCTATTGAAAACTTAATTATATAAACTTATATAAATAATTATATAAAATACATAAATAAATTATAATATTGTCATGCGGGAGACCCGGCAGGGAGGCCTGCGGGGTACCCTGCGGGGTCTCTGCTCCCGCTGCCCACACAAGAACGCAGGATATGGTGAGGCCAAAAAGGAACACCCACGGAGCCATAGGTAGGGGAGTCATACCACTATATTGTCTCTGGCGTCTGGGTTGGAGACACAGGAAGCAGGAGCCACACAATTCGCAACCCTCACTGTGCCACTTGCAGGTTCAGCCACCATCTTCTTGCTAGCCCCCATTTTTTCTCTCTCTTCTCTTAGTGTAGCCACAGCAGTTATATTAGTGGCCAATGGCTCACTGGTTACAGCTGACGGCCAACTAGCCACAGCTGATGGCCATGCAATCACAGTTGATGGCCATTTACTACCTGAGCCAGGCACCTGTCTATGTGAGGCCGAGAGCCTGGAAACTTCTTTCTGGGGCTCTGCCCCCACAATATAAACAAAGATTAATACTCAAAATGCATCACTTCCTATTTATTTTATTATTATGTATGCTCTTGAGGTTATTTGCATGCATTGTATTTGTACGGTGGAAATCTTACATAATGGTATGCTATTGTGCATCTCTTCCCATCTCTGTATTCAGTGATGTCCTGTTGGTAACTTGAAGTTTGCCATGGTAGAAGTATTTACACAAGGAAAAATTGTAAACAGTACATACAAATCAGGAAGTTTTTTCTTCACCTAGTGGTTAAATATTTACTAGCATACCACTGCATGGGAGCCATTAACATAGAGGTGGTAATTAAAATTATATGAATGAATGTGATCACCCAAGTAGAGTACAGAGTGGGATGAGAAGAAGATCCAGGAATGGACTAGGAACAGAAACTTCAAAACCTCAAATCAGAATCTCCCAATGGTTTTCAGACCAATAAAAAGGAGGGAAGTTACACTTTTCCCACTATATAGCTAAGGCATCTAGTCAGGAAGGCAAAGTGTTAGTAAGTTAGGCTAATCCGTCTCCTGAGATGAATTAGAGACTGAGAAATTATGGGATGTAAAATACAGCATAGGGAATATAGTCAATGGTATTGTAATAGCTATGTATGGTGTCAGAGGGGTAGTAGACTTGGTGGGGTTATCACTTTGTGAGGGGTATAAATGTTTAATCATTATGTTGTTTTGTATACCTGAAACTAATAATTAAATTAAATTAAATTTAAAAAAATGTGCTGAGTAAAGAGAGAAAGAGGGAGGGAGGGAGAGAGAGAAATGAGCAAGTTGCCTGGGGAAAAAAAATTCCACCCTGAAATCCAAGTCTTGTTAAACTAAGCTATAAAAGAACAGGAATGCCTGCATTCCCTAATTGGGCAGGAGTGGGGAGGGCAGCTGGGAAGAGTCTTCACATATAAAAACCAGCCAGCAATGTGACTCCTTTATTCACACATCTGTGCATCCCTACAAGGATTTATTGAGCACCTTCTAGGTCCCAAGCATAGGCTAGGGAATATGAACGCAGAGTGGGTAGTACATCCAGGCAGTGAGTACTGGAAGTTGTGATGGTCAGAGAAATCTCAGAGTATGTGGGGTTTAAGCTGGGCTTTGAAGGTTACCTAAAGAAGTACCTGGATGGAAAGAAGAGGTTGGGGGCTGTGTTCCAAATAAAGTGTAACAGAAATAGGAAAAGCCCAGAGCCAGGAATAATACTTAACACTTAAAGAATTCTTGCTCTATGCCAAACACCATTCTAAAAGCTTTATGCACACTATCTCATTTAATTCTCAAAACAACCCTGTGAGGTAGACACTATTATTACCTCAGTTTCACAGATGAGAAAACTGAGGCCATACCACAAGGAAGTGGCAGAAATGGCATTTTGAATCCAGACAGTCAGTCTGACTCTAGAGCCTACAGCTTTAACTAATACCCCACCTACCTCCTTGAGTGTGCAAGGTGTTTTCATGAAGATGTGTGCTGAAAGAGGCCCAACTAGAGTACAGAAACTGGGAAGCCATGAGACAGTAGAGTTTTATAGGTAAGAAGGGAGCCAACTTCAAAGGGTCTTGAATTCTAGACACTTGCATCAATTTAGAACAAGCATGACAGACTCAACTTTGGATCCTGAATCTGGCATTGATTGTAGTTATGTGACATAAGACAAAGTCAGTGGTGGCCTCCATTTTCTCACCTTTCAAATGGGTATGTCAATGCCAATCCTGTAAAGTTTCTGTAAGGATTAAATGAATAAAAGTGTGTAATGTGTCCAGCACAGAGTAGGTTACCATAAATGGAGGCTATGACTTTTATTACTTTATGACTTGTAGAGTTCTCAGCATAGCCTTCAGAAGAATTAGTTTAATATTCTTAGTCAGTAATTCCTCAAAGGCCCATCAAAGTCAAATTCCTGGTGAAAACACATTAATATTTTTTTTATCATTTCCTCTCTTGGTAGCCTGTGGCTCAGACTACTGGACACTCTACAGCCTTGGGTTGTTGGTGCCTTCTAGTTGGCAAGTATGACCAAAGACTGGCTTGGGTTAGGGAAACTGCCCCACATCTGTGCCCACCATTTCTAGGGGGTAGTGATCCCTTTGGGGTGCTACCATTGGGGTGAGAACAGCTAGAAAGTGAGAAGGCCAGATCTCAACTTCTCATCTTGATATTGGTCCATATGTCACAGCTAGACTCTGGAGATGTCTGCATTGCCCACTCCCTTTCACCTACGCCAGTCCACTTCTGGGGAGATAGCAGTGAATAACTGTGGAAACACAAAGTCTGGGTACCCTGTTGGGACTTTGACTCCTCCCCATTTCCTAGTACAACCTCTTTCTTCTCTAATGAAGTGTCATTTGATTTTTTGGATCTGCTAAGGAAATCTAATATCTTCCTGGAAATGCAGTTGTTAGAGGCGCATAACTGAAAGAATGACTAGGATTAGTTGCTTTTGTCAAGAATCTTGAAACTGTAAATCCTAGTAGTGACAACTCTAAATCAAAGAGGGAAGGAGGACAGAAACCTTTTACTTTTCACATGCAAGTATAGAAAACCAAAAAAGATTTTTTTTCCCTTCTAAATTCCAAATATCTGCCACAGAATCTGAGGCACTTCTTAAAGGTGATTTATAATTGGAGTAGAGTGGGTTCCTGCCCCCGGCATTCTGTCCGTAGGCTGTCAAGTAGGACTTTGCAGGAGGGCTTAGGGGGAGCCACACTATTTTCTGCTTAGGCCAGAATGGCTACCTCACCCAGAAGGCAAATGAGTACATATGGCCTCAAATATCAGAATATTCTGGGTTTTTGTAGTGGTCCTGGGGCAGGTAATCCAGATTGGGATAGGGTACATTAGGCCAGGTTGCCTCACCTTCACCACCGTAGCACACTACAGTGATTTGGCTGGCTTGAGCTCTTTCCCATGATTCCCTAGAGGGCAGTAGACTTCCCATAGTTCTTGGAGTTGGATTTAAACTGGGACAGGAAGAGAGGATGATAATCAATGGCAACTGTTGGTCAAAGCAATTATTGGGCCCAACAGGGAGTGTGATGGAGGAGTCTGAACCAGACATCCTTGACTCTCTTTCTCTCACACCTTACAATTGCTTTTCCCTTACAACTGGGTCTACCTTCAATATTTACTCAGAAATTGACTACTTTTTCATCCTTTTCACTGCTACCACTTTGGTGTAAGCCACCATTCACTCACTGTAGCCCCCTGTACCTTTGCCCCTCTACAGTCTGTTTTCCTTACAACAAACAGAGGGATATTTTAATTCTCAAGTCAGATCATATCACTTAATGACTTATTATCTCTTTCAGAGTAAAAAGCAAAGGTCTTGCAATGGCTTACAAATCCCTGCATGATTTGTCCCCTCTTAGCGCTACAATAGCAAGTCCCACTACTTTGCCTCATGCTCACTCTATTCCAGACACACTGGCTTCCTCGCAGGTGTTTGGATATATCAAGCATGCCCCTGCCACAGGGGCTTTGCACTAGCTGTTCTCTTTGCCTGGAAAAAATTTTCCCCAAATACTCAAATAATTCACTCCTTTACCTTCTTCGATATTAATTAGAATAATGTCCTTTTCAGTGAGACCTTCCTTGATCTCTTTATTTGAAGTCGCAGCCAACCATTGTGGGGACAGAGCCAGGAGTGCAGTTTCCAGGCTCTCGGCCTCACGTGGAAAGGTGCTGGCTCAGGTAGTAAATGGCCATCAACTGTGATTGCATGGCCATCAGCTGTAACCAGTGAGGCATTGGCCACTAATATAGCTGCTGTGGCTACGCTAGCAGAAAAATGGGGGCTAGCAAGAAGATGGTGGCTGAGCTAGCAAGAGCTGATTGCAGTTAGGATGGCGGGTTGCAGACAGTGTGGATCCAGTCTCCAGTGAGACTATAGTGCCACCAGCGATAATATAGTAGTATGACTCCCCTATCTGTGGCTCCGTGGGTGTTCCTTTTTGGCCTCACCATATCCTGCGTTCTTATGTGGGGAGCAGGACCAGAGACCCTGCGTGACTCCCTGCATGACACTTATCTTCTAATATACTATATTTATTTCATTAATTTGTTTATAGTCTGTTTCTCCCCTACAATATAAGATTCATTAGGGTAAGAATTTTTACTTTAATAAAATACTGTATATCTGCAACAACTAGCACAGGGCCTGGCATTAGTAGACACTTGATAAATATTTGTTAAATGAATTTTCTTAAAATATGCCTATGTTTCAGGAGAACATTCCTTTCCCTAGCTGGGCCTCAGTTTCCACCTTTGATAATATAAGGGGATTGGATTGGGAGAAATTTCAGGTCTTTTGCATCTCTGGGATTAAGTCTACAGATCTGGGTAAAAGCACAGAGTCTCTGGAGCCAGATTTCTTCAGATCCTACACCTGCTACCTTTAAAGGAGTTACTTCACCTCTCTGGGCCTTTCAGTTTTCTTATCTGAAAAATGAAGGTGATAAAAATGAAGATGATAGACCCTGTCTTGAAGAGTTGCTCTGGAGATTAAATAAGGTCATCCATAAATAGGTACTTTAACACAAGTGCATGGCATTTAATAAACATTAACTATTGCTTTTAGGGCAATCATTAGCAAGTAGCCACATTAACAGCCTTCCGTAGGCTCAAAACCAGTTTCAGTTGCTGATAATATGAAAAAAAGGCAAAGCACCCTCCATAACAACAAACTCACCTGAGATTTATATGCAGCTCATATGCAACTCATATGCATACAGCTGGCCTGTTCCCCTTCCCCCACCCCATTAGTAAGATAGAAAAACAGCTTGTTCTCTTGTAACCTGATGTTCCTGGATAAGAGGGAGGGGGAGAGAAACGACGTGTGATTGCCATGGCCACCTGCTGCATCTCAGATTCCGCAGAGAAGCAGGGCATGAGGGCTTATTCACAATCATCCAAAGACAGCTTATTCACAATCACAAACCTGGCCACAGGTGGCTTCAACCAGAGTGTGTGGAATACGTGTGTTCTCAGTGGCAGGGGCTCATCACAGAGGTTCTGTTAGGAGGGCAAAAGATGATATTCAAAGCCAGCAAACATAATTCAGACATCTGACCTGGTCTTTGGGGCCAGAGATGTGTCAGTTTGCCAGAGTAAGGCAAGTTGTGGAGTGGTTAGCAGAATGGAAACTAGAAAAGGTAACCAATGAATAAGTCTAATAGAAATGATGATCATATTAATAATAGCTTCCATTTCTTGTGTGTTCTCCCATGAACCCAGTAATTCTCCACCTTAGCTATATATTGGAGAACTCGAAAAACAACATCAGTGCCCAAGCTCCACTGTACCAATTAAATCAGAATTTCTGGCAAAAAATATTCTTAAAAAAATCTCCCCAGATAATTATAATGTACAAAGTTGAGATCCTTTGCATGAGATATATACATACATACATACATACATACATACATATATATATATATATATATATATATATATAATATCTACATTTTACAGATAAGGATAATAAGTTCAGAAAATTTTCCCCCAGTCACCCAGTTAAGAATCAACACTAGGCTCTAGTGCCACACGTTCGGTACTACACACTGTGTACCATACAGGGAAGGCTTGAACTCAGGACTTGGAACCAGAACCCAATTTAAACAGAACAGGTGCATTGTGATGGGGCCAGGTATGGCTTGGGCTGAACCCCTAGCACCATGTAGGCATCCCAGGGTCAAGTCTGTGATGCCATATTCCAGTACCATGGCAACTACTGTTGTTTTGGGACTTCCTGTCTCAGTCAAGATAGTCTCAATATTAAGTCACCTGTCCTAGTGATAATTATCATGAAGTAATCCAGCTGCCATTCACCCTTCCCAACTTCCTCTGCCCATCAGATCCAGGCAGTGACATCAGATGATTATTTCCTTAATCATGATATGTGTACCATTGGAGGTTCACAGGATGATTTAAGAGGTAAACAGATGAGTATTTTTAATTTCAATAATTATGCATTCATCTTAATGTATATTATATATATTTCCAGTACATGCAGCCCATGATTTTATAAATATTGCTTAGGACCAAGCTAAATTGATTTAAAATATTGAAAAGGTACTTGAGTTCAAGGAAAATATTAAGTAAATAATAACAGTAGAGGTAGTTGGCACAAAAATATAGCTCCGAAATTCAGAACAGGATAGATGAGTGGCTGAAGAGGAAAAAATACTATAGGGAGTCATTCATTTGTTCACTCAATCATTTATTCATTCAACAAGCATTTACTGGATAATAAGTATGTGCCAGAAATCATGTTAGACACAATATAGATAAATAAGAAATTATTCTTGCCTTCAAGGAGCTTACATGAAAGTAAACATACAATGGTAATTCAGTATACGTAAGCACAGGGCATAGTGGGAATATATGGGAATGAGCAGGTTATGGAGACAGGAACAGTGGGGATTGGGGAAGATTTCCAAGAAGAGGTGACTTAGACATGTAAATGGGAGGAGGAAGGAAGAGGATGCCAAGTTGAGGGTAGTAGGAACAAAGCATAGAAGTGAGAAACAGCAGGTATAAATGTGCAATCGTTGGTTGGGGCAGGGAAGGATGAGGGAGGGATTATTCAGTTACTAGAGTATAAAATACAAGGTGAAGATGTAGAGAGAAGGCTGGGAAAATCCGTGGGATTGGATTATTACACTCTATGAAAAGGGGTTTGAGCCTTATTCTTTAGACAGTGTTGGCTTTTTTTCTGGGCTAGAGGGTAATAATTCAAGTCCTAGTTCTGCTACTTTAAAAAAAAAAAAAACTGTCAGTGGGCAAGTTGCTCCAATCTTTCTGAGCTTCCGATGTTTACATCTGTCAAGGGGGAAAATTAATAGCACCTCTTTCTTCGTATAAATTATGGAGGGTTAGATGAGATATCATTTATAAATCACTTTCCATGGTGCTTGGCACACAAAGTAAGTCCCATTCCTTGACTGTTCTTACCTGATTTTCCTCTTTAGAGATGTTAGCTGCATGTTTATAATACAAGCCGGTCTGTATAACCCTCTCATGTCATCTCCATAGTCAACAAACTTTTAAATAACATGTGCCATGTAGCAGACCTTTTACCTATTTTATTTCACTTGATTTGCACAACAGTCCCAATGACAGGATGACTGTGTAGTAAAAAGTCAATTGGAAAGGGCAGGGCTGCTACACTACGTGAACTTCAACTAGAGCAGCTATCCTTTGCTTTTTACACAACACTTAAGGTGCAACAAGTGCCACATTTCTTATTGTTTTCATAGGTGAAAAATCATCAAGAACTGTTTCTCTGAATATGTAGGAGGAAAAGGAACTAAAGACATATGTTAGGAATTTGCTCCATTAACCTCTGCTAGCCTGTGAGTCTGGAGGCATTATTAGTATTTTTCAGAATTTAGCTGTTTTTTTCTCCCCAGATATTATTTTTTAATTTTGTAAAAAGCACATAATTTACCATCTTAACCATTTTTAAGTGTACAGTTTAATAGTGTTAAGTATATTCACATCTTTGTGAAATAAGTCTCCAGGTACTTTATTTTTTAATCGAAAGAACCACTATATGAGTGTGTTCATTTTGTAATAATTTGCTGGTGTGTAAACTTAAGACTTGTTCTCTTTTCTGTATTTATGTTACACATCAAAAAAAGTTATTCTTTTTTAAGTGATAACATTGGATAATCCAGTTATTGGTGAATAATCCAGTTGGCTGTAGAAATGAGAGAAATGTGCAGCAAGAACAATATTTTAAAAATCCTGTATGCAATTTAAAAGAGGGAAGAGATTAGTTCAACACTAAGACATCTTAAGTAGCATAAAAGAATAAAGAGGTATTCTAGTTCAAATAAGATGGCATAGACTCATGTCTCCCTGCTCCTCCCTACTAAGTACAACTATAACTCCTGGAAATAAACTTCTTTGTTCCTACGTTCCTTAAGACTCTCTTTCCCAAGTGACAAACATTGGTGGTCAGGGAGTCTCCTGCAAGCAGGATCCCTCCAGAACCAGTGACCCAGCCTGGAAGCTGCTTTGTGTCCATGGGCCTGAGAATCCTCTCCCCGACACAGACTGGCCAGACTGCCCTGGGAGGAGGGATCCTGCCACAACAAGTGGCCAAGTGTAGAAAGTGTTCTCCTTTTTCATGGAAACTCTCTTTCCCCACCTACAGGTACCATACAACCTAGACTGGGGGGAAGTACCTTCTGCCTGCATAGGTAGAACCGGCACAGACCAGTAGGAGCCCCGAGGCACCAGATACTCCAAGCAGATCAAAGCACAACAAAGGCTCTGAAAATTAAACTGTTACTGGAACTACAGCACACAAAAGTAGGCCAAGATCTATGTGCTAAACCAAAACAAGGAGACTGCCTGTTAAAATAGAGGATTTACATAGAACTAGAGTTTCCTAACACAATGGCTAAAATATCCAGGATACATTTAAAAAATCGACTGTCACACCAAGAACCCGGGAAATAACTTGAATGAGAAAAGACAATCGAATGACGCCAATACTGAGATGAATCATATGTTGGAATTATCTGACAAAGATTTTAAAGAAGCCATTATAAAAATACTTCAGTGAGCAATTATGAGCATACTAGAAACAAATGGAAATATAGAAAATTGCACTAAAAAATTGAAGTTATAGAAAAGAACCAAATGCAAACTGAAATATATATTAATAGAAAAAATCTCCAGGTAATTATGATGAATGAAATACAGCCAATCTCGAAAAATTATGTACTATATGATTTCACTTATTTAAAAATTTTTGAAATGACAAAATCATAGAAATTGGGACCCTTTAGTACTTATCAGGACTTAGGGTTTTGGTTCAAGGAAGGGTTGCAGAAGGGAAGTGGGTGTGGTTATACAAGGGCAAAACAAGAGATCCTTGAGGTTGATTGTACTGTTCTGTATTTTGACTGTGGTGATAGATACGCAGCCCTACACAGGTGATAAATTGTGTAGATCTAAATACATAAGTGAGTACAAGTAATACTGGAGAAATTTGAATGAGATCAGTGGATTGTGTCAATGACAATATCGTGGTTGTGATATTGTACTACAGTTACCATGCGGGGGAACTGAAAGAAGGGTTCATGAGCGATCTCTGGATTATTTCTTATGGCTCCATATGAATCTATAATTATCTCAAATTAGAAGTTTAATTAAAAATAAGATAACCTATGTTTTAAATGCTTAATTAAAATGAAATTCTCTGATTTGTGAAATAGAGAAAATAGAATTTTGTTGTAACTATGGTTTTGCTTTGTTTTATGTTACTGCTAGTGTTGAGATAAACTGAATATAGAAGCTTTGTTAATATACCTAAGTGTAATTTTGAAAGTTTCATTTTTGAGCAATTTTGAGGTGCAAAACATGAAGATTTGTTGCAGAGCTGGTGTAGCTTCAAAGTTAGTATTATATTTAGCAGTTAAAGCAATGTTGGGTTTTTTTTTAACTCTGTATTTAGGCCTATCAATTATTAGAAATGAATTGCCATGTATGTCCATTTTAAAAAGTGCAATAAAAATCCACGTGGATTAAATTAGAAAAATAAATAAATCCTACATGCGTTCCCACTCAGCAGTGTTGGCCAGAAGTCCAATATCAATTGTTTTGTGGGATCCTTTCACCTCCCTTCAAGTATAGCAGAACCTTGGGGTTTAGGCAGTCTAGGAAAAAAATCCAAGAGGGCTCTGGTTTCGAGGCTCTGGCAACAAAGATCTCATTGCTTCTCTTCCAGGCCAGTGTGATCCATTCAAAGTTGCGCTCTGCCATTCCCTGAATCCCCTCCATACCAAGTTCTGCTATGGGGCCTTTCACTGAGGTTCTTAGGGCTGTAGTGCCTAATATCGAAATCTTCACACAGCTACCACCATCCAGGCCCTGTCACCACCTAGATACTCTGTGTGAACAGAGGTAGAACTGGAAATTTGGTGGTTCTAGTTCACTCATTCCTCTGAAGGAAGCTGTACAACTTACAACTTTCTCTCTGTTTGACCACTCATTGCATCTCCATGATGAGTTAGATGAAACTTCAGTATGTATTGGAATCACCTGGGAACTTGTTAAAGCTGCTACAACCTGGGAACTGCTTAAAATCAATCTCCTGGTTCCTTATTTTGTTGATTAATCCATTCCACTGAAAGTAAAGAACAAAGTATTTAGGGATTAATTTAGTAGTATATTGCCCTGTCAAACACATAAAATTTTTCTTTGAAAAAAAGGGGGGTGTCCATCCTGATGATGCCAACTATCCCTTTTGGCTATAGTTTACCTTTTCTAGTGGATGTTTGGCTGTACAACTTAGGGTCTAAGCCGAGCAACCAGGGTCCCCATAAAGGTAAGCTGGAAACATTGGAGGAAGTGCTGTACAACTGGGGAAGAATAAACTCAGAGGTAATCTTCAAAATATTTGACAACTGGCTTAGCCTGCACACTAATCAATCAGAAGAGACATTAGTGCTAGAGCAGGGTTCTATATGCCCTTGTTGGACTGGTTCATGGAGGAGTCTAGCAGAGTATTGGGGGTGGGCCCAGAATAGTGGTAGAGGCAGTTGGAGACCTTGAGTATTAAATAACTTTAAACTGGATAATATGAAAATATTTCAATATTTTTACAATCAATATGGCTGAAATACTGTGTACCAGTTTCATATAAGCCCTGGATATATTTATCATTTTCTTCCTCTCTGCTGAGGCTACTTGTTAAACATACCCTTTGCCATTATAAAAAGTCCAAAGAGGATTACTGAGAAACCATTTCCTACCCTGAGGTTAGGGTAGAGTTTGTCTTCAGCTAGGATCAATTCAGCCCAGACAGGTACTGTGCTAAGTGCTGAGGACACTGAGTGTCTGCCCTTTAGGAGCTTGTATTTCAGATGGGAAGACTGACATATATGTGTAAGCTGACAATGACCATACAGTGTTGCAAATGCAATGATAGAGGGAGGAATTCCTACAGTAGCCTGTGGTTGAGGGTCAAGGTTCAGAATGAGCTTCCTGATGGAGATTGTTTGAAATGACTTCTGAAGCAGAAATAGAAATTACCCAGATGAAAACGACTAAGGAGTAGGAGGACTGAGAAGGACATTCCAAGCAGAGAAAAAAGGATGGTGTGAACATGGAATTCTGAGTATAGGTTTGTACTGATAGAACATGAAGGACAGGAGAGGCTGTTAAGCCTAGGTCATGGAATGCTTGAATGGAATGCTAAGGAGCTTGGAATTTATCCTGTAGTTCAAGGGGTGCCATGGAAGAGTTTTAAGTAGGGTATTAACATAATCATATTTGCATTTTAAGAAAAATCAGCCTTGCAGATCAAAATGGTGGCATGAGGTGAGCCTCTGGAAATCTCTCCTGGAATTTACAACAAACTGAAAAACTGTAACTCTACAAAGGACTCCCTGCACAGCAGACAAGCAAGACGAAGAATCTCACTACTGAATTCACCTAAAGGTGGGCAACTTCCATGAGCAGGTGAGGAGGGAATGCAGAGGTGGGGAGATGGAGCCTCGCAGGGGGAGGACACAGATATAGCTCAGTGCTCCGAGCTCACTGCCTCCCAGAACTACAGTAGCTGTGGGAGAGGGAAGAAATCGGACTGCTAGGGCTCTGTTTATGGACCAAAGGGCTGAGGGGGCAGAATATAACACGGCTGAACCCAACGCTCATGGCAGAGACCTCGGAGAAAAGACTGAGGGAAGAAGGCTGAAAACGGTGTTTAAGCCCTCACTGCCAAGCAGAGAAAGGAAGCCTTAGGCACTGAGACTAGCCGCCCCTCTCTAACCTCTCAGAGCTTGCCCCGCCCCCACCTGCCCGATGCTAGAAGTGGAAGAGTAGCAGTGCCAGATCAAAAGAACAGAATATTTGCTATTCTGAGAACTGTGGACCACAGACACAGATTCGCAGCCCAACTAGTTCCGGCAAAGGGGAGGGAGCTGTGGAAGCAGGACCGGCTGTGGTGGTGGTCGCTGCCATTGCTCTGAATCAACTACCACAACTCACCCCACCCCTGGCCCCACCTATCTGGGCGGATCCCTGCAGGAGTAAACAGAACTGCTGAAACACACGGGCTCTGACTCTGGTGCTGGAAGACCTTTGGAACTTCAAAAGCTCTCCGTATACCCACACGGACACTACGCCCTGTGACCCAGGGGAACTATTAACAGAGGAGAAGCCCATTTCCCAGGGAATGCCACCATTGTGTGAGAAGGTGGAATAGTGCAGAAAAAACATACCACTACCGTGTGTGAGAGAGAAAACGCTGCAGTCGGAGAGAAAATAAAACATTCTACCAGCAAGTACTGGAAAACAAAAAAAAGACCTCTTCCCATCAACCTGTTGCAGAAGCCACTCCTGTAGATGTCTAGGAAGAGAAATAATAAACCAGTTATTGCCATGAATAACCAAGGCAACAAGACAGCTCAGAGAGAAAGTGAAGTCTCCAGAAAAGGAACTTAAAGATATGGAAATATGTGACTTAAATGACAGAGAATTCAAGATTGCAGTTCTTATAAAGCTCAACGAGATGCAAGAAAACACAGAAAGGCAGTTTAATGAACTCAGAAACACAATCAATGAACAACATGAGCATTTTATGAAAGAGTTTGAAATTTTGAAAAAGAAGAAATAGAATTTCTGGAGATTAAGAACTCAATAGAAGAATTAAGAATGAAATAGCCATTTTAGGTAGTAGAGTTGACCAGATGGAGGAAAGAATCAGTGACATCAAAGATAGAAACATGGAAATGACACAGATGGAAGAAGAAAGAGACTTGAGACTTAAAAGAAATGAAAGAACTCTACAAGAACTTTCTGACTCCATCAGAAAGAGCAATATAAGAATAATGGGCATACGAGAAGGAGAAGAAAGAGAGAAGGGAACAGAGAATATATTCAAACAAATTGTCGATGAGAACTTCCCAAACTTGTGGACAGAACTGGATCCTCGAATCCAAGAAGCAAATAGAACACCTAATTACCTCAATCCCAACAGGCCTTCTCCAAGGCACATTGTATTGAAGCTGTCTAAAATCAACGACAAAGAAAGAATCCTCAAGGCAGCCAGGGAAAAGAAGATGGTAACCTACAAAGGAAAGCCCATTAGATTATCATCAGATTTTTCAGCAGAAACTCTACAAGCCAGGAGGGAGTGGAACCAAATATTCAAACTACTGAAAGAGAAATTATGAGCCAAGAATAATATATCCAGCAAAGATATCCTTTAGATATGAAGGAGGAATAAAGACCTTTCCAGACATACAGAAGCTGAGGGAATTTTCTAATACATGACCTGCACTACAAGAAATACTAAAGGAGGCTATTCGACCAGCATCAAAAGGGACAATTTGTGGCAACCAAAACATAAAAAGGTGGAGAGTAAAGGCCTGAACCGGAATATGGGAATGGAGAAAGTAAGCGTGCTCAAGAAAATGGCATACTCTAAATATCAAACTTTCTTTTACATAAACTTAAGGGTAACCACTCAAAAAAAATCCAGAACTGAAATGTATACTGTAATAAAACAAGAAACAGAAGGAACATCATAGAATACCACCACATAGAAATAATAGACAACAACAAAAAGGCAAAGAAACAATGGAGACACAGCCTTACCAGAAAACTAAAGATAGAATGACAGGAAATCCTCACATATCAATAATCACCCTAAATATAAATGGACTGAACTCACCAATAAAAAGACACAGAGTAGCAGATTGGATCAAAAAACTAAACCCAACCATATGCGGTCTCCAAGAGACGCATCTTACTTACAAGGACAAGCATAGACTCAAAGTGAAAGGGTGGAAATCGACACTCCAAACAAATGGTACCCAGAGAAAATCAGGTGTAGCCATAATGATATCAGATGAAACAGACTTCATGGTGAAAAAGGTAACAAGAGCAAAGATGGACATTTCATAATGGTGAAGGCGACTATATAACAAGAAGACATAAGAGTCATCAATATTTATGCCCCCAGTCAGGGAGAACCAAAATATACCAAGCAACTACTAACAGAACTAAAGGGAGAAATAGACCAAAACACCATTATACTAGGGGATTTAATACATCATTGACAGCTATGGATAGATCATCCAAACAGAAAATAAATAACGAAATAGCAGCCCTAAATGACACATTAGATGAAATGGACATAATTGACATGTATAGAGCACTTCATCCTAGAACATCAGACTATACATTTTTTTATAGTGTACATGGAACATTCTCAAGGATAGACCATATATTGGGACATAAAACTATCCTCAACAAATTTAAGAAGAGTGAAATCATACCACGCCTATTCTCTGATCACAAGGACTTGAAATTGGATATCAACTGCAAAAAAAAGCAGGAAAATCAATAAATGCGTGGAGATTAAACAACATACATTTTAAGAACGACCGGTTCAAAGAAGAAATAAGAGGAGAGATCAGAAGATACACAGAAACAAATGAGAATGAAAATACATCCTACCAAAATTTCTGGGATGCAGCAAAAGCAGTCTTAAGGGAAATTTATATCATTACAGGCCTATCTCAAGAAACAAGAAAAATCTCAAATAAATAACCTCACGTTAGAGCTTAAAGAACTAGAAGAAGAAGAACAAATGAAACCCAAGGTCAGCAGAAGAAAGGAAATAACAAAAATCAGAGCAGAACTAAATGAAATAGAGAACAAAAAGACAATAGAAAAAATTAATGTGACAAAGAGCTGGTTCTTTGAAAAGATTAACAAAATTGACAAACCCTTGGCTAGACTCACTAAGATAAAAAGAGAGAAGACACTAATTAACAAAATCAGAAATGAAAAAGAGGACGTTATAACGGACACCACAGAAATACAAAGGATCATCCAAGAATACTATGAAGGACTATATGCCACCAAATTCAATAACCTAGAAGAAATGGACAAGTTCTTAGAAACATATAGCCTTCATAGGCTGAACCGTGAAGAACGGGAAAATCTAAACAGACCGATCACCAGTAACGAAATTGAATCAGTCATCCCAAACCTTCCCAAAAGCAAAAGTCCGGGACCAGATGGCTTCACTAGTGAATTCTACCAAACCTTCAAAGAGGATTTAATACCAATCCTGCTCAAACTCTTCCAAAAAATTGTAGAAGAGACAGTACTCCCTAACTCATTTTATGAGGCCAACATTACCCTGATACCAAAACCTGGTAACGATAATACTACAAAACAAAACTACAGACCAATATCTCTGATGAATACAGATGCAAAAATCCTAAACAAAATTCTAGCAAATCGAATGCAACAATACATTAAAAAGATTATTCATCACGACCAAATGAGGTTTATCCCAGGGCACAAGAATGATTCAACATACGCAAATCCATCAATGTCATACATCACATAAACAAAATAAAGGACAAAAATCATATGATTATATCAATTGATGCAGAAAAAGCATTTGACAAGATACAACATCCATTTATGATTAAAACACTTAATAAAATAGGTATAGAAGGAAAATACCTTAACATAATAAAGGCCATATATGACAAGCCCTCAGCTAATCTCATAATTAATGGTGAAAAACTGAAGCCCTTTGCTCTATGTTCAGGAACACGACAGGGCTGTCCCCTATCACCTCTGCTTTTCAACATAGTGTTGGAAGTCCTTGCCAGAGCAATCAGGCAAGAGAAAGAAATAAAAGGCATCCAAATTGGGAATGAAGAAGTTAAATTATCACTCTTTGCAGATGACATGATGCTATATATAGAAAACCCTAAAGACTCCACCAAAAAGCTATTAGAAACAATCAACGAATACAGTAAAGTTGCTGGCTACAAAATCAACGTACAAAAGTCCATTGCATTCCTATATACTAACAATGAAATCTCAGAAAAAGAAATACAAAAACAATTCCTTTTGCAATTGCAGCAAAAAGAATAAAATACCTAGGAACAAACTTAACCAAGGATGTTAAGGACCTATATGCTGAAAACTAGAAGACATTTTTGAAAGAAATTGAAGAAGACACAAAGAAATGGAAAGACCTTCCGTGCTCATGGAATGGAAGAATCAACATAGTTAAAATGGCCATATTACCCAAAGCAATATACAGATTTAATGCAATCCCCATAAAAATCCCAATGCCATTTTTAAAAGAAATAGAACAAAAAGTCATCAGATTTGTTTGGAACCACAAAAGACCCCGAATAGCCAAAGCAATCTTAAGAAAAAAGAACAATAATGGAGGTATCACACTCCCTGACTTTGGCTTGTACTACAGGGCTACAATAATCAAAACAGCATGGTATTGGCAGAAAAACAGACACATAGACCAATGGAATAGAATTGAGAACCCAGAAATAAAACCACATAAATATGGACAGATAATTTTGACAAAGAAGCTAAAACATACAATGGAGAAAGACAGCCTCTTCAATAAATGGTGCTGGGAGAATTGGATAGCCACGTGCAAAAGAATGAAACTGGACTGCTATCTGTCACCATGTACCAAAATTAATTCAAAATGGATCAAAGACTTAAGCATAAGACCTGACACAATAAACTGCATAGAAGAAAACATAGGTACTAAACTTATGGACCTTGGGTTCAAAGAGCATTTTATGAATTTGACTCCAAAGGCAATGGAAGTAAAAGCTAAAATAAATGAATGGGACTATATGAAACTTAAAAGCTTCTGCACAGCAAAAGAAACCATCGACAAAATAAAGAGGCAACCAACTGAATGGGAGAAGATTTTTGCAAACAGTGCCTCCGATAAGGGCTAATATCCAAAATATACAAGGAACTCATGCAACTCAACAACAAAAAACAAACAACCCAATTGAAAAATGGGCAGAGGACCTGAAGAGACATTTCTCCAAAGAGGACATACAAATGGCAAATAGACATATGAAAAATGCTCAACATCACTAATCATCAGAGAAATGCAAATCAAAACCACAATGAGATATCACCTCACCCCAGTCAGAATGGCTATCATCAACAAGACAAATAGTAACAAGTGTTGGAGAGGCTGTGGAGAAAAGGAACCCTCATACACTGTTGGTGGGAATGCAGACTGGTGCAGCCGTTATGGAAGGCAGTGTGGAGGTTCCTCAAAAAATTACGAATAGAATTACCATATGACCCAGCAATCCCTCTCCTGGGTATCTACCCAAAAAATCTGAAAACATTTATCCATAAAGACACGTGTGCTCCAATGTTCATTGCAGCTTTGTTTACGGTGGCCAAGACATGGAAACAACCAAAATGTCCTTCGATAGATGAATGGATAAAGAAGTTGTGGTATATATACACAATGGAATACTATTCGGCAGTAAGAAAAGATGATATAGGAACATTTGTGACAACATGGATGGATCTTGAGATTATAATGCTAAGCGAAATAAGTCAGACAGAAAAAGCAGAGAACCATATGATTTCACTGATGTGTGGTATATAAACCAAAAACAATAAAAGAACAAGACAAACAAATGAGAAACAAAAACTCATAGACACAGACAATAGGTTAGTGGTTATCAGAGGGTAAGTGGGGTGGCAGGTGGGGGATGAGGGTAAGGGGGATCAAATATATGGTGATGGAAGGAGAACTGACTCTGGGTGCTGAACACACAATGGGATTTATAGATGATGTAGTACAGAATTGTACACCTGAAATCTATGTAATTTTACTAACAATTGTCACCCCAATAAATTATAAAAGAAAAGGTTAAAAAAAAAAAAAAAAAGAACTTCCTTTAGGCACAGAATAGGTCTACCAGTGGAAAATTCTCTTAGTTTTTCTTCATCTTATAATGTCTTATTCCTTAAGGGTATCTTCACTGGATGTAGATACTGGCCTGTGATTTCCCTTTCTTGTCTTTTTATTGTCTTAATTTTCCTTAGCAGGAGGACTTAGTGATTACATGATTGCAGTCTAACACAATTAGAGTTATAATTTTCTTCGTGTTCTATGTTGTGTTCTAGGACTGTGACTCACATATGAGAGGGTGCCTCAAGTGGTGCTGAGGGCCCAGCTGAGAAAAGAACCCATCTGTTTGTGGTGACTTCAATCTGCATAGCTGTATTCTTTAGCAGCCTGGAATAGACGGTAGTCAGAGGAAGCAGGGAGAGGATAAGTTTAAGGAAATCTTTTGAAGTTTTGCTCTTGTGTTTCCTTTAAGTGACACTGTACCTACATTTTCACTACAGAAATCACATCCCCAACCACAGTTACCAGTCACTGTGGATATATCAGAGTATATCAGGGCAGCAAAAAAAGCTCTTCTTGGTTAAGTGGGAAGTTGTTGAAAACATGTGGGGACTACCTCATTTGGCATTCAGTTTTCCATCCCTTTCAAATCCCCAAAGCTAGTGTATTACAACTTGGGGACATTGACTCTTCACAGTGCTGCTGCTTTCAGAGAATTTCAGGATAAAGCCTTGATTATGGGAGCTGCCCATAGAGTGGCAACAAATAGGAATGATCAACAGGGTCTGTGGTACCTGGGACTCTCTTCTCCCCTCTCCTCAAACACATTGTGGCTGACACAGACTAGGAAAGATAAGGTAAAACATACATACATACATACATATATATATGTATATTACATACATATATGTATATGTATATATGTGTGTATGTGCGTGTATATATATATATATATATATACACATATATACACGCACATACACACACACACGCATTATAATGGAATTTAAGAATATCAGACTTCTCAAAGCTTCCAGATAGAAAAATAAAATACAGTGGAAACAATTGAATTGATAACAGATTTCTTATTAGGAAATTTGAATACTAGAAGATAATAGAGTAATATTTTTACAAGACTGGACCTATAATGCTTAATAGGACTTTGAACCTATAATTCTATATTCAGCCTTTTATTCATTTAAATGTACTAGACTAACAAAAATGTTCTGGGGCATACAATGTTTCATAAGGTTTGGCTCACAAAGATCCTTGTTACAGACAATTTTGGAGGAGGTCTTCAAATGAAAAGAGAAGAAAAGAGATGCTGCAAGAGATATGGGAAGTAAGAGTGATTAAGTATCATGGTATAGTTTGTTGCTGATATAAAAAATTTTAAAATATTGGGTGGAAAAGAAGAAAAAGCATATCCATAGTAACTCAGAATTCAATTTTTAAACCTTATAAAAATGACAAGGAAGGTGTGATGGGACCCAAAAGACAAAATTTTCAATTACTTGTTATGAGGAAAAACAGATATTGATAAATTAATAGGATTAAATAAACATGGATGTTAAGAGAAACCACAATAAGAACAAAGATAGAATGTATAACTTTTAAACCAGAAGAAGAATATTCCATCTATCGTATAGAAAGCAGGAACGAAGAAAAAGATAAATGAGTCAAAAATTATTTCCAATGTGGATTTCCTCTAGATGTTGAAAACATCCATTATGTAGTCATGGGTTACAGTAGCTGAAGTGAAATAGAATTGAAGCATTCAACAGAACTGAGAAGCTGAAGTGCTCAGTGATGTCTGCACAGATCCCATTACCAGAAAAGAGAAAATTTTATACTCTAAGACTTCTGTTTTTGGGCTTTCTTATCCTTTACTCTCTTCGTCAAACCCTATAATTTATGAGAAATGAGAAAATTAATAGATTTCATCAGAGAGGGCTGTATGGAAAGAGGAATCTTCGGGGGAGTACTGGATCTCAGTTAAGGAAGTTAATAAAGAGGGACAGCAACAATATTTCTGTATATGTCCATAGGTTGAGCTTGATTTACTGTGCAACAGGGTTCCAGGGAGAGCTGTGGAAAGGTCTCAAAAGAGGCACATCAATGATAGGAAAATAATTGGATAAGGAATTAATTATTAGAATACAAGTGCAGGAAGAGGGTAGGTGATGGTGTGGCGTGGTGCTTGCCTTTGGGTGGTGTCTGGGGATTACAAGGATTTAAAGCATAGATGAAATTGGTTGCCCACAAATATTCCAACATTGGTGTACATTTTTTTATACCCATAATAGCTGAATTGTTAGATGGTAAACAACCAGATACCGTGTTTCCCCGAAAATAAGACCTAGTCGGACAATCAGCTCTAATGCATCTTTTGGAGCAAAAATTAATATAAGACCCGGTCTTATTTTACTATAATAAGACCGGGTCTTATATGATATAATATAATATAATATAAGACGGGGTCTTATATTAATTTTTGCTCCAAAAGATGCATTAGAGCTGATTTTCCAGCTAGGTCTTATTTTTGGGGAAATGGTACTAGCAACCCCAGCACCTACTTCCTCACCCTGGCTAATTTGCTGTGTTCAAATCAGATAAAGCCCCCTTCAGTCATATTCCTCATTCCAGCTCTGTCCTTCCTCTCCCATCTCCCACTTCTCTCTCACACCCCTATATCACGTTACTACTTACTGCCTTTGGACAGTTAGGTGACTAGACCAGATCCACTTATTGTAACCATTGGTCAACTCATAGGACTTTAGACAAAGGTTGCCACCTTGTGGTTGGAGACCAAAATAACCAAAATGAGACGGGTAAAACATGTGACTTGAATTGGGGTCTCATGCTTGAGTGTGAATCAGGATCAGCTGGAGGACTTGTTCAAACGGAGTGCTGGGCACCATCCCCATAGATTCTGATTCAGTGGGTCTGGGTTGAGACTCAAAAACTTGAATGTCTAACATGCTCCCAAGGGATACTACTGCTGTTGCTTAAAGGACCACAGTTTGAAAACCAGTGCTTTAGATAAACCTCATTCAGAATAGGCAGACCTCTATTTGCCCATCCAATATTTGTAGAATCTTAGTTTGAAAGAGGTCTGTTTGACTCCAAAATACATTAACTTTTAGCTACGCTATTATTATTAGGAAATGCAGGTGGTACTGCTTGAGTGGCAGTCTCATTTGTATTCTCTGTATCTGGACAGTGTAACCACCTAATAGAGGAAGGAATGGTATCCATTCTTCCTGCATGGATTGCATGTACTATGCTATAATTAACAATCCCCCTACTGTTGGACATTTAGGTGCTTCCAAATTTTAAAAATTATTAAACAATATTTGTGTGCGTTTTTAATTTTTTTTAAATTAAAGTTTATTGGGTTAACAATTGTTAGTAAAGTGACATAGATTTCAGGTGTACAACTCAGTATTACATCATCTATAAATCCCATTGTGTGTTCACCACCCAGAGTCAGTTCTCCTTCCATCACCATATATTTGATCCCCTTTACCCTCATCTCCCACCCCCCACCCCCATTACCCTCTGGTAACCACTAAACTATTGTCTGTGTCTATGAGTTTTTGTTTCTCATTTGTTTGTCTTGTTCTTTTGTTGTTCTTGGTTTATATACCACATATCAGTGAAATCATATGGTTCTCTGCTTTTTCTGTCTGACTTATTTCGCTCAGCATTATAACCTCAACATCCATCCATGTTGTCACAAATGGTCCTATCTCATCTTTTCTTACCAACAAATAGTACTCCATTGTGTATATATACCACAACTTATTTATCTATTCATCTATCGAAGGACATTTTGGTTGTTTCCATGACTTGGCCACCATAAATAAAGCTGCAATGAACATTGGAGCACATGCGTCTTTATGGATAAACGTTTTCAGATTTTTTTGGGTAGATACCCAGGAGAGGGATTGCTGCGTCATATGGTAATTCTATTTTTAATTTTTTGAGGAACCTCCACACTGCCTTCCATAGAGGCGGCACCAGTCTGCTTTCCCACCAACAGTGTATGAGGGTTCCTTTTTCTCCACAGCCTCTCCAACACTTGTTACTATTTGTCTTGTTGATGATAGCCATTCTGACTGGGGTGAGGTGATATCTCATTGTGATTTTTATTTGCATTTCTCTGATGTGGAGCATTTTTTCACATGTCTATTTGCCATTTGTATGTCCTCTTTGGAGAAATGTCTCTTCAAGTCCTCTGCCCATTTTTCAATTGGGTTATTTGTTTTTTTGTTGTTGAATTGCATGAGTTCCTTGTATATTTTGGATATTAGCCCCTTATCAGAGGCACAGTATGCAAAAATCTTCTCCCATTCAGTTGGTTGCCTCTTAATTTTGTCGATGGTTTCTTTTGCTGTGCAGAAGCTTTTAAGTTTCATATAGTCCAATTCCTTTATTTCAGCTTGTACTTCCCTTGCCTTTGGAGTCAAATTCATAAAATGCTCTTTGAACACAAGGTCCATAAGTTTAATATCTATGTTTTCTTCTATGCAGTTTATTGTTTCAGGTCTTATGCTTAAGTCTTTGATCCACTTTGAATTAATTTTGGTACATGGTGACAGATAGCAGTCCAGTTTCATTCTTTTACACGTGGCTATCCAATTCTCCCAGCACCATTTATTGAAGAGGCTGTCTTTTCTCCATTGTATGTTTTTGGCTTCTTTGTCAAAAATTTTCTGTTCATATTTATTTCGTTTTATTTCTGAGTTCTCAATTCTATTCCATTGGTCTACGTGTCTGTTTTTCTGCCAATACCATGCTGTTTTGATTATTGTAGCCCTGTAGTACAAGCCAAAGTCAGGAAGTGTGATACCTCCATTATTGTTGTTTTTTCTTAAGATTGCTTTGGTTATTGGGAGTCTTTTGTGGTTCCAAACAAATCTGATTATTTTTTGTTCTATTTCTTTAAAAAATGCCATTGGAATGTTGATGGGGATTGCATTAAATCTGTATATTGCTTTGGGTAATATGGCCATTTTAACTATGTTGATTCTTCCAATCCATGAGCACGGAATATCTTTCCATTTCTTTGTATCTTCTTCAATTTCTTTTAATACTGTTTTGTAGTTTTCAGTGTATAGGTCTTTTACATCCTTGGTTAAGTTTATTCCTAGGTATTTTATTCTTTTTGCTGAAATTGCAAAAGGAATTTTTTTTTCTTTTTCTGAGATTTCATTGTTAGTATATAAGAATGCAATGGACTTTTGTACGTTGATTTTGTAGCCAGCAACTTGACTGTATTCGTTGATTGTTTCTAATACCGTTTTGGTGGAGTCTTTAGGGATTTCTATATATAGCATCATCTCATCTGCAAAGAGTGATAATTTAACTTCTTCATTCCCAATTTGGATGCCTTTTATTTCTTTCTCTTGCCTGATGGCTCTGGCAAGGACTTCCAACACTACATTGAATAGCAGAGATGATAGGGGACAGCCCTGTCGTGTTCCTGAACGTAGAGCAAAGGGCTTCAGTTTTTCAACATTAATTATGAGATTAGCAGAGGGCTTGTCATATATGGCCTTTATTATGTTAAGGTATTTTCCTTCTATACCAATTTTATTAAGTGTTTTAATCATAAATGGATTTTGCATCTTGTCAAATGCTTTTTCTGCATCAATTGATATAATCATGTGATTTTTGTCCTTTCTTTAGTTTATGTGATATATCACATTGATGATTTGCATATGTTGAACCATCTTTGTGCCCCTGGGATGAACCCCACTTGGTCGTGATGAATAATCTTTTTAATGCATTCTTGCATTTGATTTGTGAGAATTTAGTTTAGGATTTTTGCATCTGTATTCATCAGAGATATTGGTCTGTATTTCTCTTTTTTTGTGTTGTCCTTACCAGGTTTTAGTGTCAGGGTAATGTTGGCCTCATAAAATGAGTTGAGGAGTACTGTCTCTTCAATTTTTTGGAAGAGTTTGAGCAAGATTGGTATTAGATCCTCTTTGAAGGTTTGGTAGAATTCACTAGTGAAGCCATCAGGTCCCGGACTTTTGCTTTTGGGAAGGTTTTGGATGACTGATTCAATTTCGTTACTGGTGATCGGTCTGTTTAGATTTTCCAGTTCTTCATGGTTCAGCCTAGGAAGGCTATATGTTTCTAAGTACTTGTCCATGTCTTCTAGGTTATTGAATTTGGTGGCATATAGTCTTTCATAGTATTCTTGGATGATCCTTTGTATTTCTGTAGTGTCTGTGATAACCACCTTTTTTTTTCATTTCTGATTTTGTTTATTAGTGTCTTCTCTCTTTTTATCTTAGTGAGCATAGCCAATGGTTTGTCCATTCTGTTAATCTTTTCAAAGAACCAGCTCTTTGTCACATTATTTTTTTCCATTTTCTTTTTTTTTTTTACATTTTTTAAATTAAATTTATTGGGGTGACAATTGTTAGTAAAATTACATAAATTTCAGGTGTACAATACTGCATTACTTCATCTATAAATCCCAGTGTTTTTTCACCACCCAGAGTCAGTTCTCCATTCAATAACCATATATTTCATCCCCCTTACCCTCATCTCCCACCCCCACCCTCTTTACCCTCTGGTAACCACTAAACTATTGTCTGTATCTATGAGTTTTTGTTTCTCATTTGTTTGTCTTGTTCTTTTGTTGTTTTTGGTTGATATACCACATATCAGTGAAATCATATGGTTCTCTGCTTTTTCTGTCTGACTTATTTTGCTTAACATTATATTCTCAAGATCCATCCATGTTGTCCCAAATGTTCCTATATCACCTTTTCTTACCGCCGAATAGTATTCCATTGTGTATATATACCACAACTTCTTTATCCATTCATCTATGAAAGGACATTTTGGTTTTCATGTCTATTGTCTTTTTGTTCTCTGTTTCATTTAGTTCTGCTCTGATTTTTATTATTTCCTTTCTTCTGCTGCCCTTGGGTTTCATTTGTTCTTCTTTTTCTAGTTCTTCAAGGTGTAACATGAGGTTATTTATTTGGGAGTTTTCTTGTTTCTTGAGATAGGCCTGTAATGATATAAACTTACCTCTTAAAACTGCTTTTGTTGCATCCCCAAAATTTTCTTAGGATGTATTTTCATTGTCATTTCTTTCTATGTATCTTTTGTCTCTCTTCTAATTTCTTCTTTGGCCCGGTCGTTCTTTAAAAGTATGTTGTTTAATCTCCATGTATTTTTGTTTTTCCCTGCTTTCTTTTTGCAGTTGATATCCAATTTCAAAGCCTTGTGATCAGAGAATATGCTTGGTATGATTTCAATCTTCTTAAATTTGCTGAGGCTAATTTTATGTCCCAATATATGGTCTATCCTTGAGAATGTTCCATGTACACTAAAATAAAAAATGTATAGTCTGATGTTTTATGATGAAGTGCTCTATAAATGTCAATTATGTCCATTTCATCTAATGTGTCATTTAGGGCTGCTATTTCGTGATTTATTTTCTGTTTGGATGATCTATCCATAGCTGTCAATGATGTATTTAAGTCCCCTAGTAGAATTGTGTTTTGGTCAATTTCTCCCTTTAATTCTGTTAGTAGTTGCTTGGTATATTTTGGTGCTCCCTGACTGGGGGCATAAATATTGATGACTGTTATGTCTTCTCGTATAGTCTCCTTTACTATTATGAAGTGTCAAATCTTTGTCTCTTGTTATCTTTTTCACCCTGAAGTCTGTTTCATCTGATATCACTATGGCTACACCTGATTTTCTCTGGATACCATTTGCTTGGAGTGTCAATTTCCACCCTTTCACTTTGAGTCTATGCTTGTCCTTGTAGCTGAGATGTGTCTCTTGGAGACAGCATATGGTTGGGTTTAGTTTTTTGATCCAATCTGCTACTCTGTGCCTTTTGATTGGTGAGTTCAGTCCATTTACATTTAGGGTGATTATTGATATGTGAGGATTTCCTGTCATTCTATCTTTAGTTTTCTGGTAAGGCTGTGTCTCCATTGTTTCTTTGCCTTTTTGTTGTTGTCTATTATTTCTGTGTGGTGGTATTCTATGAGGTTTCCTTCTGTTTTTTTCTTTTATTACAGCATATATTTCAGTTTTGAATTTTTTGGGGGGTGGTTACCCTTAAGTTTATGGAAAAGAAAGTTTGATATTTAGAGTATTCAAATTTCTTCCGTACGCTTACTTTCTCCATTGCCGTATTCCAATTCAGGCCTTTACTCTCCCCCTTTTTGAGTTTTGGTTGCCTCAAATTGTTCCTGTTGATGGTGGTCGAATAGCCCCCTTAGTATTTCTTGTAGTGCAGGTCATGTATTAGAAAATTCCCTCAGCTTCTGTATGTCTGGAAAGGTCTTTATTCCTCCTTCATATCTAAAGGATATCTTTGCTGGATATATTATTCTTGG
The DNA here is from genome assembly GCF_036562045.2 of Rhinolophus sinicus. Lineage (NCBI taxonomy): Eukaryota > Metazoa > Chordata > Mammalia > Chiroptera > Rhinolophidae > Rhinolophus > Rhinolophus sinicus. The sequence continues at coordinate 40,740,706 of NC_133768.1, forward strand.
CTCATAATTTCTCTCTTTCAATAGTTTGAATATTTGGTTCCACTCCCTCCTGGCTTGTAGAGTTTCTGCTGAAAAATCTGATGATAATCTAATGGGCTTTCCTTTGTAGGTTACCGTCTTCTTTTCCCTGGCTGCCTTGAGGATTCTTTCTTTGTTGTTGATTTTAGACAGCTTCAATACAATGTGCCTTGGAGAAGGCCTGTTGGGATTGAGGTAATTAGGTGTTCTATTTGCTTCTTGGATTTGAGGATCCAGTTCTGTCCACAAGTTTGGGAAGTTCTCATCAACAATTTGTTTGAATGTACTCTCTGTTCCCTTCTCTCTTTCTTCTCCTTCTGGTGTCCCCATTATTCTTATGTTTATCTTTTTGATGGAGTCAGAAAGTTCTTGTAGAATTCTTTCATTCCTTTTAAGTCTCAAGTCTCTTGTCTCTTTCTTCTTCCATCTGTGTCATTTCTAGATTTCTATCTTCGATGTCACTGATTCTTTCCTCCATCTGGTCAACTCTACTACCTAAGCTGGCTATTTCATTCTTCATTTCTTATTGAGTTCTGAATCTCCAGAAATTCTGTAAGGTTGTTTTTTTAAAATTTTAATATCTTTGGTAAAATGTTCATTTTGTTCTTTGATTGTGTTGCTGCGTTCATTAAACTGCCTTTCTGTGTGTTTTGGCATCTCGTTGAGTTTTTTAAGAACTGCAATATTGAATTCTCTGTCAATTGTCAAATAAGTCACATGTTTCCCTGTCTTTAGGTTCATTTTCTGGACACTTTTCTTTTTCTTTCTGAGCTGTCTTGTTGCCTTGGTTATTCATACAATTAATTATTTATTATTTCTCTTCCTAGACATCTACAGGAGTGGGTTCTGCAACAGGTTGATAGAGAGAAGTCTTTTTTTTCTTTTCCAGTAGGTGTTTATAGAATGTTTTATTTTCTCTCTGACTGCAGCCTTTTATTCTATCCCACAATGTAGTGTTATAGTTTCTCTGAACTATTCCGGCTTCTCACACAGTGGGGGAATTCCATAGAAGGTGTACTTCTTCTCTGTGAACAGTTCCCCTTGGTCATAGTGTGTTGCCTCTGTGGGGGGATGTGGAAAGCTTCTGAAGTTCTAAAGCTCTTTCTGCACTAGATTTAGAGTCTGTGTGTTTCAGCAGGTTTTTTTACTCCTGCAGGGATCTACCCAAATAGGTGTGAACAGGGGAGGGGTGGGTTGTGAGAAGTGGCCCAGAGCAATGGTGGCGACCACCATCACAGCAAGTCCTGCTTCCTCTTTTCCAGAACTAGTTGGGCTGTGAATCTGTGTCTGTGGACCACAGTCTGAGAACTGCCAATATTCTGTTCTTTTGTTCTGACAGTGCTACTATTCCACTTCTAGCACTGGTCAGATAGGGGCCGGGAGAGCTCTGGGAGGGTAGGGAAGGGGCCGTCAGGCCAGTGTCTGAGGCTTCTGTTCTCTGCTCAGCTGTTAGATCTCAAACCACCATTTTCAGCCTTCTTCCCTGTCTTTGCTCTGAGGTCTCTGCCATGAGCGTTCAGTTCAGCCGTGTTATATGCTGCCCTGCAACCCTGTGACCATACGCAGAGCCCTAACAGTCCGAGTTCTTCCCTCTCCCACAGCTGCTGTAGTTCTGGGATGCAGCGAGCTTCAAGCACTGAGCTAGGTCTGCGTCCTGAGCCAGCACGGCTCCGTCTCCACACTTCTCCCTTCCCTCCTCCCCCGCTCACGCAATTTGCCCACTTTTAGGTGAATTCAGTAGTGGCCCTCTTCATGTTGCTGGTCTGCTGTGCAGGGAGTCCTTTGTGGAGTTATAGTTTTTCAGTTTGTTGTAAATTCCAGGGGAGGTTTCCAGAGGCTCACCTCACGCCACCATTTTGATGACGTCTCCCCTAATTTTTTATTTACAGTTGACATACAATATTATGTTAGTTTCAGGTGTACAACACAATGATTACACATTCATATAACTTCTGAGGTGATCACCCTGATAAATCCAGTACCCATCTGATACCAAGCATAGTATTGCAACACTACTGACTGTACTCTCCGTGCTATACTCTGTATCCCCATGACTATTTTGTAACTACCAATTTATACCTCTTAATCCCTTCACCCCTTCACCCATATCCCCAACTCACCCCCAGTATGGCAACAAACAAAATTTTCTCTGTATCTATGAACTTGTTTCTGTTTTGTTTCCTTGTTTATCCTATTTTCTAGATTCCATATATAATTGAAAGCATATGTTATCTGTCTTTTTGTCTGACTTATTCCACTCAACATGATACCCTCTAGATCATTCCAAGTTGGTGCAGACGGCAAGATTTCGTTCTTTTTTTTATGGATTGTGTATATGTACCACCTCTTCTTTATCCATTCATCCATTGATGGACACCCAGTTTGCCTCTATATCTTGGCTATTGTAAATAATGCTGCAATGAACATATGGATGCACGTATCCCTTCGAAGTAGCATTTTGGGTTTCTTCAGATAAATTCCCAGAAGTAGAATGACTGGGTCCTTCTTTGTATCTTGTTAGAGCCTTTGTTTTAAAGCCTATTTTGTCTGGTATAAGTATTGCTTCCCCTGCTTTTTATTGTTTCCATTTCCATGAAACATCTTTTTTCCATCCCTTTACATTCAGTCTGTGTGTGTCTTTAGTTCTGAAGTGAGTCTATTACAGGTAACATATGTAAGGGTTTTGTTTTCTTATTCATTCCGCTACCATATGTCTTTTGATTGGCACATTTAATTCATTTGAAAGTAATTTTTGACAGATATGTAGTTATTGCCATTTTATTATTTATATATTTTATCTTTTTTACTTCTTAAAGAAGTCCCTTTAACTTTCTTTTTTAAAAAATATTTTTATTGAAATATAGCTAACATACAATGTTATATTAGTTTCAGGTGTGTGTCATAGTTATTCAACATTTATATACCTAAAGAACTGATCACCATAAATCCAGCAACCATCTGACACCGTATCTTGCTATCACAATATTATTGACTATATTCCCTAGGCTGTATATTATACGAGGTCTGGCAAGTAAGTTTGCAAACTTGTTGCAACAATGTTGCTAAGATTTTGATATCAGAAGGATTATTCATTATGAATTTGTACCAACTGGACAAACAGTTAACCAAGTTTACTATTTAGAAGTGCTGGAAAGACTGGGTGAAAAATGGAACTAAACTTTTCGCCAACAATTCATGGCTCTTGCATCATGACAATGCACCAGCCTACATGGCACTGTCTCTGAGGGAGTTTTTAGCCAGTAAACAAATAACTGTATTGGAACACTCTTCCTACTCACCTGATCTGGCCCCCAATGACTTCTTTCTTTACCGAAAGATAAAGGAAATACTGAAAGGAAGACATTTTGATGACATTCAGGACATCAAGGGTAATACGCTGACAGCTCTGATGGCCATTCCAGAAAAAGAGTTCCAAAATTGCTTTGAAGGGTGGACTAGGCGCTGGTGTCAGTGCATAGCTTCCCCAGGGTAGTACTTAGAAGGTGACTGTAGAGATATTCAGCAATGAGGTATGTTGCACTTTTTCTAGGATGAGTTTGCGAACCTAGTTGTCAGACCTCGTATGTCCATGATGTATTTGTTTTAAACCTGGACATTTGAACATCTTATTCCCTTTCACCTTCTCCCCGCTTTTAACATTTTTCAATTACAGTTGACATTCAATATTATTTTATATTAGTTTCAGGTGTAGAACATAGTGGTAAGACATTTATATCATTTAAGAAGTGATCCCCCTGACTAGTACCCGCCTGGCACTATATACAGTTATTACCATATTATTGACTATATTCCTTATGATATACCCTACATCCCCATGACTACTGTGTAACAACCAATTCACACTTCTTCATTCCTTCCCCTTTTCACTCACCCTCTCTAATCCCCCTCCCATGTGGCAACCATAAAAATGTTGTCTGTATTTATGAGTTTGTTTCTGTTTTGTTTGTTCATATTGTTCTTTAGATACCACATATAAGCAAAATCACATTACACTTGTCTTTCTCTGTCTGGCATACTGCACTGAGCACAATACCCTCCAGGTCCATCCATGTCACCACAGATGGCAAAAACCCATTCCCTTCCATGGCCAAGCAAAATTCCATTGTGAATATGTACCATCTCCTCTTTTCCATTCATCTCTTGACAGACAACCAGACTGCTTGCACATCTTGGCCATTGTAAACAATGCTGCAATCAACATATGGATGCACATGTCCCCTTGAAATATTTTTGGTTTCTTCAGATAAATACCCAGAAGTGGGATTATTGGGTCCTGTTTTGTCTCTTGTTATAATCTTTGTTTTAAAGTCTATTTTCTCTGGTATAAGTATTGCTACTTCAGATTTGTTTGTTGTTGTTGTTTCCATTTTTATGAAATATCTTTTTACCATCACTTTACATTCAGTCTGGGTGTGTCTTTTGATCTGAAGTGAGTCTCTTGTAGGCAGCATACATAAAGGTCTTATTTACTTATCCATTCAGCCATCCTATCTTTTGATTGGAGCGTTTAATCCACATATATATGTATATATGTACATATATAGGTATAATTGTTGATAGATATGTAATTTTTTTCCATTTTATTATTCATACTTTTCCTCTCTCTCTCTCTCTCTCTCTCTCTCTCTCTCTCTCTCTCTCTCTCGGACTTAAAGAAGTCCCTCTAACATTCCTTGTAATACTTGTTTGGTAGTGATGAACTCCTTTAGGTTTTTATTGTCTGGGAGGCTCTTTATTTGTCCTTCCATTCTAAATGATAGCTTTGCTGTTTAGGGTAATCTTGGTTGTAGGTTCTTGCTTTTCATCAGGTTGAATATCTCCTGCCAATCCCTTCTGGCCTACAAAGGTTTTGTTGAGAAATCAGCTGACAGTCTTATGGGAGCTCCCTTGCAGGTAACTAATTGCTGTTCTCTTGCTGTTTTTAGGATTCTTTCTTTGTTTTTAACCTTTGCCATTTTAGTTATGTTGTATTTTTGTGTGGTCCTCTTTGGATTCATCTTATTTGGGACTCTCTGCATTTCTGGGCTTGTATGTCTATTTCCTTCACCAGCTTAGGGGAATTTTCCATTGTTATTTCTTCATATAGGTTTCAAATTCCTTGCTCTTTCTCTTCTCCTTCTGGTACCCAAGTGATGCGAATGTTGGTACATTTGATGTTGTCCCAGAGACCCATTAAACTATTATTTTTTTAGATTTGTTTTTCTTTTTGATGTTTTGATTGGGTATTTTTTGCTACGTTATCTTGCAAATCACTGATTCTACCCTTTCCAGCATCTAATCTACTTATGTTCCTTCTAATGTATTCTTCATTTCAGTTATTGTATTCTTTATTTCTGACTGGTTCTTTTTCATGTTTTCTATCTCCATTTTTATATTTCCTATCTCTTTGTTGAAGTTCTCCCTGAGATCACTGAACATCATTATAACCAGTGTTTTGAATTCTGTGTCTGGTATATTGCTTGTCTCCATTTTGTTTAGTTATCTTTCTGGAGCTTTAGCAGGGTTCTGGTGCCTACCCAGTCTGCCCTTTGGGTGTGTCTTTTGTGGAGGTGATTGGGTGGTGCTCTGCTGTGGTCTGAAACTGGTCACCACGTATGTTAGTTCTGGGGCATGTTGGGAGGGGCTTTATTGCAGGCCATGTTCAACAGCTGCCTATGCCCTGCCTGTGGCCACTTGGTGTGAGCTACAATGTGATTTGCAGATTGTTGCCACTTTTCTAGGCTTGGAGGTACTTGGGAGAGGCTAAACTGTGAACTGAGGCTGGCTGACACTAGTGCTGGCCTTGGGGCTGCTTCACAAAAGGTACGGGCCACATTAAGGCCAGATATTGCTTGTTTGGGGTTTGTGAACCTTTGAGAAATTAAGGAAGTGTGCAACATGAGCAGAGAGTGAGAGCGAGAGCACACACGCAAGAGAGAGAGAGAGAGAGAGAGAGAGAGAGAGAGAGAGAGAAACAGAGAGAGAAACAGAGAGAAGAGGGCCTGGGATAGGACCAGGCTTTAAGACACTCCAACATTTGAGAAAGAACCAAGATGGCACAGTAGGTAAATGTGGTGTTTACCTTCTCTTACAACCACATCAAAATTACAACTAATCTACAAAATAACCATTATTGAGAATCGCCTAAAATCCAGCTGAACTGAAGTCTTTCAACTAAGGACTTGCAGAAGAAGCCACCTCCAGACTGGTAGGAAGGTTATAGACATGGAATGGGCTGGTCCTCCACCTGCGTGTGACCATTAAAGATTGGAAAGGCTATTTTGGCTGTGGGGGTCACCCCATCCCCTAAAGGAGTGAGAGATCCCAGCTCCACCCCAACCCAGGGTTGCAATGCTGGGAGCAAAGTTCCCATAATTTTTGGTTGTGAAAACCAACAGAGATTGTGACTGAGTGAGACTGCGTGCGACTGCACTCACAGGCACTCCTCTTAAAGGGACTGCATGTGTATTTACCCATCAACTGAATCACTCACTCTGAGCTCCAGTGCTGGGGCAGCAACTGGAATGGTGGCAGGGACAAATGGTGGGGAATTGAGTTGTCTGGCTTGGGACAGGGGCTGGAGAGGCAGCTTTCTCCTGGACCAGGGAGCTGGTGGAGGCCATTGGTTCTTTGTTGAGCCCTCCCCCTTCCTGGCGTGCAAACACAGGTGGCTGCCATTTCTGAGTCTCCACTGTTAGTTTGCCCTGCTCTGGCGATTTGAGACCTGGCCCTGCCCAACTTTTGGGCACACCCAGACTGCTTTCAGTGGCTTTTTCATGCAGACCTCCTGCCTTGGCTTAAGCTGCAGACTTTTGTATGTCTCTCAAAGGTCCACGGAATCCAGACAAGCAGCATCTGGTGTGAGCATGTCCTGTACCTCTGGCTGAGCAGCCCTAAGCCAGCACTAGCAGCAGCAGGCCTTGGTTCATGGCTTGGCCTCTCAAGGCATATCAAAGCAAAGCATGGGTGACAGCCATCTGCAGATTTCTTTCTGGCTCCTGCTGGGTAGCCCCAGGTGGGGCACAGGCTGTGACTGAAGTAGACCTACAGTGGATCCCCTCGAAGGTGGTCCTGGAGCTGGCACCCCCCGTGGCCAGCTTTAAAATAAGCTGGAGCATCACCCAGCTGCCTCTAAGTATGACACACCCAAAGGGTGGATCAAGCAGGGACCAGAGCCCTGCTGAGGCAGATCCTGCTCTGTAGGATCAGCCCCTGCACAACAACTCCTCCACTGTAGTCCAGGCCAGTCCTCACAACCAGTGAGACCAAGGGTCAGTCCTTCACATTGACGTGCAATTGTCAACCAAGGCTCAACTACAAGAGACCACACACAACCCACACAAGGGACACACCTGGAGTACATGACTCACGTGACCAGAAAGACTGTGCCACTGAACCCAATAGCACACCTACTACATAAGGCCACTATTAAGACTGCAAATATAGCAGCCCTACCTAATACATAGAAACAAACACAAGGAGGCAGCTAAAATAGAGAGACAAAGAAACATGTCCCAAGTAAAAGAAAATAACAAAGCTCTAGAAAAAGAACTAAGTGAAATGGAGATAAGCAACCTATCAGATGCAGAATTCTAAACACTGGTTATAAGAATGCTCAGTTATCTCAGGGAGAGCTTCAACAGAGAGATAGGAAGCATAAAAATGGAGATGGAAACCATAAAAAAGAACCATTCAGAAATAAAGGATACAATAATGGAAACTAAGAATATATTACAGAGAATCAACAATAGATTAGATGAAGCAGAGGATCCAATCAGCGATGTAAAAGATACAGTAGCAGAAAACACCCAACCAGAACAGCAAAAAGAAAAAAGAATCCAAAAAATTGAGGAGAGTTTAAGGGACCTCTGGGACAATATCAAGCATACCAACATTTGCATTATAGGGGTACCAGAAGGAGAAGAGAGAGCAAGGCATTGAAAACCTATTTGAAGAAATAATGACAGAAAACTTCCCTAACCTGGTGAAGGAAATGGACATACAAGCCCAGGAAGCACAGAGAGTCCCAAACAAGATGAACCCAAAGAGGCCCACACCAAGACACATCATAATTAAAATGCCAAAGGTTAAAGACAAAGAGAGAATCTTAAAAGCAGCCAGAGAAAAGCAGTTAGTTACCTACACGGGAGCTCCCATAAGACCGTCAGCTGATTTCTCAACAGAAACTTTGCAGGCCAGAAGGGATTGGCAGGAAATATTAAAGTCATAAAAAGCAAGGACCTACAATCAAGATTGCTCTACCCAGCAAGGCTGTCATTTAGAATTGAAGGACAGATAAGGAGCTTCCCAGACAAGAAAAAGCTGAAGGAGTTCATCACCATCAAACCAGTATTACAAGGAATCTTATAAGGACTTCTTAAAGATGGGAGGGGGATTAAGGATGGGTGAAAGGGGAAGGGATTAAGAAGTACAAATTGATTGTTATACAGTAGTCATGGGGATGAAGGGTATAGCATAAGGAATATAGTCAATAATATTGTAATAACTAGGTCTGGTGCCAGACAGGTACTAGATCTATCAGGGTGATAGATGGGAATGGGGTTAGGGACAGGGTGAAAAAGGTGAAGGTATTGAAAAATACGAATTGGTAGTTAATACAGTATGGGGAATATAATCAACAATGTTGTAAAGATCATGTAAGGTGCCAGATGGGCACTGGACTTATTAGAGGGAATCACGTCATAGGCTATGTAGATGCCTGACCACTGTGCTATACACCTGAAGCTGAAGTAGAATAATACTGAATGTCAACTATAACTAACTATATAGGTATATATATAGCCACGGGATGTGGAGTACAACATAGGGAAAATAGTCGATGGTATTGTAACAGCCATATGAGATGTCAGAGGGGTAGTAGCTTGGGGGGTGGGTAATCACTTTATGAGGGGTTTAAATGTCTAACTATTACATTGCTTTGTACACCTGGAGCTAATAAAAAAAGGACACTCCAACGTTTAGTAATTGTGGTGAGAAGGGTAAGCCAACATAAAATATCTCCAGAATGTGAAGCCCACAGCAAACGCTTCAGGAATGCATCCCTCTTATACATATTACTACCTTGTATTTCTGAAGTTTTTACTATGAGCTAGGGCCACTATGCTGTTAGTGGTATAAATTAGTTTCTGCCCTGAAGAACCCCACAGCCTAAAGGGAGAGAAGAAAGCATAAACAATTATCTTATCCAAACATCATACACTGTTATAATAAAAGTATATTTCTGAAGGAAGTGAAATCTGACATCAAAGGACAAGCTGGAATTAGTTAAATGCAGGACTGCAGGGGAGGGATTTCAGGCAGAGAAACCTGCCTGTCAGAAATCACTGAGGGATGCGACTATGACATGTTTGGAGAACTGGCTAGAGCTAAGGATGAGTGTGAGGAGGTGTCAGAAGACATAGCTGGAGAAGTACACAGGAGATAGATCATAAATGGCCTTATATACAAGGAGTCAAGACTTTATATCTTGGGCTGTGAGACCAGTTAGAGGGAGCTAGCCTTATATGCCATTTGGCTTCCAGACTTGGAGAGTGATTTATGTGCACCCTATACTCAGAGCCTGGAGCCAGGCATGGTGTTATTTTTTCATTTTAATAACTACAAAAGTACCCCTATTTGCAGAACTGATAAAGGAACATTAGGTCTTAGAGTGAGGGCAGAGACAGCTGTAGATCTAAGGGTTTTGAGTGACATTCCAGCAAGGTCCAGAAGACACATGATTTTCCTCATTTTCAGATTGGTTTAGACATGCTTTGATTCATATTGGAACAGATTGAAACAGACATGGTTTAGGCTGTGTTTTGTCAAAACTTTATAAAAGGTTTTAGGAATTGTTTGTTTCTTCACTAGGCTTACTACTTAATAGCTACCAGTCTGTGAGAAAGTGACAAAAATTATGTTATAACATTATCTAATTGATCCACATTATTATTACTCTTCTCTAACTGCCTCTCCTCACTATTACCACAATCTACTTTTCTGAAAGAAAAACAAAGGTTTTATATTTGTAAAAGGTGTTTAAATGTAGCCATTTATGAGACTTCTAAATGGTAGCTGTTAAAGCTTAGCCAGAAGTTATCATTTGTTGTATCTACTAATGGGTCTGCTATTTCACCTTTATCAAACTAAAAAATGTGGACAAATCAGGGTACAAAGTGTTATTTTTTCAAGCACTTTGACTTATTCACATTTAATCTAATGCATTTTCAAGTTGGAAAGATTTTTCACTCATGTAGCCTTTCCCCAAATTATTTCCTCTGCAAAAAATATGACCAACTCAGCACCTGAGGAAGTGAGTTCCATTAATTATTCTTTTTAGATAGAAAATCAGTACCTGAGAGGAAAATGTGAATTTGAAATCATGTTGTTTTACTCAGTTAACAGCAGTGAGCAAGTCTGGGATGAAAGGACATATTTAAGAAATTTAAACAGTTTATAAACAGAGTATGGTCTCTTAAGGTTTACATCGCTTAGTGGGAGAGAGGCTTTTGCCAGAACCCTTTAGCCTGTGGCTATGTTTGAACCATGCACCAAATGGGCAAGATTTCCATGTGATATAAGTTGGTTATCTTCATCAACAGTGGAATTCAACATTTTTCTCTAAACTATCTTTAAATCTTTTCAGTAACTTTTTCAGTAACAGAGGTTTGCCATCCTTTTCTATACATTAAAAAATCCCATTACAAAACTTTTAAAGATTTTTTATTAAAGATATAGCTAACATGCAATATTATATTAGTTTCAGGAGTAAACAATAATTATTCAACATTTATATACCTAAATAAGTGATCACCATGATAAGTCCAGCAACCATCTGACACTGTATCACACTATCACAATATTATTGACTATATCACCCACACTGTACATTACATCCCCATGACTTATTTGTTTTATATCTGGAAATTTGAAGCACTTATTCCACTTTGCCTTTACCTTCCTTTTTAATTTTTCAATTACAGTTGAAATTCAATATTATTTTATATTAATTTCAGGTATACAGCATACTGGTTAGACATTTATATAATTTAGGAAATGATCCCCCTGAGTAGTCTAGTACCCGCCTGGCACTATACATAGTTATTATACCATATTATGGGCTATATTCTCTATGTTTTACTTTATATCCCCATGACTATTTTGTAACTGCCAATTTGTACTTCTTAATCTCTTCACTTTTTTCACCCTGCTCCCAAATTCCCTCCCATCTATCACCCCAACAAATCTAGTACCCATCTGACACCATACAAAGTTATTATAATATTACTGACTATATTCCTTATGCTATACCCTACATCCCCATAACAACTTTTTAGCAACCAATTTGTACTTCTTAATTGCTTCCTCTTTTTGACCCACACTCCTAACCCCCCTCCCATCTGGCAACCATCAATATGTTTTCTGTATCTACGAGTTTGTTTCTGGGTTTTTTTTGTTGTTGTTTATTTTGTTCTTTAGATTTCATATATAAGTGAAATCACATTGCATCTGTCTTTCTATGTCTGACACTCCACTCAGCACAGTGTCTTCCAGGTCCATCCATGCCGCAACAGATGGCAAGAATGTATTCCTTTCTAGGGTCGAGCAATATTCCATTATATATATGTACTACCTCCTCTTTCCTCATTTATCCATCGACGGACACCCAGGCTGCCTCCACATCTTGGCCATTGTAAACAATGCTGCAATGAACGTATGGATACACACGTCCCCTCAAAGTAGCATTATGGGTTTCTTTGGATAAATACCCTGTAGTAGTCCTTCTCTGTCTCTTGTTATAGCCCTTGTTTTAAAGTCTATTTTGTTTGGTATAAGTATGGCTACCTAAGCTTTTTATTTTTTGTTTCCATTTTCATGAAATATCTTTTTTCATCCCTTTACTTTCAGTCTGGGTGTGTCTTTCAATGTGAAATGAGTCTCTTGAAGGCAGTATATGTAAGGATCTTGTTTTCTTATCCATTCAGCCCTCCTATGTCTTTTGATTGCAGCATTTAATCTATTTACATTGAAAGTAATTGTTGATAGATATGAAGCTATTAACATTTTATTATTTACAATTTTAATCTATTTTCTTCCCATCTTAAAGAAGTCCCGCCAACATTCCTTGTAATACTGTTTTGGTGGTATGACACGGTATTTGATGAACTCCTTTTGCTTTCTCTTGTCTGGGAAGCTCTTTATTTGGCCTTTGATATTAAATGATAGCCTTGCTGGGTAGAGAACATTTGGTTGAGGTCCTTGCTTTTCATCACATTGAATATTTTGTGCCAATCCCTTCTGGCCTGCAAAGTTTCTGTTGAGAAATCAGCTGATAATATTATGGGGGCTCCATTATAATTTATTAGTTGCCTTTCTCTTGCTGCTTTTAGGATTTTCTCTTTCTCATTAACATTTGCCATTGTAATTATAATGTGTCTTGGTGTGGGCCTCTTTGGGTTCATCTTGTTTGGGACTCTCTGTGCTTCCTAGATTCGTGTGTCTATTTTCTTTGCCAGGTTAGGAAAGTTTTCAGTCATTATTTCCTCAAATAGGTTCTCAATCCCTTGCTTTCTCCCTTCTCTTTCTGGTACCCCTATGATGTGAATGTTATGCTTGACGTCCCAGAGGTCTCTTAAACTCTCCTCATTTTGGATTTTCTTTCTTTCTTTCTCTCTTTCTCGCTTTCTCTCTTTCTTTCTTTTACTGTTCCAATTGGGTGTTTTCTCCTACCTTGTATTCCAAAATCTCTGATTCAATCCTCTGCTTCATCTAGTCTGTTGGTGATTCTTCTAGTGCATTCTTCATTTCAGTTATTCTTCACTTCTGACTGGTTCTTTTTTATGGTTCCTATGCCCTTTTTCATGCTTGCTATCTCTCTCTCTTTTGAAGTTCTTTCTAAGCTCCTTGGACATCCTTATAATCATTTTGAACTGTGTCTCTGGTAGCTTGCTTGCCTCCATTTCATTTATTTTTCTGGTGGTTTCTCCTGTTCTTTCATTTGGGATGTATTTCTTTGTTTCTTCATTTTTGCTGCCTCTCTGTGTTTATTCCTGTGTATTAGGTAGATCTTCTATGTCTCTTAGTCTTGGCTGCATAGCCTTAAGTAGTAGGTGTCCTGTGGGGCCCTGGCAGTGTCTCTCTGGTCACCTGCTCTGGGTGCTCCAAGAGTGTCCCTTATGTGGGTTTTGTGTGCCCTCCCTTTATAGTTGAGCCTTGATTACTATTGGCACATCAGTGGGCGGCAGTGGCCCTCAGGCTGATTGGCTTTTGGGTTTGGCCACATCCACAGCTTATGGGCTGCTGTGTGGCGTGGCTTACTCCACTGAGTGGGATTCACCCCAGAGGGCTCTGGCGCCTGTTGAGACCACCCTTTTTGTGTGCCTCTTGTGGGGCTAATTGGGTGGTGCTCTGCAGTGGTCTTAAGCCAACCTCCAATTATGTTGGTTTTGGGGCCTCTTGGGAGGGGTTCTGGTGCAAGCCCAGATCACCCATTGCCGGTGACTGGCTGGGGACTACTTGGTACGTACTACAAAGTGATCTGTGGTTTTTCGCTGCCTTTGCTAAAGTTGGAAGCATGTGGGAGAGGCCATGCTGCATACCAAGAACAGCTGCTTCCAGTACCAAGCTTGGGGTAGCTCCACAAAAAGCCATGGCACCCAGAGGCCTGCTGCCACCTGCCAACTTCCTTAAGGTTAAGCCACTGATAAAACATCCTTCAGTACTCGAGTTGGGTTAAGCAGGGTCTCTGGGAGTCACTAGAGTGGGAAGTGTTCTGGTCACCAGGTTACTGTAGACTCTGGTTTGGTGCCAGTGCTGAGCCTGGAGCTACTCAACAAAACTTTCAGATAACACCAAAGGCAGTCACCACTTCCCCTGCCTGGGACCTGGGCACTCCAAGAAAGAGTGCAAAGTGGGTCGTGCTGGCAGCTTGTGAGAAAATGCCTCTGGAATGGGGGGAATTGGGTGGGGTGGGGTCCCATTGGAGCTCACCAGACCAATTCAGATTCAGATTTGGCCATAATGGGGGAGAGCTCAACACAGGAAAGATGGTGCCTGCCTGCTGGCCACTCAGGAAGAGAACCTCACACAGGGAAAATGGTGACTGTCCTCCAGCCCTCGTCTCAAAGCCACACACCTCAGTCTGCTCCCCGCATGCCTCTGATGCTCTCAAGTCAATGTCCCCCTGCTGGAGCCCAGGATGAGTGCCTGCAAGTGAGAGAGTCTGTGTGCAGACTGTTTAAGAGGATGACTCGGTTTCCTGCAGCCTTCTGTCTCACTTGAATAATCAGAATCCCCAGTTTTTCACAGTTGGATATTATGGGGGTGCCTCTTCCTGACACCAGAACCCGGGGTTGGGGAACCTGGTGTGGGGGTGGGATTCCTGGCTCCTTCAGGGGGAACCTCCATGGTTGAGATCTCTCTCCTTATTGTCAACCACCACACAGAGGTTTGGGGCCAGCCATTTGCATCTCTGTCCCTCCTACCGGTCTCAACATGGCTTCTTCTTTATATCCTTAGTCATAAAACTTCTGTTCAGCTAGATTTCAGATTGTTCTCCAGGTTGATTGTTCTATAATTTAGTTGTAATTTTAATCTGTTCACAGAAGGAAGCATGCACAGTGTTTATCTACTCTGCCATCTTGGATCCTTCCCCCTACAAATTTTATTTAGTCAGAAAATAAGACTATCTCTGCTCAAAATTAATGTAAAATATTTTAGTTATTGCAGTAGCAAAGAGATTCATGAATTTATCCTATTACTAATAGCTATTGAATGAAGGAGAACCCTGCTTTGCCTTCTGTACTAGGGTAAAAATGCTTATGTATGTGTGTGTATTCTTATATATTAATATAAATTATTATGTAATTGTGTATGTCTCTTTCATTAGGATAGAAATGATAGTCACTTTGCCTATTTTGTTCACTTCTGAATCCCCTGAGCATAAACCAATACCTGACATCTTAAATGAATGAATGACATGACACCCTTTTTGTTTAATTTCCAAACAGCAAAATGCTGCCAAAATTCTGAATACTAAGGTTTTTAAAAGTTACAGAACTGTTGTGAAGATTAAATGAGGATTTTGTTTCAAAATTGTGTATTTAGAAAAATAACAGTGGAAGTAAAAAAAATATGTGAAAATGCCTAACCTAGGGTAGGGGACACAATAACATTTAAATTGACTCCAAATTTAAAGAGGGGTTTGAGAGAAACAGAAGATTTCCCAAAACCATCCTCAAATTGAGCCCAAATAGTCCACATGCAAAATAGCTTTTTCCCTACTGCTGTGATTGGAGTGTTGGAAATATAGTTGTAGGCAGCTAAAAGATGACATTGTTCCCATAAGATGGTAGTATTGAGCCTGCCAGAAAATTCTTCTTACTGTGGGGACCTCCTGAGTCTGAAACATTTTCTCCACAAGTGCAAGGAAATCTTGATTTGGCACACAGGTGAGTGAGGAAGGAAACCACTTTTTACTGAGGACCTACCACATGTCCAGCTCTACCAAGGATCTAATTTGGTTTCTACTTCAGATTTATAATAATAGTTAACATGCATTGAGTACTTACTTTATTCTAGGCACTGTTTTAAACACTGCTCATGGATTAACTCTATAATTCCTCACACAAATCCAAGGAGTCATGTATTTTTGTTACCTCTAATCTTGGCACACTTATTGAAAATTAACTGACCATAAACGTGGGAGTTTATTTTTGTACTCTCAATACTATTCCATTTATTTATATGTCTATACTTGTGCATGTACCACATTGTCTTGATTACTATAGTTTTGTAGTAAGTTTTGAACTCAAGAAGTGTGAGTCCTCCAACTTTGTTCTTTTCGAGATTGTTTTAACTATTCTGGGCCCCTTGCAATTACATATGAACCTTAGGTTTGACTTTTGAATTTATGCAAAAAGCCAGCTAGGATTCTCATAAAGATTGCATTGACTCTATAGATCAATATGGGGAGTATTGTCATCTGAACAACATTTTTTTCTGACCCATAAACATGGGGTATCTTTACATTTATCTAGATTTAAAAAAATTTCTTTCAACAACGTTTTGTAGCTTTCAGTGTACTTGCACTTTATTCAATGTATTCCTGAGTATTTTATTATTTTGACACTATTGGAAATTGAATTATTTTATTATTACTTTTTCAGATTTGTCATTGCTAGTGCATAGAAATACAATTGATTTTCTATACCAATCTTGTATCCTTGCTGAATCCATTTAGGGAGATAGGTGTGACCAGCATGAAAAGAGGAAGACTATGTCTGAGATTCAGAATGAATTGAGTAAATCAAGATTTAGAATAATACAAAACGTCATCAAAATGGCGGCGTGAGGTGAGCCTCTGTAAAACTCCCCTGGAATTTACAACCAATCAAACAACTGTAATTCCACAAAGGACTCCCTGCACAGCAGACAGGCAAGACGAAGACTCCCACTACTGAATTCACCTAAAGGTGGGGGAATCACGCCAGCGGGGGAGGAGGGAAGGGAGAAGTGCGGAGACGGAGCCACGCGGGCACAGGACGCAGACCTAGCTCAATGCTCCGAGCTCGCTGCATCCCCGAACTACCGCAGCTACGGGAAGAGGGAAGAACTCAGACTGCTAGGGCTCTGCTTATGGCCCACAGGGCTGAGGGGACAGCATATAACAAGGCTGAACCCAATGCGCATGGCAGAGACCTTGGAGAAAAGACTGACGGAAGAGGCTGAAAATGGTAGTTTAATTCCTCACTGCCGAGCAGAGAACGGAAGCCTTAGGCACTGAGACTAGCCGCCCCCTCCCTACCCTCCCAGAGCTCGCCCCACCCCCACCTCCCTGTGCTAGAAGCGGAACATTAGCAGTGTCAGATCAAAAGAACAGAATATTTGCTGTTCTGAGAACTGTGGACCGCAGACACAGATTCCCAGCCCAACTAGTTCCAGCAAAGGGGAGGGAACTGTGGAAGCAGGACCCGCTGTGGTGGTGGTCGCTGCCATTGCTCTGGGCCACCTCTCACAACTCACCCTGCCCCTGGCCCCACCTATCTGGGCGGATCCCTGCAGGAGTAAACAGAACTGCTGAAACATATGGGCTCTGAATCTGGTGCAGGAAGAGCTTTGGAAATTAAAAAGAAATACAAAAAACAATTCTTTTTGCAAATGCAGCAAAAAGAATAAAATGCCTAGGAATAAAATTAACCAAGGATGTGAAGGACCTATATGCTGAAAATTATAAGACATTTTTGAAAGAAATTGAAGAAGACACAAAGAAATGGAAAGACATTCTGTGCTCAGGAATTAGAAAAATCAACATAGTTAAAATGGCCTTAGTACCCAAAGCAATATACAGATTTAATGCAATCCCCACCAACATTCCAATGGCATTTTTTAAAGAAATAGAACAAAAAATCATCAGATTTATTTGGAACCACAAAAGAACCTGAATAGCCAAAGCAATCTTAAGACAAAAGGATAATACTGGAGGTATCACACTTCCTGACTTTGGCATGTACTACAGGGCTACAATAATCAAAACAGCATGCTATTGGCAGAAAAACAGACATGTAGACCATTGGAATAGAATTGAGAACCCAGAAATAAAACCACACAAATATGGACTGATAATTTTTGACAAAGACGCTAAAAACATACAATGGAGGAAAGACAGCCTCTTCAATAAATGGTGCTGGGAGAATTGGATAGCCACATGCAAAAGAATGAAACTGGACTGCTATCTGTCACCATGTACCAAAATTAATTCAAAATGGATCAAAGACTTTAGCGTAAGACCTGACACAATGAACTACATGGAAGAAAACATAGGTACTAAAATGGACCTTGGGTTCAAAGAACATTTTAAGCATTTGACTCCAAAGGCAATGGAAGTAAAAGCTAAAATAAATGAATGGGACTATATGAAACTTCAAAGCTTCTGCACAACAAAAGAAACCATGGACAAAATAAAGAGGCAACCAACTGAATGGGAGAAGATTTTTGCAAACAGTGCCTCTGATAAGGGACTAATATCCAAAATATACAAGGAACTCATGAAACTCAATAACAAAAAAATAAACAACCCAATTGAAAAATGGGCAGAGGACCTGAAGAGACATTTCACCAAAGAGGACATACAAATGGCAAATAGACATATGAAAAAATGCTCAACATCACTAATTATCAGAGAAGTGCAAATAAAAACCACAGTGAGGTATCACCTCACCCCAGTCAGAATGGCTATCATCAACAAGACAAATAGTAACAAGTGTTGGCGAGGCTGTGGAGAAAAAGGAACCCTCATACACTGTTGGTGGGAATGCAGACTGGTGCAGCTGCTATGGAAGGCAGTGTGGAGGTTCCTCAAAAAATTACGAATAGAATTACCATATGACCCAGCAATCCCTCTCCTGGGTATCTACCAAAAAAATCTGAAAACTTTTATCCATAAAAACACGTGTGCTCCAATGTTCATTGCAGCTTTGTTTACGGTGGCCAAGACATGGAAACAGCCAAAATGTCCTTCGATAGATGAATGGATAAAGAAGTTGTGGTATATATACACAATGGAATACTATTCGGTGGTAAGCAAAGATGATATAGGAACATTTGTGACAGCATGGATGGATCTTGAGAGTGTAATGCTGAGCAAAGTAAGTCAGACAGAAAAAGCAGAGAACCATGTGATTTCACTGATGTGTGGTATATAAACCAAAAACAACAAAAGAACAAGACAAACAAATGAGAAACAAAAACTCATAGACCCAGACAATAGTTTAGCGGTTACCAGAGGGTCAGGGGGGTGGGGGGTGGGAGATGAGGGTAAGGGGGATCAAATATATGGTGATGGAAGGAGAACTGACTCTGGGTGGTGATCACACAGTGGGATTTATAGATGAGGTAATACAGAATTGTACACCTGAAATCTATGTAATTTTACTAACAATTGTCACCCCAATAAATTAAAAAAAAAGAAAAATTTAAAAAAAAAAAGAAGCAGAGAATCATATGATTTCAGTGATATGTGGTATGTAAACCAAAAACAACAAAAGAACAAGACAAACAAATGAGAAACAAAGACTCATAGACACAGACAATAGTTTAGTGGTTACCAGAGGGTAAGGTGGGTGGGTGGGTAGGAGATGAGGGTAAGGGGGATCAAATATATGGTGATGGAAGGAGAACTGACTCTGGGTGGTGAACACACAATGGGATTTATAGATGATGTAATACAGAATTGTACACCTGAAATGTATGTAAGTTTACTAACAATTGTCACCCCAATAAATAAATAAAAAATTTAGAATGATATTTAGAATAATACTTACCATGTACTGAGCATGTTTGTGATAGGTTAGTGCCTCTCAACCTTTAATACTGTGTTTCCCTGAAAATAAGACCTAACTGGAAATTAAGCCCTAGCATGATTTTTTAGGATGACATCCCCTGAATATAAGCCCTAATGCGTCTTTGGAGCAAAAATTAATATAAGACCCAGTCTTATTTTCAGGGATACACGGTATGCATATGAGTCTCTTGGGAATCTAATTAAAATGCAGACTGTTGTCAGTGGGTTTGGGGTGGAGCCTGGGATTCTCTCTTTCTAACCACTTCCCAGTAGGTAGCTGGTGGCTTCCACATATTATTTTAAAGCCACAACAGCCCTGCAAGACATGTGTTATTATTCCCATTTTACAAATAAGAAAATGAACTTAGAAGTTGAGCAAAGATCCAAGTTTATAGAACAACTGGTAGAACCAGGATTTGAACACAGTTCATTCTAATGCCAAAGGTGTGCTCTTTCCACTCTACCACACTGGGCATGTGGAAGAGGATATCAGTTGGGATATGGACAATGCATGTATTAGAAAACAAGTAGGCTTTTCAGGGTCAGAAAAGCTGCCTGGAGTGCATTTGGGTCTAAACCTTGAGGTTATCTTGGAGAGCTGATCAGTGAGGACCTTGCTTTCCAGGTTGCTAAGAGTGAGGGTATGAGACTGGACTATCAGGTAGAAGGAAGATGATACTAGTAGACAGAAGTCAAGATTGGAGGAGATCTAGAATGTGGCTCACTTCTGATCAGGATAGACTCCAGAACTGGTTTCTAAGTTATTTTACTGGGGATAATGAATGTCATACCATCGATACTATCCCTGAGGGGCCAGGTTAAGGGTTTAAGAATGTGGGTAAGGCTGTGGTCATATATATATATATATATATATATATATATATATATATATATATATATATATATATATATATATATATATATATAGTTACCTATGAAGAACTATGTCTAGGTTACCAAATTCCTTTCCAATAGTTTCAGCAGAATATTAGGGGATTTCCATCACCTCAGTCAAAACTCATGAGATAATTTTTTTGTCCTTAGCACCTTTTATTGAAGTATGACCCTTGATGACAATCTGGCAGGCATATCAATGTCAGCCAAGAAGGGAGTGGTGGAGGACACAAATGCAGAAACAATAAGATTCAGAAAAATAATAGCTTCACATGGGATAGATGCCCCCCAACAGCTGTACAACAAACACTGGTTCTTTATCTATAGAAATTGCCCCTTGCCCCACCCCCCTCTAAAGATCTACTAATCTTCAAAGAATACAATACGCTGTTACAGAAATATTATTGGCATACAGAACTCCTGTGGCAAAGACAGTGGGAGTCACCAAGCTCCAGCTGGGAAGAAGTGACCAGAAATGTGCCCAGCTTCCTTCATTTGAAACCTGTGACTGGGAGCCTGGGGTTAAGGTTGTGGCTCTAGTGACCCTGGATAGCTTTTTGGCACATGAGGTTAAATGGACAACAGAACCTGAACCTGGCCTTGATAGAGGCTTTTCATTTTTTCACCCTCTCCGTTCCTCAGCTTCCAGTCTCTCCAGTGCTAGGGCTTTATTTTCAGTGTCTGTGTCTTTCTCTTGCATTCCTCTTGAGCATTTACTACTATATCTTGGCTGAGTCTGCAGCTGGTAGGACTCAAGGAGACTCAATTACCCAGCATCCTAGGAGCAGGGAGTTAGGAGGGACATGTGGTAGTAGCTCTTGCACTGATTCCTCTCTATATATCAACCACTGTGCTTACCTATTACCCACTGGGGCCTGTATGAGTATTTAAAGGGAGAGGGCAGAAATCAAGACCAATAACTGTCTTTGTAGAAATCCCTTGGCCTGCCTTCCAAACTGCTACCTCCTGGCAGATTTTCATGGGGGGCAGAGCCCAGGAAATGAGAATGGGGGAGAGACACTATATCTCAAGTAATACTGATAGCTTTGCAGTACTATCACTCGCAATGGAATTGCCATGTCAGCAGTGCCAGGCATCAGTGCCTGTTTAGTAGTTCACCTTTGTCTGCCTAGCTTCTGTGCTCAATATAACTTTGGAGTTATTTTATTAAGTTCTTTGGAAACTGTCCTTCTGTGTGAAAACGAGCATCCTCGTGTCCTGATTCCAACTCTAGAATAATTTGAAGTGGGATGAGGGACAAAAATAACAGAGTCAATAGTACTTTTACTGTGATAAACTTAAGGTACAACCAATGTACTGCTGACTAGAAAAACCCAGACTATGGCCATGGTGTCCAGGTGAGAGACCATTTTTTCCCCTGGGCCTATATTTCCAAAAAGCTGTTCCAAAAAACAAACAAAAAAAAAAAACCCACTTTGAACAATGGACTACACGGGCCTTATAACCTCAGTACAGAACATCTCAATTTGCTCATTGTTTGTCTTAGAGCCTGTATTTCTTCTTTAAAAATGGCAACCACAGCTTATATTCAAAACACTCCCCCATATTCCTTAACTTCGGTTTGGATAAGCCCAACCCTTTACAAGCCATCAGCCTTCCTGAATAAAGGAGAATCCTCCACTTGAGAGGAGAATGGCAGATTGACATTTTAACAGTGGTTCTGACAGCAGCAGTGCTCTAAAAGCATACTCAGCCCTCCCTTCCAAAAGGACACCCTGCTGGCTAAGATTCTTCCATTGTTTCCAAATACAATGAAGAGGAAATGGAAGTTAGGGACCAGTATTTGTAGCAGCAGCAAAGTGCTCTGGCAAATTCTTTGGTTGAATGAGGCAACCCTGCTGCTACAGTTAACCTCCTTGGACCATGAGGGACTCAGCCATGACTAGAACAGATGCCAAGGCTTGCTGGCCAGGGCAATGCAATACCAAGTATGGGCCCCAGTTAGTAAGGAATAGGGAATTGAGCTGGATAACAGGGCAGAGTGTGGCCACAACTCCCTTCCTGCCATTGCCTACCTGAGGGCTTTTCCAGGATAGAAACTGGCTACTGGTGTCAGGGCCTTGGCAACAGCAGCAGCATTAGTTGTTTGTGCGCCTCAGATCCTGGCTGGATTATAATTTGCTCTGTGGTTGGGGGATGGCTGACCCTGGCAGCTACCATGAATCTTGGTTCCTTGAGCCAGGCCACAGGCTGAGAAAGCAATTAGATAGAGGAGCTCCTCCTGAGCTCACCTCTCCACTTTCCTTAGCTTGGAGATTGTAGAGAAATAGGTGAACCTTTGTCAGTTTCAGATTTCTTTGGTTTTAAGAAAAAATAAGTAAGAAAACATTGAACCCTGTTGGGGAATGCTAAGCTCATGGTCATTCAGACTTTAGGGGAAGTATAGGACCAGGCCACAGTGGGGAAGCTCTCAGTTCAAGGTGAGAACTTCTTTCTTAGACAGTTGTTAGCTATGGTGGGAAGAATTCAAGGCCTTGGCACCTGCTTATCTAGCCATGGTGAATCCAGACTGATCTGCAGAAAATGCTTTCCTTCTGGGCTAACTTTTCCCTTTCCAACTCCCCTCTTCTCACCTTATTAGTTAAAAAAGAAGAAAAAAACAATAAAACAATAAAAATAAATAAAGGCCATTTAAAATATAACAATAAGAACCCCCTCCCCCCAATAATAAAACATGTATGCAGAAGTCAGCTTTAGTAGAGTTACTCATGGCCCATAGTGTGAAGCCCTTAGAGTAGGCACCTGTAACCCCCAGCAAGGAAGAGGCAAGATGAAATAGGAAGTGGTAGGCCCACAGTCTTAGGACAGGAGGAGGGCCACCCCAGCCAGGGCTGAGAGTGGGCCTCTTCCCCCTCATGTAGATGCTGGGGAAGGTGGGGATGGAGCCAATTTGCTTAAGCCTAGCTCCTTCCAGGAGGGAATCTGCGAATCCTCAACCTTTGCTCACATTCTGTTAAGTGTAATTCGTCCTTCTCTGCTTCCCACTGCAAAACTTGAGTGAGGTCCTGAAATTCTGTAGGCAAATGCCCTCAAGACAGCCAGATCTCTGTGGGAAATGGCTGGGTAGAGTGGAGCTGCATTGGAAGCTTCTCTCTGAGACTTGAGAGGCTGATTGTGGTGTGGGTGGGTGGTGAGTGCATGATGTCTTTGGTGTCCTAGTACAAAGGAAAATGAAAGAACATGTGTGGTGAGTGCTTGCTGGGCAAACTGTGGGAAGGATGGTGTGGTTGTTTGATCACATCCTGCTACAGCTTCTATTTGTTGCTTCTGTTCCCTAGGGTAGAAGCTCAGGGCCTCTCTGGCGTCTTCTGGCTGGTTGGGAGCACTGCTAGATAAGGGGCAGTGAGCGACATCCAGAGAATATGGAACAAACTGCTAACTAACTGCTATCTACTTGCTAACAAACTGCTGACACAGATTGGAAGCATTTCCCATTGTGGATGGGCAGGGATGGTGTGGGCAGTCTGCTGGTGGAATTAGAAATTGCTGGGCCCCAGGAGTAGGCTCTCCCTGAGACATTTGAGCTGCTCTTCCCCGAGCTTGATCTTCTCTTCCAGTTCTCGCTGTTCAATGATGAGAGCAGATTTCATCTTCACAAAGTGCTGGTAATCTTGGAGCTGGTCCTGAGGCAGGTAGCGGGAGACCATGCCAAACACCAACTTCTCCCGCCGGTCCACATGCTCCTTCAGCTCCTTGGCATCTGCCAACTGCCCTGTCAGCTGCTGCTTCTTCTCTATCAGCACCAACTGGGGAAGCAGAAAACCAATTAAGGGCCATTCCAATCACTAGTCATCTGCCTAACCCAGTGTTCCACCGGGTTAGGCTCCATCTGTCTAACCCAACTACCCACTCTGCTACCTGGTTGGTCCTACATAGATTTCCTTCCCTGAAGCCCACCTCCATACAAAAGCCTTTCTTTCCTGTAGCAGGGGGAGGACATATGAGACAGTTATTCTGGACAGAGGAGTGTGCAATCATCTTTTTCCATCTCTAAACTGTCTTTAATCCATGGACCAACACTGGGATTGGCATAGGGGAAAGATCTGACAAAGCCAGCTCAGGCCCTTTCCGTCTGATGAACAACCATCACTGTGACAGTGTGTTCAAATTGGTGGCTGTTTCTGTGTGGTTGTTCGTGTGTGTATATGTAGCTGTGTATACACATGCATATGTGCCTCTTATTGCGGATTCAAATTTGTATCCAAAACCACTTGTATAGAGCAAGCTAATACGGTCTTGGTTCAGGAATGTATGCAGAGTGACCCAAACTGTGGAACTGAGAGTCTCCCAACTACATGGTGAGATCTCCTCCAATGAGACAGAGAGGAGAGAAAGGAGAGGAGGGGAGGGGAGGGGAAGGAAGAGGGACAGAGAAGGAGGGAGGGGGAAAGAGAGGGAGAGAGGCAAAATTGTTGCTATTGCTGCTGCTACTACTGCTATTATTACTTCTGGCAGCTAGTACTGATTCAGTGTTTACCCTGTTCCAGGCCCTGTTTTAAGTCATTGACGTGGATTATCTAATTTAATTCTCAAAACCTCATGAGGTAGGTAGTGTGTTCATTCCATTTTTAAAGAGATTGAGACAGAATGAGGTTAAGTAAATTGCCTACAGTCACACAGCTCATTAGCAGTAGAGCCAGAATTTCAAAGCACTTAAAAGCCAGTGTCCACACTCTTAACACTATGCTCTACTGCCTCTCAGACTAGCCAAACTTGAAAGAAGGAGCCCTGAGAAGAAACAGATGGCATTTCCCTCCATCTGCACTCCAGGGACCCCAACTCTACCTTCTCCTGGTTGGCCTCTGAATCGATGCTGTTAAGAGCATTCTCCACCCGGGCTAGTCGTCCAGAGAGTGACAGCAACAGGTTGACCACTTTATCCAGGTCCCCAATAAACAAACGGTATTTTTCAAACTCATTGGACTTGCAGACAGCTTTTAGGTTGGTCTCCACCTCCTCTCCAAGAGCAGAATTGCCACTGATATCCTCTAGCAATCCTCGCTGTGCCTCCCGCAGGACAGAAAGTTTTCTGCCAATGCTTTCAATAAGCTGTATCTAGGAGAAACAAACAGAAGGCAAAGGATGAGGATGGGGCCCAACAGAAACTGATCTGTGCTTGTAACCTCTGTTCTGGGAGCCAAGTAACAGATGTTGTGTTCTATCCTAGTCATTGGCAACAAAGGAAATCTGGGCAAGTCATGAGCAATTCCAGTTTTCTGGACAGGTAGCTTCCCTCCCATCTCTTAGGATCTGGGAGGAATCTCTGTCACCACCAAACTTCTTGGTATTACCGTGTTTCCCTGAAAATAAGACCTAGCCAGACAATCAGCTCTAATGCGTCTTTTGGAGCAAAAATTAATATGAGATGGGTATTATATTATATTGTATTATATTAAGACCCGATCTTATATTATAGTAAAATAAGACTGGGTCTTATATTAATTTTTGCTCCAAAAGACGCATTAGAGCTGATTGTCCGGCTAGGTCTTATTTTCGGGTAAACACGGTAGGTAAGTGGTACCCATGGGCTAATGCTAAATGTAACTTAATAAATACTTGCTGAGACTATTTACTAAACAGGAACTGGAATGCTTGTGAGAAGAGAGGTTGGAAAAGCATTGTCATCCAGTATATGCCTGTTTGCTTCATTCATTCTCTTTCTATTTAAGTGCCTCTGATGTTCATGGCACTTTGCTAGATCTTCACTCCCTCAGCTTGGCTTTTGAGGCCTTTTGGATAAGAGTGTGAGTTCTGGAGTTGCGAACACTAGGTTTGACTTCTTGCTCTGCCACTTCCTAGCTATGTGACCTTAGAGGGACTTCTTTATGGAGTTTTACTTTCTTCATCTTCAGAATGGGGGCAACTGCAGTACCTCCTTCATTGAATTGTAATAAAGATTCAATGAGATAATGTGAGCACAGACTAAGTGCTCAGTAAAAGGTGGCTGCTATTATTTAGTCTGGCCCCACTCTACCATTCTAATCTCACTCCTCAGAACCTTTCAGGATTAGCTCCTTATTCTCCTATGTGTTCACAACACTCATTCTTGTGTTTCTGATTTGCTTATGCACTTCTACCTGCTCTGTATCTCTTTCTTCACTTTGTCTATTCCGTGCTTTCTTCAGAGCCCAGCTTTGCCCCCATCCTCTCTGCTGAAAGACCTTGTCCCCATAACTCTTCTCTCAATGATCTTTTTCTTTGCTGAACTCTCCAGTCATTTAGAATTAGAGGCCTATCGTGCAATTTGAAATTGTTCACTTTCTGTTTCATGTGTGTGCTCCTGATCCCTATCCTACTATCGATTGTAAGTTTCTCAAGGGAAGCACTGCCTGTGTCTTCTGATTTGTCTCCCCCATAGGTAGAACCAGTTCTGGGACTGCAGTCACAGGAAGGCGGTGTGATAGAAGTGGAGTTTTAGAGTTGGAGGTGCTTGGATTCCAACTCCACCTCCTCAAAACTATGTAACCGTGGGTGAGATGCCCAGTCCCACTGAGACTTCTGTTTCCTTATCTGTAAATTGGAGAAGTGCCTCTTCTCCTCCCACCCCAATTCTTGTGAGGGTTTAAATGAAATCATACAGGTAAAATAGTATTGTGCCTGACACATTAAGCACTCAATATGTGTTTATTGCTGCTGCTGCTATTATTATTATTATTATTATTATTATTATTATTACTATTATTACTTGGGTGGTATTACTTCTACCACCACCACCACCACCACTACAATCATCTGGTTAGAAACGCAGCTCTACCACAAAGCAGTGGGGTGACCTTGAGCAAATAACCTCTCTGTCCCTCCATTTCTCTATCTAAAATATGGGATCACAATAGTACCTACACATCATAGTGATGCTATGAGAATTAAATGAATTAATACATGTTACATGCTAAGCATCGTATCTTGCATACAGGAAGTATGCTTCAGTGTTTGTTTTTTTTATTATTATTTCTACCCAGACACTCTGGGACCATAGGCTTGTAGTTTTCTAGAGTGTGTTCCTTCGTAGTACTTTATTTAGAGATGTCCAAGGTGACCAAGACCAAGAGAGTCTACTCTGGGTCCAGGGCCTGTTGTCATATTTCAGAACTGGTCAAAATTGAGGAAATCACCATGATCTTAGTCTGAAGTGTAGTAAGTTTACATTTAGGGAAAATTCCAAAACCCCCTGGGAATGAGGATCAATGACATGAATGAGCAACACAATTAGATGCCAAGAGGCTTCCTGTTATATCCCCACCCCCTGCTCTCCAAACAAAACAATGCCAGGAACAAGGGAGGGATGGGGCCAAATGATCAACTTGGAAAATCACCTACCCACCCCAGCTCTTAGGTTCCATAGGTCTGGGAGGATGAAAGTGGAGAGAGCCCTTTGTTTCTTGGCACTTGGGCTTTGCAACCTGAACTCCACCCCTGGGGTAATTGTAGTGGATAGAGCTGTGGAGTCATCACAGACCCAGTTAGAGCTGAGCTGCTTTTCTGGGATATTACAAATCAGTGACAGTCCTCCCCTATCTTCCTCAGAGACAGAAACTGTCCCAGCTCACCCACCATCACTTCAAATCACTATCTGTTGTTTTGTGCTTTGCCATTTCTGATCATTTCTCTTTCTTCTGGTCAGACATTTATTAGGTTTTCTCCTAATATAAAGGTCCTGAGTAAGGCAGGAACATCCCTGCCATGCTCAGGGAACATGGAATACAAGGAAGCAGGCATCTGGATCAATACAACTTTGGTACCACCATGCTTCCAATTCTTTGCCTGATATTTTGTTTCAGATTGGAAAGTAGCGGGGGGTCTCTTGTAAATAGCCTTGAGCTTTCCTACAGGTCATGTCCTGAATGAGAAATATGGGCAGGCCAGCAATTTACATTGAGTTCAAATGTCCACAAAGTGGTAAATTGGGCCTTTGAAGTTGCCATGGAAACCTAGTTGTTTATGAAATAAAATGTGTAAGTGCAGGGAGGGCAAAGTGATTCCAGGAATTTGATTAGAAAACCAGGCTAGTGGTACTTAGAGGAAGAAAGGGGAGGCTTTGGAACAACAACAACATCTCCATTTATCTATTTAGTATTTAAAAGAGATTACTATCTTTGCAAAGAAATACTAATATTTACCAGCCCGTAAGTTATTTTCTTGCTTAGTTAGTCTGTACTGTCTCCCAGAACATTACACAGAGAATACAGTCAGTGAGTGCCATTGATTATAGCTGACTGGCAAAACTCTGATGTGCCCTGGGCAGTGAGTTACTTAACAAGTCTGGCTTATTTCAGAGGGACAGCGCAATAGAAAGTCAGGCAGTTTTGACTTCAAGTCCTGGATCTGCCACTTAGTTTGTAACCCTGGGCAACTTAGTTCTCTCAACTGGTGAAAGGGGGATAGTAATGTCTACCTTGTAGAGTTTTAAGCTTTAGAGAGACACTGCAGTGATGATTATGATTCCTCCTACTATCACTATTATTGACCAGATGAAAAAAGTAAAAAGACTGAAATTTCATTTGTGAAAAACCCAAGGAGGCTATTTGATTTCCACACTGAAAATACAGGAATAAACCAAGATGTTCTGGAGAGCATAGAAGACAAATTGCCCTCTAGACATACTGAAGCTACATGCTGAAAAATTCTAAGGCATATAAAAATGTTCACCTTTTTCTGAGCCAGTTCATGGTCAACTTCTTCCTCTCCTAGGCCAATTTCTGCCATCTCAGGTTGGTCTTTCAATTTGTTCAACAGCTCTGCCTTGGCCACAGAAATATTGTAATAAGCTGAATAAGAGGTAGGGATCCCTGGGGCCCCCTGAGGAGGCGAGAAGTGCTGAAATTCTTGTCTGTGGGAACAAAGAATGACCATTTGAGCACCTCTTTTGGGAGGCTGCTGACCTTTCTGCTCTTTTGTTTCCCCATTTATGAAATAGGACCTTGCTTCACCAAGGAGCTGTAAAATAAGGAAATAATGGACCAAGAAGCACTGTTCAAATGTAAACAGGCCACATGAAGGCTATTAGAAGCCAAATAATGGCCAATTTTAAGAACTTAGAAGGCTATTTTCTTGCCCCTGACTTCTGAAGCTACAGGGCCTTCTTTAGAGAACATTTAGTTTGGTCATGGACACACTACTAATATCCAGAAAAACTGACAGGCCCCTAAAGTTCTAGGCTTCTTATCATCAATGATTCCCCTTGGTTCATGGCCCCAGTATATGGATCCCAAGGGAGGGGCTATGTGGTAGAGATGTATCTGAGATTTTAACTATTTGTCCTCCAAGCCTGTTGGTTTCCATCCTACCCATCCCCTACCACCACCCACCCCAACTCTATCTAGTCTGCTTGCTTACAAAGGCACCCTGAGGCTTTCCTGGACACTCTGATAATTTCTTCTTTCCCGGTGGTACCACTCCTGCTTGAAATGGCCCCTCCACTGCAGATCTCCCACAGCAAAGAGGTCACCCATGACCTCAGCAGTGGTCATCATGTTGGAGGCTGGGGTTAGCACCCCTGCCAAGGACTTGTCACGGCCCACCACATCTCTCATGAGCTCTTCTGAGACTGCCTGCTGTGGGGCAGGCCTTCGGTCTGAGAAGGGATAGCATCTCTCCACTTCTGGCATATCCCCAGTGGCCCCAGCCTCCTCCATAGTTGCAGGATGAAATGGGGGGAAAATGGAACCAGTGGCACCCAGGGGCTTGACAAGTGTAGCAGCAGACCCTGTTGTCTTGGGTTCACTGAAGCCCGTGGGGCTGAGATGCTGTTTCTCGGAGCCCCAGCCCATGAAAGAGAACTGCTCCTCAGGAAAGAAGTAGCTCTGGCTCCATGCTGGCTTAGGTTTGGACTCTTCTGCCATCAGGCCTTCTGGTCTGGTGTGAGGGAGGAAATAAAAAAGAAACGCTTCAACATCAGGTTTCAGGGACGCAAGGACAAATAATTCTACCCATGATTTATGCAAGAGGGAGGCCCACCCCCACTATATTCCTGTTGCCTACCAGCCACCCCCACTTTCCACCTGTCTGTGTCACTGCCCCTTCGCTAACCTCTAGCTGTTTGAAAGGAAAAATAGGAGAAACTCATTAGTCATTTTTGCAGCTATTTGCAGCTCTTAGATAAAGGTAAAAAATAATGGTTAAAATGCTCCACAGCTATTTACTGATTCACAGTATGCTGTCTCCTAATTCATCACACAAAAGAAACTTGGGCATGCCAATATTCATCATCCCAGTTATTCATTTCACATGTAGGTTTTTAAGCTAATAACACTGATAAAGGAACACTACTAGCTAACATCACACAGTGCTTTACTCTGTCCCAGAAGCTGTCCTAAAATGGATGGGTGTGGGTGAGAGTGTAGATACAGGTATATAATTTAATGCTCATGACAACCATTTTACAGTAAGGAACATGAGGCATTGAGAAGTAAAGTGAGTTCCCCAAGGTCACCAGACAGTAAATTGCAGGCCCGTGATCTAGACCTAGGCGACCTAACTCCAGAATCTGTGCTTTTAGCCACTATGCTACACCCAAAGGGACAACTTGACTTTATATAAAATCCTGCAAGTAAGGAATTTTCTGACTGGACTATATCTATGTTAGCAAAGAGAACATTCTGGAGGGAATATGAATGTATAGGATAGGGAATTCCTATCTATAAGAAATACATTTAAGGCATATGTGAGAGTTCTGAGTCAGAAAGTGCTGAAAGAAAGTACAGAATTTAAAAAAAAAAGCAAGATGTGGCTATATGTCGATTATGTCTCAATAAAATTGGGAAAAATAAAAATAAATTTTAAAAGTGTGTGCTAATTGGAGAGAGACTCAGTTCCCCAGCAGACATAGCCCTGTACCATATTATAGTGGATCATGTTAGGCACTATGTTCTAAGATTCCTTTTCTCCTTATCTCCATTAATAGGGCAGAGGTTACAGATCTCTGAGAACATAATCTGAATTTGAAAAGGAACACTGAAGCAAAAATCAGATTCCTTCCATAGAGCACTGAGAGGAAATGCATAGAGTCCATAAAGCAAACTATTCCTGTACCTGAACCAGTGTTATTAGACTTAATTAACACTCAATAATTCCACTAACCTGCTTCTAAATGTACCCCAGCATTTTGTATGAATAGTATGTGGGTTACAGAGGTAACATGCGTTAACTTGGCTGAAATTAGGACTTTTGTTTTTTGCATTTTAGATTCAAAATATTACACATCTTCTTGCCCCTAACACTATTCTCTCTTACAAAATCTTAAAGCCACTTCGTTCTGGTTAGAACCCTGTGCTCTCCGAGGATCTTGAATAGGATCTTCTTGAGGAACCCAGAGATCCTGGGATGATATAGTGGGCACAGTGAGCCAGACTACCTGGGTTCTGGCTACCTGTGATCTTCTGCAAGTTACTTTATCTCCCTGTGCCTCACTTTTCTCATCTAAAATATGTAGGAGACTAATGGTATCTATTTCATAGGTTTGTTACAAGGATGAAATCAATTGATACATGAAAGTGCTTAGAACAATGCTTGGCACATGGTAAGCAGGCAAAAAATACTACGTATGTTGAGAAGATGCTGTTTCTTAAGTCTCCATCATTCAAAGAAGCATCTATAATTGATTTTTTGCAGCCATAAGCCAAGGCTGTATGTAAGCAAATGTTTCCCCTTGCATCTCATAGTCATTTTTTAAAAAAAAATCTCTGGAACAAGTTACAAGATCTCTAGTAACAGCAATTTCGTTTTCTCGGGCCAAGGTGCCAAGGTGAATGGAGGCACATAAAAGAAGAAGGACTAGGAGGATGACAGAAGTAAGCCTGGGGCTTGTAACTACTACCACTGGTACACATTACCCTGCAAGAGACAGGAGGGCCTCATAAAGGCCTGGCCTACTATAAGGACAAGATCGTTCAGAGAGAGGTTGCCTAGGACAGCTAAATAGGCATGGGTTTGGGAGTCATACAGATCTGGCTTTGAATCTTTGCTTTGCAATTCTGACTTAGTCCCTTATCCTTGTTCTGCTTTAGTTTCCTCATCTGTCAAATGGGAATAATAATGGCATATAGGACTATTGGGAGGATTAAATGAAATAATGGATATAAAATGATTAGCAGTGCCTGGCACATAGCAAATATGTAATAAATGTTCATTCATTCATTTATTTATTCTTCTGAATATTAAGTGCTTATTATGTACCAGGTCACCTTCCCTTCTCCTTGCTGTGATAGGTGACAATCACAGACACTTTCCACAAAATATTTTCTAATTACAACAAGAATGCTCCCCAGCTAGATGGACAGCTTGAGAAGCAGTCACCTGGGGGGATCTGATAAGAGATTCTCACAGTGTCTGGGAGCCAGGCCCTGTAAGTGCTGTGCTTGTGGCACTCAGGCTGAGAAACCTCAACTAGCTCCAGATAACCAAGTAATGGATTTGCCTGTCAGTAAAAGACATGATAACAAGTCTCAGGCAGGTTCCTTATATAAAGGGATTTAAAGAAAGCAATTAGAGGATAGACACCTGCCCTCCCTACCCCCACTCCCAGCAGAGAGTGGGCTGAGCTTTCTGTGGTAGGACTGGCAGAGCTGAAAGCCGAACCCTTTTGCTTTGGAGCAAAGAGGACAACCATACACTGCAGGGCATGCAGATGAGCATTTGCACAGTGAAGGGAACAGACACCTGTGGCCAGACTACATTCCTGCTTTGGCTTCCCTGCCCAGGCAGCTCACCCTGTCAGCTACCACTGAATTAAATGCAAAGAGATAGGGAAACAAGGGTAGGGTGATAGAGAAAGTGGAAGAGGAAAAGAATGTTCTTAACTGTTATAAGGAATCATCAGGACAGAAAGCACCCATCCCCAGGAACACCTTTGATGCTGCGGTGATGGGACTAGTTTAGAAGCCCCAGCAGGTCCTAGAGCAGAAGCAGGACAAATTGCAAACTGGCCTCTTGTTCTGGAGAGCAAGCAGAAGAAAAGGCAGAAAAAGGCCCTGAGCTAGGCTTCTGGGAAAGGCCTAGTACAGGCAACAAGGGTTTAATACCCTCTGGCTTAGGGGCCAGAAACTGAAGCATACCTTAAAGGCAAACTGGGAAATAATGAATATAATATTTTGATAGTGATATTTAGGGATAAGAATATCAACAACTACAATTTACTGAGTACCTACTATGTGCTAAGGATGGGGCTATATCCTTTACATAGATTATCTTCATATTCACAACAACCAGGTGGAAAAGTCATCATCATGCCCATTTTTCCAGGTAAGAAAACTGAGGCTTGGAACAGTTTAAATAAACAGTCCAAGGTCATGCAACTGGTAAATAGTGGAGGTGGAATTCAAACTCATGCTACCTGCCTCTTCAGGGACCTAATGTCTTCCATAAGGACTTACTTGGAGGGATCAGTGGTCTCCTGCTCCGATGTCCTCCAAAGTCCACCGGCACCATAATAGCAAGGGGGCTGAGCCTTCTCAGGTTGAGATCCCAAGTGGCCCCTTATTGGAGGCAGGAAATCACTGGAATGGAGAGCAAAGGACTCTTGCTCTGCTGGGAGGCTTTGTGTGCCCTGCCTTGAGACCTCCAGGTGACCAAAGCCCAGGAGTTGTGGCTGCTCCAGGGCCTCCTCAGTATTGAGAGTACAGGGACCAGTGCTTTCTGAACTGAAATACTGGGGTGGCATCTCGTCGTCCTCCCCTCCCTCCTCCTCCTCCTCAACCCCCTCCTCCTCTTCTTCAGCCTCCTCCTCCTCCTCTTCCTCCTCCTCTTCCTCTTCCTCCTCCTCTTGCTGCTGCTGTTGCTGCTTGTGCTGCTGTTGCTGCTGCTGGGCTGCACGGAAGAGCCTGTACTTCTCCCAGTTGGGAGGAGGAGGGCGAGGTGGAGGAAAGGCCTTCTTCCTGGCTCCCAGAGGATCCGGCTGGGTCTCATCAACTTTGGTAAAGAGCTCCCTTCTATGCTGCCCCCAGGCCCGGGAGCTCTGGGGTTCCAAGCTGATATGGCTCTCTGAGAAGGCACGACTGCGCAGTGGGTGGGACGTGGAGGCCACGGGGCTCCCCTCCTCATAAACTGAAGTTTCCTCTGTTTTTTTTAAGGAGTGTTTGAAGTCTCCAAGGAGGTCAAGAGAAGAGATTGCTCGGTAGCTTGACAAATCCAGTGCTGGATTCTCAAGGCAAGAATGGAAGTGGGTTGCCCATGAAAAGCCAGCGTTGGAATGAGACATTTCCCTGCAAAAGAGCAGATGAGGATTGTATAAAATAAGCAAGTTGCAGATGGTCCCTATTTTGGATGACATCATTTATGTAAAATTTAAAATGGCCAGAAAATAATTTAATCTATATTTAGTAAATGTAATAATAGTAATCTGTAATATATAATATTGATAGGTAACACTTACTGAGTATGTACTAAATGCCAGGCCTACTGTTTTAAGTGCTTTCCATGTCTTAATGTATTTAATTCTCATAATAACGCTAGGAAGTTGCTATGATTATTGTCCTGATTTTATAGCTGGGGAAACTGAGGAATGGGCAGGTTAAGTAACTTGCTCGGAGTCATAAAGTTAGTAAGTGGTAGAGCTAGGGTTCTAACCTGGACAGTCTAGCTCTGAAGTCTGAATACACACACCACCCCTGTCTCTTTGTAGCACTCAGATTGATTGTTCTGTGTGCTTAGGCTTACAAGTCTGGTTGCCTTGCTTCGTCTGCGGTTTTTGTTTGTTTTGTTATTAATTATGAAAAATGCAAATATTTACAAACATAGAGAGATTGCACTAATAAATACTAATATTCCTACCTACTGCTCAGAATAAGTACATCTTAGTGCTATGCCACTGATGCTTCATGAATTTTTCAAAAAAATTTTTTATTAACATTTATTGGGGTGACAATCGTTAGTAAAATTACATAGGTTTCAAGTGTACAATTCTGTAATGCATCATCTGTATATCACATGTGTGTTCACCACCCAGAGTCAGTTTTCCTTCCATCACCATATATTTCACTGCCGTTTATCCTCATCTCCCACCCCCTTTTCCCCTTACCCTCTGATAACCACTAAACTGCTATCTGTGTCTATAAGCTTTTGTTTCTTTATTTGTCTTGTTCCTTTGTTGCTTTCAGTTTTATATCCCACATATCAGTGAAATCATATAGTTCTTGACTTTTTCTGTGTTACTTACTTCACTTAGCATAATAATCTCAAGATCCATCCATTTTATAAAAAATGGCACTATTTCATCTTTTCTTATGGCAGAGTAGTATTCCATTGTGTAAATATACCACATCTTCTTTTAAGAAATCAGAAATAATACTCTTGTTTCACTCCCCACTTCCATTCCCCTGTTGCATCTCTAGATGAAAGCTATATGATGAATTTGACATGTATACTTTCTGTCCATGTTCTTATACTTGTAAGAAAAAACATTAAACAGGCCTTTCACTAATATCTCCTAGTTTGGATTTAAAATGTCTCCTTCTAATGCAATTCCAGTCAGAATTCTGAACAGGAATTTTATTTTATTTTTTTATTTTATTAAATTTATTGGGGTGACAATTGTTAGTAAAATTACATAGATTTCAGGTATACAATTCTGTATTACATCATCTATAAATCCCATTGTGTGTTCATCACCCAGAGTCAGTTCTCCATCCATCACCATATGTTCGATCCCCCTTACCCTCATCTCCCACCCCCCACCCCCCATTTTTAACTATGGAAGTTTTTTGATTAGCTTGCAAAACAAAGCAGGATATAATATTAAAGAGCATTTGCTACAGAAGAAATGGGGGGTGAGTAAGGGGTTAAGCATATTATAAAGCAATTATAATGAAACCACGGTGTTACTGATTGATAGAACAGAATGGAAAGTCCAGAAACATATGAAAGTATCTATAAAAACATCACATATAATTGACCTTCCATAAGAAGGAGATAAAGAAACATCATTTAATAAATCTTTTTGAGATAACTGCAGAGTAGTGTTATTTGGAGCTGTAGCACACATTATATCAAAATCAGTTCCAGATTCAAGAGTTCAGCGTGTGTGTATAAAATTTTCATATATATGTTATACATGTATATATAATATACCTATAAGAAAAAAAAAACTTTCAGAAAGTTAAAGAGACTATCACGTGTGAGGAGAAATAAGATTCTCATCTTATAAGCAACAGAAGAAAATATCCAAGGAAAAGGAGTCCAGAATTATTTAAATATGTATAAAAATATGTATAAAAAAGTCTAACTTCTGTATGATAAAGAATCACCAAAGTCAGAGGACATCTCTTTAGCCTTATAGTAGAAAGGGTTAAGCCTGCTAAGCCAAAAGATCTGTCTTCCTGTTGTGGCCTGTGAGCAATCAGCATAATTCTAAGTACTGCCTAGTGACAGGAAATTCCAGCAGTTCAATTAAATCATCGGACACAATATCCATTCAATAGTCATGATGAAGACCGAGAATATTTCTTTAAATAATAATTACACATAATGGCAGCCAAGCTCAGACAGAATGGAAAGCAAAATATCCTTCACTCTCCTCATCTCCAGTCCCCATCCTAGCTGGCTTATCACTCACATGGATCAGAAATTCATATCCACACATCCCCACTCTCTTCTCATTTAGGCCTTAGCCCGCCTAGAGCTCCTTTAGATTATAACAATCCCTTGTGTACAAACTATTCTGCGTGGCATTTCCCCTCCATAAAACAAACACACAAACAAACAAGGAGGTGAATGTAAACTAAAAGGATGACAAGTGTTCTCAGGCAGAGGTCTTTCCTGAACACCTTATGTAAAATAGAGATGACTTATCCTTAATTATCCTTTTTCTATTTTGTTCTTTCTCAGAGGATACATCAGCATCTGATATTATATCACATACC
The DNA here is from genome assembly GCF_036562045.2 of Rhinolophus sinicus. Classification (NCBI taxonomy): domain Eukaryota; kingdom Metazoa; phylum Chordata; class Mammalia; order Chiroptera; family Rhinolophidae; genus Rhinolophus; species Rhinolophus sinicus. Next base: position 40,777,828 of record NC_133768.1, read on the forward strand.
TATTTTTACTTGTTTATTTTGTGCTCCACTCTCTAAAATCTAAGCTCCACAATGTCTGGGATCTTGTGTATCTCATTCATCTGGCACCTAGTGCCTGGCACACAGTAGGCATTCAATAAACGTTTGTTTAATAAATGATTTAATGCCAAAAATGTAAAAAAAGGTCACAATACTCATATCATTAAAAAGTTGAAATAAAAGCAAAAAGCAATAAACAAGTCAAAGATGGGCACTACAATATTAATGATGAACACACATGATAAAGATCTGACTATTCTGATTCTTTATGTACCAAATAACAGAGCATCAGAATTTCTAAAGTAAGTCAGGGGGAAGGAAAGTACAGTATAGGGAACA